>NW_009647743.1:1679796-1747971 GCF_000708025.1 Charadrius vociferus
ATCTCTGGGAAAGTGTAGATCCCGATCTTCACTATCCTCGTAGGCCAGTTTTGGCGTGTTCTGGGTGAAAAGGGATACCCTGCTCAGTGTCTGGCTCTGCCGTGCCTTTGGAAAGAGCTTAGGGGCTTTAAAGGGGAGAATAGTGTGTAGCTGTTAGTGTAAATACATAACAGTTTAAAAAAAAAAAAAAAAAAGTCTGTAACAACAGCTTTCAGGTGGCTTTAAAAATCTCTTTGTAGACGTGCTTTCTGTTTTTCCTTTTATTTCAAGAGTAAAAGTTTTGAGAGTCCCAAGTACTTCCCTCTTTAAATAGAGGCTTTTGAAAATTAATATTCCTGTCACTAGAAGAGTACTGTAAACAGAAAGTGGTCATACTGCCAAGTGACAGCGAATGCGGGAGTTGCCTTTGGAACCGAATGGAGTCCTTTTGGTGTAGTTTACACTGTCAAATGTTTTTAAATGTTATGTACTTTTCCACACTATATAAATGGAAATAAGAGTATGGCCAAATATACAGCTTTAAAATAAGTAGTATGTTTACTTGCAGATTTTACTTTGCATGCCCCAGAGCACAAAGATGGGTTTTTTCCCATAGTAAAATTCAATAAGTGTTGGAATTGTATTTATAGTAGAAAATCTATTTCAGAAACGACTTGCCTCGAAAGAATAAGCAAGTTAATTTTAACTAGTCACAGTCAGCTAAGCTTATTCCAAAAGTAAAATAGAAAGTTTTGTTTATTAATGTACTATCTGCTGCCTTGCAGGCAAACTAAAATAATTTTGTTCCTTCCTAGTACATCTATTTTGGAATTGCCACTACCATTGCATTCTGAATGCTAAGAAAGTCTACAACGAGATTTACTCTATGACCAATTCACCCACTATTTGAAAATACTGATATTTATTTATGCTGTTGTAAGGAAGGAAGATGAAATGGTTTTAGCATGCGGTGGTTCATACTACAGTCTTCGTATGTATGTTATAGCTTCATCCGTATTGAATTAAATGATTGATAGATATATTTGATTGGAAATATGCAACAGTTATGATTTACTTCTTAAACATATAGCTGGATTAATTCTTTGGAGCAGGTAGGCTGATGTGGATACTAGCAACTGTTTATTCTCCTTATTTTTTGTGTGCGTGCGAATTGCAAGATGATTGTTTGCCAGTGTGGACCAGATATAAATACCAAAGATATTTTGTTTAAATGTTAAATTTGTTAAAGTATTTCTTTCCATCTCTGCATTGCCTATAGAACTGTTAGCAGCAGAACGCAGTATATTCTGATATTTGAATTTGCTTTCCAATGGGTATCGGAAAGAAAAAGGTGTTTCAACATCAGTCGTATCACAGATGCTGATGTGGTGACTCTAATTAAGATAAAAATGTAAGTGATTATTTTTAAGGTTTTACTACTCTGAAGTTTAACAAAAGCGTGTTTCTCCCTTCTTTCTTGAATAACATGTATCTATCTTAAAACATCTTAAATTGCACGTTGCACTGTGTCTCCCAGTTACATTTTTCCCTTTTAAACATTAAAAATTAGAAATGGTGTTTCTATTTAAACTGTAATTCCTTATACGCCTAAATGAGAGCAGAATTAGTCTGTCAGGTATGTGGACACCTGGAATCTCCTGTGGCCTCCCTGTTGGGTGATAACACACGAAGGTCTGCTCTATATAAAGCGGTAGTCTAAGTTTCAGTTATTTGTGAGTTCTGGTAAATTGGTTGTACCCTTGATGGAGATCCTTTTCAGGTATGGCACCTATTTAGAATGATAAATTCAATTCTTATTTAATCTCACTACTAAATCTATGCTTTGAATTTTCACATGGATGTTCTGAGAACTGGAAATCTTTGTCAGGAGTCCAACTGGGTGTGTGGCCTGAGTGTCAGATGCCCAGATTTCAGAATTTGGTGGAATGTACAACTTTCAGGCTACGCTCTGGTCACTGTCGTTACTGGCTGTACGTGATAAGGACAGCTTAAAATAGCACCAGACTAATTGATTCATATAAAACCTTGTTGCAGGAGTGGTCTGGAGAAGGCACTGGGTGCTGAAGGGCATTCAATAGCGGTGGTGGTGGTAAAGTGGAGCAGGTAAAGAAAGCATCACGGTCTGCTGGGGCTTCTCAATACAGACGTTCTCATGAGTTCTGACAATACTATTAAACAAAACCTGCCCTTGGTTCAAGCTGGGTGTCTAATGCTGATTTTGGCAAAGGGTGGCAGCCGTGTCAATGAGTGGTTTCTTTGGCCTGATTTTTTTTTTTTCCTTGCATTAATAGTTTGCTGCTATTGTGCCACACTCTCTTCTATGAACTCTCTTAATTTCTTGCTGTATGCTATAGTATCATAACCTCCCTAAGGCTATTGCGTATCAATCTCATTAACTTTCTCATAAATCTGAGATACAAATAGCTACCAGAACAAGAGAGCAATATTATTTTCTACTTTAGATCTCTTTTACATATAAATATTGATTAAAAATCATAAGCAAACCTCTTCTGCTAAGAAAAGCTCCTTTTTTAACATATGGCCAGCTAACTTTTTGTCTTCGTTGCTTGACTGGAGCTCTGGCATCTGTATCATTGGCCTGAAGGCCTTATCCTTTCCAGGAACAGTCTTCAGACTATAGCTGCTTTATGTAGCTGGATTAAGACGAAGCAGATGGCTGGTTGCAAGAGAGAATATAAAAATGCATAGAAATATTCTAAATGCTCCACTGCTTGTCGTCTTGTTTAACACAAGGTCATTTTGTGATTTTTCTTATCCAAATCCTTGCTGAAGATGAAAATGTGCCGGGGGTTGTAAAACTCTTAATTCCCCACCCTTAATGGCCTGATGAAAGATTGAATAATCCTCATGCAAGTTAGAACATTAACGTGAAGTCCAGAGAGGCGGAAGGAAACCAGGAAAGCCTAAAAAAGAAAGATCAACAACTTCTGATTAAATGACATGGTATTTTAATTCTGTCTTGACTTAGTGGGTGAGTTGAAATCGGTGGATTTCAAATAAAATCTCTGCTACGCAGTTCATGTAGCATGTGTCTGATGCAAGTTGATATTTAGCACAGAGGTTTATCATCCCAAGAAGCTGTTTACTAGGTTGGGGTGACCCAGCTTTGTTGATCCTTAAGGGATAGAGTTCTTACTTTTAATGTGCTTGAAGATCTTTATGCTTAATTGATTAGGTAGATTTTTAAAGCAATAGTGCTTGAATTCCTTAGCTTGAAGAGTTATTTCTGCCTGTGGTCCAGGGTGTTTTCCAGTATAACCATGAAGGATGCAGAACTCTGTAGTCTGATAGTGTTTTCTTTTTTTGCCTTTTCCTCTGATTATCATCGAATCACAGAATGGTTTGGGTTGGAAGGGACATTGAAGATCATCCAGTTCCACCCCCTGCCCTGGGCAGGGACACCTCCCCCCAGCCCAGGTTGCTCCAAGCCCCGTCCAACCTGGCCTTGAACACCTCCAGGGATGGGGCAGCCACAGCTTCTCGGGGCAACCTGCCCCAGGGGATCACCACCCGCACAGCAAAGAATTTCTTCCTGATATCTCATCTAAATCTCCCCTCTTCCAATTTGAAGCCATTCCCCCTCATCCTATCACTACATGTCCTTATAAAAAGTCCCTCTCCAGCTTTCATCTCCTGTTTTATCCCTGGGCCTTCTGATCTGTTTTTATGTTAAAATAGTAGTCTGATGGCTTATTTGCATGCTAGATTATCAATTCAAAAGGTGAGTCAGTGGAAGACTGATGATGACAGTGCTGCACTGAATACAGTAAAAGACATTTTCTACGTAGTAATACTTATTCCTTGTTATCAGGTAGTGTGCTTAGCATCTCATCTTCTAAGATCTGTGCATCTCCTGAGATATTCAGCTGAGAATACTTTGTTGCCTGTGGCATTCCACAATATTGGTATTTTGTTTTGAAGGCTGTGGTACTTGCATCAGCAGTTTGTATTAGGCAGACTTCTACTATTCCATGGGAAATGGAAAATGAGGCACAATGAGAAACTTTAATTGTGGCTGAGTTCACTTGGTCTCGAGGGTCAGCTGGGTCTCAAGTACCTGACTTGCTCCAGGTCAGTCATGACTAACCCTCTGAAATCAATGAGGTTAGAGTAGTATAAAATCAGTGCTGAGTGTATGTCAGAGTAAAGTTCACCACTATTTAGAACTGAACATTATCGGTGTTATTTCTGGAGCCTAGTATTTTATCTTTTACCATCACCTGGAGCATCACTGCTGTCTCCACGAAGCCCTCTGTAGGAGCTCTATGCCTGGCTAAATACGAAGTAAATAATTTCAAGAAGTAGTTGCCAGAAGGCTGTGTTCATAACCCCTATCCCAGTGTGCTAAAACCAAAGCTATAAATAACCCGCCTCCTCTCTGTCTGCCTGCTGGAGTATTTGCAGAAGCAGACTTTCCCTTTCTTTTTCTTAACTAGCATAATTTCTTGTATGTAGTGTGAATAACGAAGACAAGGCTATTAAGTTTTATTTGAAATAATTGTTGTTAGTTAACGTTTTAACTGTTTCAGATTTCCATAATGGTGTAAATTTGATAAAATTTCTCTTAAACAGAGATATTTTGCTGCTTCAAAAATTATTTCTTTTACTTGGAAATAAATATTTCTGAGACAAGAACTGTCATCTGACAGCTACGTTGCCAACAGGTTCACCTCAAACGGCCCTAAAACACTCTTGAGACTTATTTAAGATCACGTTTTAATACTTGATTTACTTATTTTCTTGTGATCCTAGAAATTACAAAGCAGAGTTTACGAGAGAGCTCTTTGAGGGCCTGGATCGGTAGATTAAATGCCAACCTAGGCAGTGCTTCCCAAGGAGTCTCAAGGAACGGATCAAAGGATGTCTTTTGCATTTGTGAAACTGCTGTTTGAGTTTATAGCTTCATTGATCCAATAGTGCTCTAGACTATAACTATCCTGTTTAGCAGAGAAAGAGAGGTCACTTTCTCAGAGCTTGTGGCCAATTTCCCAGTTGTGAAATATTTATTCCACTTGAAGATCTGCTAGATCTGCTCTGGAGAAGGTAATTTTAAGATTTTTTGAATGTTAAAAGAAGTGATTCTTTCTTGGGATTTAATCTTTGAAAATCTGTCAAGATAGCTGCGGCCTTTAGAGAAAACTCTGAAGGTTGACCCATCCTGACCCAATTTATGTATAATAGGTGATATTGTGGGTTAGCACGTGTACCCGTTCTGAAAGAACTCAAGATTAACTCAAGCAACACGTGGTAGCTCCAGAGTCTCTTGTAAACTCTGGGCTTGGTGTGTGTGCCATTGCTTTTCACTTCTATAAATCCTTAGTTTCTTTATATGTTATATCTAAATCCTTCCTAATACCAATGTCCTAATGCTTTGAGGAAATATAATGACACTTGTTACTTCAGTTTGAGGTGGTTATACTTAAAGACAAGAAAAACATTCAATTTCTGCTTGTCAAACATCACATCTTCCATCACAATGTTTTCATGCTGAAAATATCTTTTAGATGTTCCATGAGAAGAAAATGGTTTTAAAGACCTTGGAAAATGGAATGCGGTCTTTTATTTTTAATATTGTGACCAAGTAGCTGCTGTTGTTTCCACGTGAAATTGATGCAATTGGGTTTTAAATAATGAAGTTGCTCCTAGTGAGGCAGAGCTAGAGATGCTTGTGCATACCAGTAAAACTCCTGGGATGGTAGGAGGAGACAGGAACTGCAATTCCCCTCAGTGAAAGGACAAGGGGATTTTCTGGCCATCCCTAAATGGAAGCTCCTGCCCAAAGATGTGTTAAATTGCAGTGTGTGCTTTGGAGATGAGAATCCTTACTGGTATAGAGCTCTTTCAGGCATATCTGTATATTCACAGAGTTGCTATAGGAACGTGATTTTAGACAGAGTTAAGTAGAGAATAAACTGAGAACTTAATGTACAGTACTTTCTGATGAATGAGACGTCCTTTAATGCCTCACATCTTGATGCAATCTGGACTATAGTTCATTATTATTCTGCTACGCCATATAGGTTTCTTCTAAAATATACTTTTAATTATGCTTCAGCAATAAATACTGAGTACAATAAACTATCTGAGTGCTGAAGGAAATGCTGCTCTGCAGGGGATGGGTCATTCACAATAACAAGTAGAAGGCTTAATAACGAATCTCTCAATTTCCTCTTACATATGTTAAAAATAGGCCTGTAAAAATCCCTAAGCGTACATGCGCTTTGCATAAAACTTCAAATAACAATTCTGGGAATTGACTGTACCAAATTCTATTTTAAGCATAATAGTCTTTTTAATTTAGACTTGTGGTGGAAGATGGTGCCTGACCGCACTGTGTTTTCAAAGCTAATGAACCTTTCCTTTGGTTATATTGACTGAGAAATAAATGGCAGCGCTGACTCTGGTTCCTGGTGTTCAAATGGTGTTCCTGGTGCTCAGCTATAAGGGTTATACTGGTTAGTCATCAAGAGGATGATTTGGGATGACATATTTAGACGTATAAAATAGAGGAAAAAATAGACAATATCGAAGTCTCCATCAGTGAAAGATGTGTGGTGAGGTAGTGATAGATTTAATGAAGTGAGAATTTAACAGGCTTTTGAAAAGCATGGTGAAAACTTAAAAGTGAAATGCAGCAAAATATTTTTTTTTTTGTTACAAAGAAGCGTTCTCTAAGTGATAAGACTGCTCCCAAAGCTTCATATTAGTTTCCTCTAAATATCATTTTCCCTATTCTCAATCTTATGGATGGATGTCCAGCTGTGATGGGAAACCCGGCAGCTTCAAGAGAGGTTCTGGGCTCCCTGCTGGAGCCCCACTGCCTCGCTGCAGTTGCTTTGTCTTTTTTTAATCAGAGACAGGCAAGGTTACATAGCAGGCAAGCTGTAATCTGTGTCTTATCTTTGGACTGCCATCTCAGCCTTTGGAATTTGATTATGGGTATGTGTTGCAGATTCATTCTGGATAAAATCTCCAGAAACTCAATCTTTCCTCTTCTTCCACGCAACTCAACCTTCCACCCTGAGTATCATTATTTTGATCTACAATAGAGATATATAAGGCTTTTCAGTTAAAGGAAGCTTATTTAAACTGTCTATAATTTCTTGTTCCATGATATTATGTAGGTGTGGGGTTTTTTTTATTTTAGATTTGTTTATTTGGTTTTTAAGAAGTCTCTTGTAGCATCAGATCCCCTTCTTGTTGTAAATAGGGACATGATGACGTAGAACCAAGAAATTAAACTGAATTAATTTTCATTAACTAGGAGCAAGGATTTTTGATGTACATGAGGGTGTATGTATTACAAGCAGGACAGATGGGAAAACTCTTTCTGCATGAATCTGTGGAGTTTCTGACTGAACAAGGACGTTGATCCTTCTTAGTCTGTGTTCTTGACTTGCTGAGTGTGCGGACCTGTGTAGCCCCACTGAAGGCACTCTGGAGTGCCAACTTGTGTGAAAGGGATGTGTCAGTAGAAACCGTTGAGTTACATTAAGGAGAGATTTGGACATAAACGACAAGGAAACCCAAAAAGTTGTCATTGGGAGGTTTCTAGATAGTCTGGAAAGACTTCAGTGCTGAAAAGGAAGAAAGGAGATCTGGTTCACAGGGAGAATGGCTTCTGGCACAGCAGAGAGTGTGTTACCTCCTTCTCCCGGCCATGTTATAGCGGGCAAGCACATGGCATATTACAAAAATCTGTGAGAAGGTGGGAGCTTGGAGAAGAAAGAGCCGCATATAATAAAAACTGGCAAGCCTTTGCACCCCCAAGAAAAAAATTGATTTGAGGGGTCTTTGAGTTGCCATCCTGGGAGATGGACTGCTTAACTGGAACCAAAATCTCCGACCTGATGGCAAAGTGATTCTCAAATGCTGTGGAGGTGGTAAGAGACAAAATATCTCTTGGTGAAATTTCACTCAAATAATGGGAAGATATAGAGGCAGAGTTAAGGTTTATAAAGGATGTACCTAGCATAGCTGTAGGGAGTATGTTGTTCCTGATTGTAAAAATTAGTAATGGGAATAGCTTAGATTAGTCTCTGACTAGTAGAAAGGAGAACTTTCTTGAATTGAAAAACTGAGTGAGAATCTAGATTAAAATGAACACAAGTCAAATTCATGATTCTTAAAAAAAATAAAAAAAGGGGGGGGGGTGAATGCATGCAAGAAGTACAGTTAAGCAAACTTGAGGAACTTGCAGGAGGGGCATCTGCAGGAAAACAATAATGCAGAAGTTCTTGCTGCTTTCACAAGAAATTGTGAACTGCAGCTATCCTGATGTGGAGAAATGACAGGAAAATAATGATAGATCAGTAAGACCGCACCAGAAACCCCAAAAGAGTATTTGAAGAGTATGAAGCTACAGGAAAAATGGGAAAAGGATAGGGCTGAAAAGGTCAAGGTACCAAATTACAGCAATTGAGAAACAGAAAAGGTTTATAAAAATAAATTAAAAATTTCTTTTAACAGTAAAGAGAAATATCTGACTGATGTAGAAAAGGTATTTAAAGCTTCAGCCTTCACAAACAAGGTTATTTCTTGATTCCTTATTATTAAAATAGCAACTGGCAAAAAAGACTGGCATGGGGGGGCTAGGGATTGAAGACAGTCAAGTCTGCAGGGCAATAGAATAGTTACTGTGCAAATGGATGCAGTCTCCAAACAAATGGACAGTTTGAGAAGGATGGTTGAAGTCCCACAAGAGGAAAATCGTAGTGTGCATTTTTGAAATGTCAGGTCTGCCAGTCCAATTCTTTCTGTGCGGAACAGGTTTTATTTTATTTGTCAGGGTAAGTTGGCTAGTGCACACAGAGGAAGCAGCGCATCTAAAACCTTTATTAACACTGTAATACTGTCTCATTTCAGCAAAATTGGGAGGGGGAAGTAGTTTCATCTAGCCATGAGATCAGTGCACAAATATTTGAAAAGTTTTATTTAAAACGGGTAGGATTAGTACCCAAAATGATCTCATAAATTGCAGAAGATACCTGAAATCAACAAGATGAAAGACAGTATCAGTGTGTATGAGGTGTTGCACTTAAGAGGAGAAGTCAAATGCAAACGAGTGGAGCGGAATAGATGGAGCTGTCACAGAAAAGGCAAATCTAACACGGGGACATGCTGAAGAAAGCATGGCATGAAGATCGTAAATGTACTTATTTCTCTTTAATGTTCCAGGGATTGTATTAGATGGCGTCTGTCAAGTTTTTGGCCATTACCGTGATGGAGTGATTTACACAAAATTTCAAGGCTTAAAAGGAAGGGGAAAGTAGTAATAAGAGGTTTGGATAGAAAGACGTGAAAAACTTGTTCTTTCAGTCCTTTCATAAGAGAGAAAAAGGAGAGTAATGGAGAAATAAAATATAGTTTATTAGAACAAAGATCATACAGTTTTCTCCAAATCCTGCAAGAACAATATGCAGAAAAATTCATGAATTATAGAATCAGAAAAACCTCTACATTAAACCGTCAACTGTGTTCAGAGTAAAGTTGTACGTATTTTACCTCAACTGTATCACAGAATCACAGAATTTTCGGAGTTGGAAGGGACCTCTAGAGATCATCTAGTCCCACTCCCCTGTGCTGTTAGATTGCATCAGAAAGGCTTGCTACATTTTTGTTCAAATTTCTATAACCACTTGTCCTCTGAAAATTTAATCTGATTATTTAGAACATTACTTCCATTATAAAATGGATTTAACTTGAAACTATACTTGTATATTGCATGAGGATGCTCAGAGCAAAGTTAGATGAAATTATGTGGAAAGATGCATGACTTCAGAACATAGGACAAGAATCGTACAAAGAACTAAGTATATCCATTCACGTCTTTAATTGAAGATGTCTGTTCTTTACAAAGTATAATTCAGGTTAAGATAGGAGTATTTTCAGTGTGAAGAATTTTTCTCTTCAGGGAAGTAAGCATGACATGACATTAGGCTTCTGATAACAAAAGAGAAGCTAGTGAAATATAGGAATTTATTCTACTTATTAATGGAACAACATTTAATCAAACACTTCACATTATAATAAAAATCCATATTCTTATTCATGATTTGAATATATTTTTTAGACTTTTTATTGTGGACAGAATGGATACAACTTCCTTTATACAATCCTGTTTGCAGTTATTTGAATAATTTTCTCTTGTGTTCTGTAGGAAGAAAAGACAAGAATAGACAATTTTATTACCTGACTTGTTCTCAATGTGAATTATTAACAGAGACTCAGAGTTACTTCTGTGTGGCAGTGTCTGTTCAGGAATGTTTGAATATCTGCTGTTTATGGAGCACTCATAAGTTTTCAAATGGCCATCAGTTGCTTGTTTAAGAATTTATTTCAGATTTTACCTATAGACTTGTTTAATACCATGTAGATGTGGTGGCGTGATACCTTATATTGGATATGCTACTGTGACAAGAACCTGAGTTTTCCAGAAGGATCAAGTGCATTTCTTTTAAATATTCTTGTATAGTGGATCTCCAGAGAATTAAAGTGTGGGGTTTTTTGTTTGTGTTTTTTTTTTTTTTTTCCTAACCCACAAAACCCAGAATTTATAGAATCATAGAATGGTTTGTGTTGGAAGGACCTTGAAGATCATCTGGTTCCAACCCCCCTGCCCTAGGCAGGGCCACCTCCCACCAGCCCAGGTTGCTCTGCCCTATCCAGCCTGACCTTGAACACCTCCAGGGATGGAGCTTCCACAACTTCTCTGGGCAACCTGTTTCAGTGCCTCACCACCCTCAGAGTGAAAAATTTCTTCTTAATATTTAATCTAAATCTACCTTCTTCCAGTTTGAAGCCATTATCCTCTTGTCCTATCGCTACATGCCCTTGTCAAAAGCCCTTCCCCAGCTCTCTTGTGGGCACCTTTAGGTACTGGAAGGCCACAATAAGGTCTCCCTGGAGCCTTCTCTTCTCCAGGCTGAACCCCCCCAACTCTCTCAGCCTCTCCTCACAGTAGAGCGGCTCCAGCCCTCACAGCATCTCCATGGCCTCCTCTGGACCTGCTCCAACAGGTCCTTGTCCTTCCTATGTTGGGGGCTCCAGAGCTGGATTCGGTATTCTAGGTGTGGTCTACAAGAGTGGAGTAGAGGGACAGAATCCCCTCCCTCGCCCTGCTGGCTGCACTTTTGATGCAGCCCAGGATACGGGCTGCAGTTGGCCTTCTGGGCTGTGATCGTGCATTGCTGGCTCATGTTGAGCTTCTCATCAATCAGCCTGTGTTTGTGCTTGGCATTGCCCTGACCCAGATGTAGGACCTTGCACTTGGCCTTCTTGAACTTCATGAGGTTGGCACAGGCCCACCTCTCCAGCCTGTCCAGGTCCCTCTGGATGGCATCCCTCCCCTCCAGCGTGTCTCCCTTACCAAACAGCTTGGTGTCATCGGCAAACTTGCTGGGGGTGTGCTCGATCCCACTGTCCATGTCCACGGCAAAGATGTTGAACAGCATGGGTCCCAGTTTATTTTATAAGAATAAAACTAGAATAATTACTTTCTTACGTATAGAAGTGATTATGTCAGGGAGAGCAGAAATAATAAAGGGGGGTGTTAAACATCTGCCCCGCTGTGGCATGTGGGGTTTTAAGTTAGTTCAGTATGTCCACCCCCGCCAAGGATGCTCAGCCGCTCCCTGGGGAAAGAGCAGTCTTCCCCTCCCCTCATTCCCATTTCTTTTTTTCCCAAGGGCTCTTACCTGAGCTAGATAGTCTGTTAAAGGCATATAGCAGAAATGAAGAACAAACCCATAAACCACTATGCCTTACATATATGCATATTCTTTTAGTTTTAGTATTTTTTTTAAAGACCGTTATATGAATCATCAGTAAACAGAATAACAACCTTCTGCTTCAGTTCCCTGGGGACTTCACTGTAGCGTAATAGAACGAGCGACATGAAAACCCTCTTAGCTATAACGAAACACAAATAATTGTTTAAACTTTTATGAAGTAAGCTGATCTCAAACTGAAATAATCTGAATGGGCGTTCCAGCTACATCTGGTTATGTAATAAAAGCCTCTGACCAGACGTATTTCCCCCGGTATTAGAAGGGTAATATGAGTGGGGAATTTTTGTCTAAAAAAGCCATCTTTCCTCGGTTTCCTTGCAAGTCTGATCTTCTGCTATTTTTCCTGTCATTTGCTTCTCTGGTTCATTATTCTTTTCACCTTTTCCTTTAAGCTCTTCATTTACAGAAGAGGGCATTACAGGAGAGATTGCCTGAAGCTGTTTCGTGTTTGACTGACTTTGGGGGGTTTCTCACTCCGCATTTTATTCACTTTCTCACCTAGTCCGGGTTGTGCAGCCACTGTTTCTTTCCTGGTGGCTTTTGGTCACATACCTGCCCTCTTAGTCTGCAGTTGATTCTGTCCACCATGGCTAGCGAGGCAGCTAAAGCAGCTGGTACTCAGCCAAACTGCGAAATAAGGATTAGACCTTAATCCTTGCACGACAGTCCGGGTGAAAGCCAGTCCAGTCTTTTGATGAGAGAGACTGAGGTTTGCATTTTAAAGATTTAATTAAACTAGGAATTTCAAAGGCACTCTGCACTGACCTGCTTAATTTTTAATGCTTCCCCCCTCAGCCTTCATTAAATTTTGTTAGTGTAAGTGTTGGTGATATCATCCCCTACGCCTAGAAAGTTCCCCCAAAAGACAGTGGGTTTTGTGGCTGCCGTCTCATGGTAATACAGAAGACAATAAGTAGTCCTCTTCGTTCCAGTGCTCTGCCGTGGATCTTTCCTAAATCTAGCTTTGGTAAATGTGAAATATCCCTGTAGAGCTGCTTTCTCTTGCTACATGTCCAGTTTGGGCAGAAGACTGGTGGTGGAGGAGGGCAGTGCCGGGCTGGATTGCCGTAGGGAAGTACTGTAGCTGGAGGAAAGAAGAGTTGCTGCTCCCTGGTAGATCCGTTGCTGTGATAAACATCTAGGCATGTTCACCCAGCCCTACTGCACCAGCGCAAACAAAGTGAGCTCTAAAGAGCCGAGAACAGCTTCACTTTTATTACAAGTTCCAATCTGGCAAGCTGAGAATATGTGCCTACATTCTGACCTGAAACCGAGATACAGCCTCCGGGAATGTCCCAGAAGTTGAATCCAGAGCAAAAGAGACCAATTGTGCAGTATGTGCCAGATACAGAATCATAGAATCGTAGAATGGTTTAGGTTGGAAAGGACCTTGAAGATCGAGTTTCCCCCCCCCCCACCATAGACAGGAACACCTCCCACCAGCCCAGGTTGCCCAAGGCCACGTCCAGCCTGGCCTTGAACACCTCCAGGGATGGGGCCTTAACAACCTCTCTGGGCAACCTGTTCCACTGCCTCACCACCCTCACAGGGAAAAACTTCTTCCTAATGTTTAATCTAAACCTGCCCTCTTCCAGTTTACAGCCATTCCCCCTCGTCCTATCACTCCATGCCCCAGTAAAAAGTCCTTTCCCAGCTCTCCTGTAGCCCCTTTAGGCACTGGAAGGTGGCAATAAGATCTCCCCGGAGCCTTCTCTTCTCCAGGCTGAACAGCCCCAGCTCTCTCCGCCTGTCCTCACAGGAGAGGTGCTCCAGCCCTCGGATCATCCTCGTGGCTCTCCTCTGGACACGCTCCAGCAGGTCCATGTCTTTCTTATGTTGGGGACTCCAGAGCTGGACGCAGTACTCCAGGTGGGTTCTCCTGAGAGTGGAGTAGAGAGGCAGGATCACCTCCTTTGACCTGCTGGCCACACTTCTTTTGATGCAGCCCAGGATCTGGTTGGCCTTCTGGGCTGTGATTGCACATTGCTGACTCATGCTGAGCTTCTAGATTAGATGGACTAGATGGTCTCCAGAGGTCCCTTCCAACCCTGACCATTCTGTGATTCTGGTCAATCAGCACACCCAGGTCCTTCTCCTCAGGGCTGCTCTCCAGCCATTCCCCACCAGGCCTGTGTTTGTGCTTGGGATTGCCCTGACCCAGATGTAGGACCTTGCACTTGGCCTTCTTGAACTTCATGAGGTTGGCACAGGCCCACCTCTCCAGCCTGTCCAGGTCCCTCTGGATGGCATCCCTCCCCTCCAGCATGTCTACCTCACCAAACAGCTTGGTATCATCGGCAAACGTGCTGAGGGTGCACTGGACCCCACTGTCCATGTCTGCAACAAAAATGTTGAATAATACAGGTCCCAGTACCGACCCCTGAGGAACGCCACTCATCACTGCTCTCCACTTGGACATCGAGCTGTTGACCGCAACTCTTTGAGTGTGACCGTCCAGCCAGTTCTTTATCCACCGAGTGGTCCATTTGTCAAATCCATGTCTCTTCAATTTAGAGACCAGGATATCGTGTGGGACGGTGTCAAACTCTTTGCACAAGTCCAGGTAGATGACATCTGTTGATTTTCCTTTGACCACTACCGCTGTAACCCCTTCATAGAAGGCCATATAAAAGCAAACGTACATCTGAAGAAATGAAATACCCATCTTTCTAATACTGTCCCTGGCCAAAGTGATCTACAGTAGCTAAAAACTTCACTGTCACTGGAGATGTGTGCTCTGGTAGTTTTATGGTACTGTGGCTTAGTTCAACAATAACACAAATAAATTTAAAAAAAAATCACAGATCTCTTATACAAATATAATCCCTTGTGTCGTTATATGGAGCATCCTAAAATGCACTATAATTAATTTTGCTTTCAGAAAATGGGTAGATGTTAGCTGCGTTATCAATACTTAAGGCACACCCTATTGTGTAAGAGGAAACTTTGCCATATGTTCCTGCATCTGAATAATTATTGCATGCAGTTTTGGCTTGTTCTTTTGACATTTAGTCAGGTGACAGGTGGAACGAAGATTAGTAGAATAACATTAGTTAGATGAATAACATTCATCCAGTTATTAATAGACCTTGAAAGTATTTCTGGCTTCTGGAATCATTCGGCTATTTTCTTTGGCAGAGAAAGCCTTAATGAAAATGAAAATCATAAAGGGTATGCTTCTGTTCTTACTCAGTTCCTTTAGTGCTTTCTGAAAGCTGTGTTTGTGGTTCCAAGAACTGCTTTACTGTTTGCTCCTTATTATGTTACTGGGCTTACTTATAAGTGATAGCTCCATTAAAAGAACTGCCATTAGCTGTATGCGCACCTGTCTGGATAATATATGTATATGTATATATCTATGTGTATAACAAAGATATATATATAACCAATTCCATGCATTTGAACAAAATAATGATCTATTTTTCAGGATTTTATTTTAAAACATATTATTTTGCTTGCTACACCTAATCTTTAGAACTCTGCTTTACACCTAATCTTGAAAATTCCCATTTTTAATGTGTTACTGCTATTCCTCTCTTCTTTTCCAGTTACTGTATCTTAGCTTCTGGGTAATTACAGTAACACAATTGATTGTTTTGGGCCCTAGAGGTTGATGCCCTGCAGGTACTGATGTCTGCTGAGAACCGGAGTGTAATAGCATGGATAAAGACATAGCCGTTACAGCTTTTCACTACGCTCCTTGATCCAATGGCATGGTAGGTGGCTAGGTTAGATTTTGGGTTGTATTTAACAAAGCCAATAAATAAGATCTTGGTGCTAGTGAATCAGGGGTTTGTAAACTACCGATCACTTTCGGGAGAAATTTAGAAACTGGAGTGACTATCCAGTTGGAAACTGAAGACTTGAAGATACAACAAGATGCATATATAAATGGTGTCGTAATTCCAGGTAGCGGCTCAGGCTGACATCGTAATTTAAGCTCTCTGTCCCATCTAACTAATTATTTCACCCACGTTAAGATCACTGAAAGCTGGTGAGGGGTCTGGAGGACATGTCTGGTGAGGAGCGGCTGAGGGCCCTGGGGGTGTTCAGCCTGGAGAGGAGGAGGCTGAGGGGAGACCTTCTCGCTCCCTACAGCTCCCTGAAAGGAGGGGGTAGCGAGGGGGGGTTGGTCTCTTCTCATAAGGAACAGGTGATAGGACAAGAGGGAACGGCCTCAAGTTGCTCCAGGGGAGGTTTAGATCAGATACTAGGAGAAATTTCTTCACCGAAATTGTCGTCCAACAATGGAACAAGGCTGCCCAGGGCAGTGGTGGAGTCACCGTCCCTGGGGGTATTTAAAAGATGTGTAGACACGGTGCTGAAGGACATGGGTTAGTGGTGGGTCTGGCAGTGTTAGGTTGATGGTTGGACTCGATCTTCAAGGTCCCTTCCAACCTAGATGATTCTATGATTGTATGAGTATGCCTTAAGATCCCAGAAGTTGCCATAAATTTGTAGAAGGTCGCACCTGGTAACTTGTGGATTAGCAAATGGCAGTCATTAATGACGCAGTCTTAAAACAGTGTAAGACCGTTACTGGGGATTAAAGGCAACTCCTTCCTTTGGCTTCTAGAATGTGGGGATATAATGGGTATAATTGAGATGGGAATGTGAGCTGATTGCCTCTCCCCGTGCTGATAAACAGCGATGGAAGTGGATCGGTAGATAGACTCTTAAGTGAAAGCACCTAACTTAAATTGGAGATTAACGGTAAAAGGCTATTTTCAGATATTCACCAAAACAAAGTTTACTAGGCAAGTAGTCTAGTAAACTGTCCAAATGATAGTTGAATTAAAATACCAATTAACATAAACACAACTAATGTTGCAAAACTGATGAGAACAGTTCATAATATCTTCTGCTGCGCCAACAAAAACTTACTCATTCAGTGATAACTTCATCATCTTTGATGGAGCTAACACAATAGCCCACACTGAATTAGAAGGGATAATTGTTTGCTGCAATAATAACTAAACAAAGATGTGCCTACTCAGGGTTCAGATTGGTTGTTGGAACCATAACAACATCTCTTTTTGTATTTCAGCTCTCTGACTCTTGAGAAAGGGTTTTTTCATACTTCAGCTTACCAACAGTATGAAGTGAAAAAGGAATTGGCAAGCTGCAAAAAGCCACAGTTCACACTGCAGACATAGTTTGTCTTGATTCATTGCTTTATAGTCTCTTTAAATCAGAATATGCAGGAGCCTATAGAAGGAATAAATCAGGTAGAAATCCTCATTAGAAAGATGGTGTAGATTAATCTGCCTCCTACACTGTGGTTCACTGACATCTACCTTGAACACGAGGCTTTATTTGCAGTCTGAAGTTTAGTTTCACTAATTAAACCTCTAGATCTTGATTTGTTTGATTTCTTTCTTTCTTTTTTTTTTTGGCTTTTGTAATGTTGTAGGTCAAATAAAATTGTCTTTTCAAGTTTGAGAAATATGGGAAAACTTGCTGAAGGAGAGCTCAACACCTGAGAATTCTTCTGTAATTGTGATTTTTAGAAACAGTAATGTTGAAACCTAATCATATACATTTTGTGAAAAATCATATATTTTTGCAATCTTGGCTTATGGTACGTCTTACAGAATTTTTAGGGGTAGAAGAGAGAGAAATGTCCAAATGTTTGAATCTCTGTAGATTTTTTTATTTTTTTTTTTGTAATAGCACTAAGAGCTTGTGTTCGTCACAACATTAACCCAAAAAATTTAGAACTAATATTTCTCCTTGCTGCAGACGTGGTCCTACCATCTCCATCACTGGCGTGTGGTTTTGATTCCAGTTGAAATTTTTTGGCTGCAACTTGTTAGTGCAAATTATTGTACATCAGTGTAACCATTCAGTATTATGAATATATCACTTGTGACGGGCAATAGAATGACAAGTATCTATTCAAGTGACATACAATTCTTGCCATAATTTTCAAGGAGGGAATTCCTCAGCTAGTTCTACTTGGTGCAGAGATCGAAGGAGATACGGGCTGTGAGCTGGTAATTTCAGTGTTGGTTTTGCACTAGCTAGCCCAGCTGGTCACCAAGTCACAAATGAGTGTAACAACTCCAATTAACACCACAGCAGGTGTTTAAGTCCAGATAATTTACTCCATGCTTACAGAAGGTGTGGAAGATGAGAAGCGAGGATTTGGACAGGCAGTAATTCTTAAGTGATTAGGTGCGGTAATTTATCTTGAAAACAGAGATGCAAATAAAGTGACAAAATGACTGAGGTTTGGTCGTGCACTGAGTTTTGTGTTATAGTGCTGATGTGTTCTGAAGTCTACGAGCTCAGCACGTGGCTAAGTACCGCGTTAAAATGGTGAATATCAAACCTCTGCTCCCGATCCTCAGATGTTTTTCTAATCCTTTTGTCCTTCTTACCCCTCTCTTGCACTGAAGCTCCTCCCTGCCCCCCGCTTAGCCTTTAATTTTTAAGACTATTTCCGGGGATATGTCAATGGCTCGCTGTTTTGCTCCCTTTTGCGATAGAGGATTTGGTTGAATAGTTGACATAAAAGTGCTGTGTGGCATGGCCCGTGTCTCTGATTTCTCCGTTCACAGTGCGTGGCACTGCGGGTCTGTTACTCCACTGAACTTCTGGGCTGGACCACGGTGTTACTGGAAGAACGTTGTGGTTCGCTTCGGCTTTGCATGTAACTACCACTCCTGCTCGAACAGGAATTTAGCAGTGTTGTATGCTGCTTCACGTGGTGTATAAGGGCTTTCAGGAAAAAAGATCAAATAAATAGCATGGTATCTCTATCAATATTTATTATAGAAAGTTGTACATATGCTCAAGCACATATGTTACATATGTTACATATACTGCAAGTGGGATCATCAAGTTCTGCTAATTAGTAGACAAGATGCTGCTCACATCACAGTTGCATGAAAATGAAAGTTTTGAGTCTCTTTTTTTCACAGGTTATGCCATCTGGCTTCACTTTTATTTGATGCGTGATTAGCATTAACTTTTAATTCTTTTCATGTACAAACTGCCTAAATTAACTCCTTTATTTCCTGTGTCTTCTAAATTGGTTGCCTAATTAAGAGCTTAGTTAGCAGAACACTGCATATGAATCACATGGCTTCTTTTAATAACATGCTAATTTATTAGGATAAAATAACACTGTAACACTTCAAGAAACAGAGCTTCCATAGCGTTTCTATTCATAACATCGAATTTTCAGAATTATCAGCAGATATAATCACCCCGCATTCCTACTGAGTTAAATATATGGCATCAGTGCTCAGTGATGGAAAGTTAATTTTCTTCATGGTAATATTAATATTACTTTCAATCTCTCTTCTTTGAGGCAGTCAGCTGCATAATATCAAGTCAGACCTCCTTCAGAAAGAGGACTTTCTCTTTTTCTGTGGTTTAGTATGTCATTTTACTTGTGGAAATATGAGATAGTGTATATGTGCTCTTGAAACTTAATTCCAACCCCCCAAAACCTCTCAGGTTTATAAGAGCAATAATCTATAAAATGAATTTATTTCTGATGTCTGTACTGTTAGTTAGAGTTTACTGTTGCAGCTAATACTGAAAGTATATGATTTAAAAAAAAAATAATTCTTAGCATTATCAATAACAACATTTATTGCATTATGAATTCAGTAGAATGGTCACAGAAAGTCTGTTTTTTCTCTCCATTGTGTCTCCAACTCGGTGAGAGAATGCGGTTGTGTGAATGGAATGGTTCCACCAGAAGCAGTTGGCCTGACCGTACACTTGCACATACAGATGTGCTTTCACTGCCTTCATGTTTCAAGACTAATTAGTACATCTTGAACTTAAGTTGTCAGGAAAGCTGAATAACTGCGCTGCGTGAGCTGGTCCTGAAACCTAATGCACCTTGTGAAGGCTGGAGTAGATCCGAAGAGTTTATCAGTTTTGCTTGGCAGCCGGGTTGGTGTCACAGATCAGGCCGTATTTTATGTAGTCGTGTATCTCTGAAAGCCCAACATTTTGCCTTCAAACGATTTCATATACTAGCAAAAACATATCTTTGAGGAGCCTCAGCAAAACATAGGCTTTCTTCAAGCCCTATTAATAAATTTCAGCTTTTATGGATTCATTCTATGATTCTAGTCTTACTCCCCGTGCTTGGAAGAGGCAATGCTTAGAGGCCCTTCTAACTGTCAAAATATGCATCCTATTTATGTCCCTTTATCATTTCTTTCTTATCCTGAAGAGATAAAAGAGCCGCCTGCAAAAGCCTTTTAGTTTTCAGAACCAGCTTTGGTAATTTCCCTAAAAAACCCCTTGTAAAGCAGAAGTAGTAGCTCCTGAAAATTGGCATAACAGTTCCAATATTGGAAAAGGATGGGGTGAACGAAATAAATAATTCTGCTCTTATCAGCATGATGCCGATCCCAGGCAAGAGATTAAATGTTTCTTGTGAGACTTGGTTAATCAGAAACTGAAGGAATATAATCTAATTAATGCAGTCAGATGGTGTTAATGGAAAGTAGATCTTGCTTGACAAAATTAATGTGATGATGTATTTAAAAACAGGCAGGGGATGCTGGAGATCAATGGGTGGCTTTTTATTTTTTTAGTGCTTGACATTTTGGTTAAAAATAGATGTGATACAAGTTTAAAATGGTACAATTTAGAGTATAAGATGGCTGATGGCTCCCAAATTAATCCTGAAGGGGGAATAGGCACCTATGTGCTGTATTTTAAGTGGAACCCTGAAGGGTTTGATTATAAACTGTTTGTTTAATGTTGTGGGTTTTTTTCGGGGATCTGGAGTGAAATAGAAAATCAATGGTTACAATGAAACGCTCAGAATGCAGCGCATCTTTTAGCTAAACAGAAGGGGATCTGAGTTGGTCACATTCTGAAATATGAAACGTTAAACAAAATTTGATATGAAAAGCTATTTCATCGCGTCAATGAAACACAGTAGACCCAAGTGCTGAAAGCTGGCAGTGTTTTCAGACCAATATTTGACTAGGTAGAACTGTAACGGCGCAGACAATCTTGTGTTGGAACACGTTCCTAGTGGGTGTTGTGCTGGTTCTCTGACCTTGCAGTGATGCAGCCCGCACGGACCAGTATATGGAAATGGGGTCACACTACAGGAAAATCTCAGGCTTTCCAAATCTTAAAGTTGAGGCTTGTCAACACTTTAGTAGCTTGTTGTGCATAAATGCTGTAGGGCTGGCGTGAGTTAAAAATCTAGTTGATGTGACTAGGATGTTGGAATCCTGTCTTTCAGGATTTTGTCGGAGCCGTGACTTGACTTTCTGTTACCGTGTCTATTCAGGCATAAAATACTTGCAAAGAAAAGAACTGCGTTTCTTACCCTCTCTTCCCCCCTCCCCTCCCCTTATAAGGCTCCCTTATTTTCTAAATGCAACACTCTTACACCTATATCCTAAACCTGAAAACTCTGAGGGATGGAAAAGAAAGTTCTAGGGGACTTGGGCATTTGGAGTATTATTCCCATTTTATTCACTTTTCAAGCTGTTCATTGCAGCTAATAACTTCCTAAGACCAAACAACTAAAGTGCCCGTGAATGTAAATTTTCCAGTACCTCGTAGCAGCCGTTACAGTGCTTGCTGAATTCTGAACGCGTTGTGCCCAAATAGTTTAACACCTTTGATATACCAAGGACCACGTGGTTAATCGGGTCTGTTTTATAGGCTGTCCAGGGTCAGTTCCTGGCACACAATTTATGTTAGATAGTTTGGTTCGTCGTCTTTTTTATTTTTTATTTCTTTCCTTCTATAGTGCATTGGGCAGGAATTCCCGAGTTTATTGTAACTGCTCAGGGAAAAATGCACGTGTTTTCAGAAATGCCTTTATAGGTATTTTTTCCAGTGTTTTGCGTGAGATTTTGGGCTTCTGATAATAATTCCTTTCAGAGGAAGAACTGAATATTTACCACAATAAAGATTAGCATTTTCAGACCATGGAACAAATTTCCAGTTTACTTTGCTAATTTCCCATGCGATATCACCTCGATACATCAGAACTAATGATGTCTAATGCCCAGTTGCCATGACTGACATAAGGCCTTCTACTGCTTATGCGGGAGAGAGAAAAGACAGATCATTGTTCCTCTACAGCACATCTGCTTTGTGGTTTCAGTTATATATGTATAGATGGCAGAAACACCTCATTGCAAGAAATCAAAGGCTTTTTTTTTATCATAACCTATTACGATAAACAGATGGGTTATAAGAGTGAGGTGAACAAGGGTGTTTTAGACTCACTGTAAAGCGTGCAGATTGGGTCTGATTTAAGGCACTAATTTTGCTCCTAGACAATTTCCTTGTCCTCACTTAACGCTAATTTGCAATGGCATTTTGGAGTCTGGACCCCTAACAGCTCTCATAGCAATTCAGTCCATTAAACTCTAAGTTACTTCTGATTTATAAAGAGATAAAAGTAAGGAAGAGAGAGACTAAGTCTTCGGCTTCTCTAACCACATTTCCAATAGGTGCGTGAGCGCACTGACCTCAATAGTTTTGTCTTTTTGAGCGCTGTGTAATGAAAAAGCTACGTTCTCATTCTGTAAAACGCTATTAACTAGATTACAACTATATCATGTAGATAGTCAGATTGTCCATGCTTGATGGAACTCAGAGTTGGCAAAATCAAAATCCTGCAAGATGGGGTTATTACTCCGTCATTGTCATCTTATCACTGTAGAAGCAGCTATCAGCACTTAAGTAGTGATAGCAAGGGTCTTGTGAGTCCTGCTACTCAAGGAAGTGATTTTTATTCTTTTCGGTCTTTGGATAGGAACAATCTGTTCTCTACGCTTGCTTTAAATCAGTTTATCTTCACTAGAGAGACAAGAAATTAGTAGGAGGAAAAGTGGATAGGAATGGTGTATGGCCTACACCTGAAAACCTACAGCTGAGAAAAATGTGTAACAGAAACTGTAGAGAATAAATGGCATGTCTTCAGCCCAAACTAGTCAAGGTTGGTGGTGGTGGTTGTTGCTTTTTGGGTTTGTGTGGTGTTTTTTTTGTTTGTTTGTTTGTTTTTTCTCCTTTTGCCATTTATCTGATATTAGTTACCTGGAAAGCACTGATGAGATACAGTTGAAGAATATGTGCTGTAGTGGGCATTAAACAGCTTATTTTGAAGAAATTTGAATCGGAGATCTGATCTCTGAGAATTTTAGGTATGTTACCATGACTAGGAAGGTACCTAGATGAGGAATACAAGCTATAAATTACGTAGGTGAGTCACATGAGGTGAAGGAGAGTGTTCTGCATGTATGGCTGAGAATCCAAAAACTCGGGAGGTAAAACCTGTGGGCTTTAAGGCATCAGCTGTCCACTGTGTGAGCCTCCGCAGCACCCTTGTCTCTGGGCAATTCCAGCCATCGGTGTTCTCTCTTTTGATAGCTTTGTCGGCAAAACCAGCATAGTGTTAGCAAGAGCAGTACTGTCTTTGGATGCCTCGTTCTGCAAATGTTCAGTAGCCACTAAAAAGAAACTCCCTGCAAATTTAAAATGTTTCAATGATATTCCTCAAATGTGTCTTGTTTCATCATATTTCTCTCCCTGTTGCGCAAGAATTATACCACTATAGAATACCACCAAAAGAAAGTTTGGAGGTCTGTAGAAGTGTTGCTTTTGTAATGATGCCTCTCTTGTTCCTCCAGAAGGACCGGTTTTGTCACCAATTTCCCCAGCTGCAGTGAGGAAAGCTCTCGAGACCTCTCTTGTTGAGATCCAAAAGGGCGCAATGTTTTCCTATTCATCGTGAGGGCTCTGCAGCATTGTGTGAGAGTTACCTAGATGGGACTTTAAAAACCTTACCTTGTACTGTCTGGGATGGTGGCGATGTTCCTCTCCAGGAGCTAATACAGAAAAATTATACCAGATCAAAAATGAGATGTAGAATTCTGTTGGAGTAATCAACCTTGAGATCTGACACGTACGCTAAACCGGGGAAGGGTATAGATAAATAGAATTAATATCTGTGCAATTTTACAACTGAAAAGGCAGTGAGAAAATCAGATTTAGAAACAGATAAACACACATCTAATTGATACTGTGGAAGTAAATTAGTGATTATACGATTAAATCAACTACAGTTAAATTAAATATCCAAGCCAATGAAACATCTATAGATAGCGATTTTCCACTTGGTAGAAGGTTGCCTTCCTTTTCTTCGTGATCCACTTATTACAATGTCTCAACAACCTGAATTTATACATTGAAGTTAATAATCATAATTTCCTACAGATAATAGATGTGCTATTTCTCTTAGAAATGCATAAATACGGCAATGTAGTTTGGGGACTTTTTGCTATATTAGTGTTTTTTTAGCATATTGTCTTGGACTGCTAGGTGCCCAAGCCAGTAGTTGACTCACGTGTAGTTAGGTTCAGGAGGCTGCAATGAGGCCTGGTGATTCTGTCTTTCAACGAGTCAGAGGGTTATTCTGACTTTGAAGCAAGAGTTATGTGTCCATTATACGTAACTGGTGAAGAATAGGATAGCTGTCAGTCCGGATTAGAATCCAGGGACGTTTCCACCGAGCTCTTCACGTTAGTGTGTGACCTCTGTCGACTTCCCTTTCTCATTTCTGCTTGATGTCAGTGGGAAGGAGTGAAAGGATGTTTATTCATTTCTCACAGCAATGCTCCCAAACACAGGGCTTCAGGGTTGCGTTGCTTTTTAAAGTAACAATTGACAAAGCTTCAGCAGTTATCTCTCAGTGTATTTTCAAGCTGTTACGCTGCATTTACTGACATTTTTCCCTTCGTGGTGGAAGTATAACAGAAAATGTGACTATCGTGCTGTAAGATATTACTGAAAGGAAATAGTTAGCAGGGTACTGACAGCGCTGCGGGAGGTGGTCATCCACCCAGGCAATCCTTTCGGAAGGTGACCAAATAGGGGAAAAAGCGTTGATGGAACCAAAACTTCATTAGTACTTTTTTTTTTTCGTCCCACAGGTTAAGCCTGTGGGTTTTCATGTATGATCTTCCATTGCTTTTAATGTCAACTTTTAAGAAAAACAATTGTGGGAGGACACCAAGTTTCAATCCTGTCTTAGCCAAGTGTCCTGGTTTTGATCCTCTTGCAATTCATAGAAGTGCTGGATTTGCTGTTGCTTTTTCTATAACAGGTAGAAAAAAAAGATATACTCTTAATCCATTAGTAGTAGAATTGCTCCCAAATATAGTAAATCATTGTAATTTAAGAATTGAAATAATTCTTATATGACATATTTAAAATGTTTAATTTTTTGTTTGATAGTAATAAAACCAAACAGAAATATTTGTCTTGAAAATGTTTATTTTACCATTTTTCTTTGTGGTTATTTTTTTTCCCCCCAACTGCCCTGTTCCCTTCCCAATTTCTTGCGGGTGGACATGTGTGTGAATTCAGGCATTACTTGAATGTGGGAGAGTGGGAGATCTTTGGATTGCTTGTTCCAGTTTTGTTTGTTTGCCAGGACTCTGTCAGAGCATAACTTCCTTCAAGTGTGTACACCAAACAGCTTTATGCACTTAAAGATATAATTGGTTGGGACAAAAGCTGAATATGGTTGCTTTTGAAATAGAAATCCAGATCTTTTGGGTGTTAGAGGTTAAAGTGATGGATCCTTTTCTCCTCTTCACTTTGTAGTCTGACACATTTCACTGGCTTTTTTGGTCGCAGTAAGCAATGTAGTCCTTGGTGGATTCCCTGGGCAAAGTTTGTGTGGTTTTGATGTGTGATGAGTTCCATTTTTTTTCTCTTTTTCTCTTTCTTTTTTTCCTATTGTTTCTTCCTAGTCACCTCTAAGATCTCTCTGGAAGTACGCTTCGTTCTCCTTTTCAGATTCTTCTACTGTATACCCCTGCAGGTTCCTTGCCTGCCTTCTGTAAGCTTTTGCCAAACGAAGGTGAGGAGTTGCTCACCAAAACAATCTTTTTGCCCTCTAAAAGCCTTCATTTGTCCCCACTAAGAGCAGCAAACACACGGCAAACAAACAGCCCTTCCTCCGCAGCTCAGCGGTGCTCGCAAAATACAGCTTACAGATAGTAAGTGGTCACCTAATAAATGGAGTAGGTGCTCTCCATCACAGTTCAGGGTGGCATCTTGAACAGGACAGACATCTCAGGAAGAGGAGGTCAGTTTGCCCAACAGGAGATTGTTGGGAATGAACAGATGCGTAGAAACAGCAGAACTCTGGATGTTGAGCCCGTAGCAAGAGGATACCATAGCTTTGCTGGATATCGATGCTAAAGAACCACTCCAGGCTGGACAGCTAGCCAAGGAGTTTGCCGCTAAAATGATACTGCTATGAACATTGCACAAAATACTGCATTAGAAAGAGGCTTTTCGATCACCAGAGTATAGCTTGTTTTGACAATTCTTCAGTAAAGATATCTGCAGGCACTGTGCTAGTCAGTGAAGGAAACGGGGATTGTGTTTTGGAGGGGGAAAAAAAAGCAGCAGGTATTGGCCTGTCCATAAAAACGTGAAACAGAAAAAATACCCTGAAGATACTCTCATAACTCACTCACGCAAAGACTTAAATAAAGGTGAATAAAGAAGGAGGTTTGTAGTTTCTTTAGGCTTGGTTTATGACTAATCGGGTTGCATATATGCGAAAAATAAAACGTAAACATAAAATAAAAGAACGCGATTAAAAGTACAATTAGTAAAATAATTAAAAAAAAATCTAAATAGAGCTTTGCAAAATTTATCTAAACATAACAGTTATAAAAGCCTTGCATATAGCTGGATGTTGGATTAGCTCCAGAAGTAACGTTCATACGGTAAATTCTAGCTGAAGTGCCATGAGATGCTCAGTTTTTCTGGTTGAGGATCCAATTCCTCAGCAACCCAACATCTCAGGTTGTCTTCATGGAATGGTATGTGGATTTCAACATGTCGTCCTTTTATTATGTCCCAAAATAATTTTAGCTTAATCAGTTTCAAACATTCTCTTCTTTCCATTCCCCTTCCTTCTCTTCAACTCTCTCTGCCTGAAGCTCTTAAGTGATAATTTAGTTAGGAAGCTATTTCAGTCTTTCTTTTACTGTAGCGTTGCTTATCCTCCCCTGCGCAGAGTCCATTTGGAAAGATGAGGTATGACTTTTGTCTAACTAGATAGAAAAAAGTAGTCAGCAAAAAGGTATTCCACTAATTCCATCTTAACATGAGGAGGAACTTCTTTACTTTGAGGGTAGTGGAGCACTGGCACAGGCTGCCCAGAGAGGTGGGGGAGTCTCCCACTCTGGAGCCATTCCAAACCCGCCTGGACGCCGTCCTGTGCAACTGCTGTAGGTGACCCTGCTCTGGCAGGGGGGTGGAGTAGATGATCTCCAGAGGTCCCTTCCAACCCTGACCAGTCTGGGATTCTGTAATGACTCTGATGCTTTGATAGGGTCTGAGCAGAGTTTGTCCTTTTTCAGAGATAAATGACCTTCCCCCTTCACCCCCCAACACAATATTCAAATCTCCGGATGAAATAATTTTCTACCTTATCTATTCAATTTTTAATGCAGACCTATAACTTTTTAATGATAAATAACACAGTATGCAAATTTAACACCCTCCAGTGGGTAGCTTAGTATATTACTTACGGTTTTAAATCATGGATAGTCTTTTTGCTCCTTAATTATCTATGTATAAGAATAATAGTTTTGTGTGGTACTTAGAGATAGGATTTAAATTCTTTAACATGTAAATAAAGATATTACAGAAGAAACTCAGCAGTCGTAGGGTCCCCGTACTTTGCATGTCAACAGTTTCTTTTCTCTATAAGTTTATAAACAAAGGTAAGAGCGTGCAGTTCTTTCAGGTCTCTGCGTAAGGCTGTTCTCTTGTGACTTCAAGTTCTAAGATGATTTCACATATATCTTCTGGGGTAAAATTTAATATGTTTACCCTTTCAAAAAGAAGAGTGTTCTGAAGTTGTATAGCAGAGGTCAGCATTAGAGGTCACTCAAGACATATCTGGTACTGTAGAACTGTCTGTTGTTACTGGCCTGTGTCCATGCTATTGAGTAGACTTAATAACATAATAGAAAAGACAGAAGTGGGATTTATGTTTACTATTTTGCCTGTCCTATATTTTTATTTTTTTTACATATTCTAAGGATGCATGACAACATTCAAGACACGTACAAGCTGTTCCTTGAGAACAAAGGAAGTTTAAGGAGGTATTTTGCTCAGGTTATTGCCCTGTGAGAAGGGTGCCTCAATTTACTGTTCAAGTGCCTCCATTCATTGAAAAAAGAATAATAATCTATTAAGTTATTCTTGTACAAGTGAAGGTTTAAGTGAGAGATGATGATGAAGAGGTAAAACCTCGAACATTACATTTTAATGTTTGTTAATACAATGAAGTATATTACTTTTATGCTCAACTCTAGTAGAGAAATAAAGCTGGGATCCTATTCTGTTGCTCGTTAGGATACTGTCATTGCTGGTCCAGTTTAGTGGTTCATTCTCCTTTTCCAATCTGAAGGAAAATCTTATTCTTTCTGTGCAATTTAAGTATTTTTGTACTACCGGTATACATGATATAATACAAAATGACAGCAAGGAGTACCTTGGACTTTGGCTGTATTTGCTGAGTGCTTCACTCGCATGGCTGAAGTAGAGATTCTTCTGTATGCTATAGGACTGCAAAGTGAGGTAGGACAGGGAGTTTCAATTCCGTCTTTAGCATTTAATCTAGTAGGTTGATAGCTTGCTTCAAGTCAGATTTTATGGAATTATTATTTTATGAAATGTACCAATCCTAAATATGCATAACATTCCCATGGAGAGTATAATAAAAATATATCAGAAGTTCTCTTTGACTTAATAGCAGGTAGCTCATTAGATTCCAGTCAAGGGTGTGATGTTTTACGCAGTCTGGCAAGGAATTTTGAAGAAACGCCATCCACGTCAGGCAGTACTTACGTGTATTCGAGTGACCAATTTCGTATGTGGATTTATTAAAACTAGAACACCTTTAAAACAAGTTTATATAATGTACTTTGTGCAGTCTCAGAAGGATGTGTACACCCTCAAAAAAGGGTGAAAATACCAGCATTGAATGGACAGAATGTACCAATGGCTAGGCATCCAAACTCACAGCCGCTCATTATTGTGTTTAGATAAGGTTTGAATAACTCATCAGGTGTTTTTCCAGTTATGTCTGCACTCAGATTTTCTTCTCATTGCTGAAACAGTTTCTGCGGTCCAGAGATGTATTTCACACCCTTCCCACATCTCAGAAAAGCTTAAATGGACTGTTTCCAGCTCTGGGGCCCTCAGCACAGGGAAGACATGGATCTGTTGGAGCGGGTCCAGAGGAGGGCCAGGAAGGTGACCCGAGGGCCAAAGGGGTCCTCTGCTGGGAGGAGAGGCTGGGAGAGTTGGGGGTGTTCAGCCTGGAGAAGAGAAGGCTCCAGGGAGACCTTATTGTGGTCTTCCAGTCCCTAATGGGGCTCCAGGAGAGCTGGGGAGGGACTCTTGATCAGGGAGGGGAGCAATAGGAAGAGAGGGAATGGTGTTAAAGTGAAAAAGGGGAGATTTAGGTTAGATATTAGGAAGAAATTCTTTCCTGTGTGGGTGGTGATCCCCTGGGGCAGGTTGCCCCGAGAAGCTGTGGCTGCCCCATCCCTGGAGGTGTTCAAGGCCAGGTTGGACGGGGCTTGGAGCAACCTGGGCTGGTGGGAGGTGTCCCTGCCCAGGGCAGGGGGTGGAACTGGGTGATCTTTTAAGGTCCCTTCCAACCTAAAACTGTTCTATGATTCCTCTTCAAGCCGGGCTAACTAATTTTAATTGCAATTAGAAGTGGTGAAATACTGAAGTTTTGCCCCTGCTATTAAAACAGTTGGCCAAAGAACTGCCATCAGCCATCAAGACCTCAGCTACACCTGGGCACTAATTGCTGCCTCTGATACAACCTGGACTTTTTTTTTTTAAAAAAAAAAAAACACAAAAACTTTTGGGGTAAGGGTGTAGCAATAAGATGATTTGTTTCTGAAAGTCGTCATGTATCAGGTAGCTGTCGATCATCTGTTCAAGTCAAGCGTGATAACAGCAGTGACCTGCAGTACCCAGCATTTTTTAAATGCCTGCATTTTATCATCCTCTATCAGTACTTTAGAGTAGTTGTAGTTGTAGTAGTAAATTTTATTTTTGAAAAAAGGACAAAATCAAAGAAGGGGGGAAAAGATTTAAAGCGGTCACCTTGCACAGCAGAGAGAGAAATGAATTCCAGAAATACTAGTTGATATGCTAGAAAGTGGAAGAGGAAGAAACGAAAAAGCTATGAAGCGAGATGAGTTTTTTGGGGGATGACATTGATAAGATGAAAAGAGGTGCTGGCGATGGTGGAGCTGGATTGGGTCCTGAAATTGTGGTCCTAGCAAGACACAGCAGACAGCTTGGGTCCAGTAAATGATGTTGTCCAACTAATGAACCTGATGTATAGCTGAAAGTCTGGAATTTTGTTAGACTGGAAAAAACTGGGGAGAATAACAAGATGGAAATAGCATTAGGAAGAAGGTGATTTTTTTTTTTTTCTTAAACAGTGTAAAGAAAGGCATTATGTGTTTCAATAACTAAAGCTAAAAGGATAATTTTTGTTCAGAGCAGGGATGGTATAGATACAGTTATAATGGTGTAAGAAAGTGGGTATACTTCCCTCATTAGGAAAGACTGATTCTGTTTCTCTCTTTACAACTTAAATGCACACTTAAATAAACGTCTAAAACACTGGGGCTGCTGTGAAAAGATGGAGGTTGCTTATGTATAATTAACAGAGGAAGAAAATTTATACATCTATAAATAACAACAGGGAACAGTCTCTTAATAGCAAAACTGTACATTTAAAAAACTTGTTTTTTAAATTAACTTCATAAAACCACATAGAATGGGTGTGTGGGAATTTTGTAGCATTTCTATAGTCTTGTAACTAATCCATGGGTTTACTTCTGCGAGATAAAGGTGTTCAGCATTGCTCACAATAACTCTGTTTCTTTCCTTTAAGTACCGTGCAGTGAGGTTTTCCTGCTTACATATCCACAGAAACCATTTGTCTTGTGTTCTCTTATCAGTTTGTTTATGGGAAGACTCCAGAGGAAAAGCTTTTTCTGGTTTAAAAAAAATAATATAATAAAAATGCAGTTACTGTACTGTCTGTTAAAGAAAACAAGTTCTTCTGAAGTATACTGGCCCTTAATGATGTGTTTCTGTTGTCATGGAAATGGGGATATTTTTTTTTTTTTCAAGTAGGTTTATTTGTTCTACTTTTGCTTTTTATAGTCTTCCCTTCATAAGTTTAGTTTTGTACTGGCAGTGTTGTCTTTCATGAAAGAACAGCCCTACTTCCTTTATCATCCTTTTACTTCTCTTTTATGTCCATTAGAATGTGAAGGCTCAAAGGCTGAGGGAGAAACAAATATTGGCAGCTCTGAAGACACCAGGCGTGTGCTTCCCCGTATCGAAGCAGTTAGCCTGGCAGGAGAAAGAAGGCCGAAAGAAGCAGGTATTTAACAAGTTTTAAATTGCATTGGTCTGAACGATAGATATTGTTAGCACTTCCCTTTCTGTGGCCATCCATGGTGAGGTTTGACATTCCTCACCACCTGCCTTGCTTTTATAGTCGTCTTCCTCACCATTAAATTTATCAAAGATGGTCTCTTTCCTCACGATGAAACCATTGATTTGTCATCTAAAGGGCGGGAAATGTCCATGAAGACGAGGTCATACATATGAGAACAACAGACAGGACCATCTGTAGGTCCTCCTCTAACATCTGTTGATCCTCCTGTGACACCTGCAAGCTACCATGACAGGACATGGCGTGGGGTGACTTCGTGGCCACTTTGGCCAACATCTGGGTACAAACTAGGCTGAGTTGGGTCCGCATACACCTCGGGCTCACTAATTCCGTGTTATATGTCTTCAGAGACAGCTGCCACTGTAACAGTTTTTCCATACCTACGTGGTAAAATGAGCTGCAGCGTCGTAAGCATGTGATATCTGTAAAAATAAGCAAATAAACATATTTGTGCTGCTCCAGAGAGATAAAGCATGATTCAGAGTGTGCATGATCAGAGCCTCTGCTCTGAAGGTGTGTGTTACTTGCTTCTGAGAGAAGGAGGGGAAGGTTAGAAGAAAGCATGCTTTAGAAGCAGACTGCAGAGTGTCTCGTCTTCGTGGGAGGCTCTTCCCATTGCATCGACCATTGTTTGTGCTCTGCTACGATATTTCAGCCTTCCTTCCAAAGTTCCCATTATAACGAGATACATATGCAGTGCATGACAACTGCAGCCGAGTTCCTCAGCAGTAGATCTGTCAAACTTGAAATCATAAGTTGCTATAGCCCATTTAGAGGATGAAAAACATGGGGGCACATCTGCTAGTCATAGCAAATCCCACATTTATCCATGCCGGCTTCCACCCTTTCCCAAACCTTTATATTAGGTGCACGTTGCCCTTTCAATATAGTGAATTTCAGGAGTCTTTATGCCTTCTGTGAGGTTTTATTTTAACTGTCCTGTTCGTTTCTTTTTAACAAGTATTCTCTTTGTTGTTTTTTTTTTCTTTTCTTTTTTTTTTTTTTTACACAGTTCCCCATTTGAACAATGTTTGATATTCTTTGTTCTTTTTCTCTGCCTTGTTGTAGATTTTCTGTGTGTTGCTGTGTGTTTTGAAATCTAGCGCTGCAGCGGCTCACGGATTCTTTGCCTTCCATACTGCTGTGCTTAGTTTATCCATGTCTTCACTCAGGGCAAAACTATATTTACATTGGCATTTCTGTAAATCGCTCTTTCTCTTTAAAAATAAACAAAACAACAAAAGAGATGATATTTGGATTCCTATTATTACTACAAGCATCATAATTGTTTAAGAAGTGAATAGTTAAAATTCTTAAACTTGTCCTTTAAAAAAACTTCTGTAGGTGATTATTTCCCACCTGAGCATCTCAGATTACCTCTTTTAGATACTGCATGATAACTAGACAAAATATTTTTGATATGGTTAGAAAATAGTTTTTTGAAATAGCTCATTCTTATCATCTACAATGTCAGCAGAGAGCTTCAGAAAGACAGAAAGAACCTTCATGTTTATAATGCACTTCAAAATTAAGGAAAGAGTAAAAAAAGAGTGTTCAAGTTACTGTAACCCACACCTGAATTCTTAATGGTAAAACAAAAAAAATCCCAATTTTTGGGGGGTTAGTGGGGTGTCATGAGCATAATGACAAAAATCCTGATTTTGTCCAGGCAGAATTTTACAGTATAATTATGCTTTGGACCATAGTTTGAAAGTCAGACCTGAAACTTCTTTAGAATCTCTCATCAGAGTAAGTGTTGGCTTTAAAATTATTACGTTTATCCCAGGACAGTGGAAAAAAATATTTGGTGATAATTTTACTCGGTGAAACTTCTACAGCATAGAGTGCAATTCCTCCCTTGTTAAAACACTAAATTTAATAGGTGCAAAGAAGGGTTAGCGGTGTCTGAGAGCAAAACCACGGATATGTTTATCTATGCAACAGTAAAGGCGATAATTCAGGAAACGTGTTTTTTTTGGTTTGCTGTATTTTCATCAACAGCTTTTACTCTTTGTGGGAACCTCTTTTTTGTTGTTGTTGTTGTTGGTGGTTTTTTGGGCCATTTGAAAACTGATCTGAAATCCGTTTATGTGATTTAATTTTCCAAATTAGGAAGATTCTCTAACCATCTTGTATTAAGGGATTGCAACTGGAGTTTGTAAAGGAATTTTAGCTTGACCACCACCCAAAATGTGCTATTTAAGAGGGGGACGGGGGAAAAAAAAAAAAGAAGTTTTGTTAATCTTCATTTCCTCTAACCTGTGCTGTTAGAATGTTGCTGTGTAATCAGGATATTGTGTGCTACTCTGATCCTTTCAAAGGCACTAAGTGTATAACAGAGATTAAAAAAGGGATTACAGGATCCAGGGAGTTTGCTGAACCAGCATCATTAAACCAGTGCTCATGGAAGATATTTATAAACTGTTGTTTTGTAGCCTGTAATTGAACAGTCAATTTCAGTTATGGGCTTTAAATCTTTTTCGCTGATTTTTCTAGGAATTCTGAGGGCGTGGGGTGAGGGATGCGGTGCAGTCAGGGCGTGATTTACCTCCCTTCTGTTGCTGGGCACGCACCTTGCAGAAAGGTCGCATGTGTTGAATATTTTGCGACTGAATAGAACTGCATGGGAGTATATATGTGTACGTGTGTGGTTTATATGTTTACACCTGCATATCTGTGTACATACACACGCTTCAGCCTGGAGAAGAGAAGGCTCCGGGGAGACCTTATTGTGGCCCTCCAGTCCCTAAAGTGGCTCCAGGAGAGCTGGGGAGGGACTTCTTACAGGGGCATGGAGTGACAGGACGAGGGGGAATGGCTTCAAACAGGAAGAGGGGAGATTTAGATGAGATATTAGGAAGGAATTTTTCCCGGGGCGGGCGGTGAGCCCCTGGGGCAGGTTCCCCCGAGAAGCTGTGGCTGCCCCATCCCTGGAGGTGTTCAAGGCCAGGTTGGACGGGGCTTGGAGCAACCTGGGCTGGGGGGAGGTGGCCCTGCCCAGGGCAGGGGGGGGAACTGGGTGATCTTTAAGGCCCTTCCAACCTAAACCATTCTATGATTCTATATATCCTTATATAAAACACACGAGAGTGTATATATATATATAGGTGCACTTCATCTCTAGAGCTTGTCTCTCCTAACAGAGTTAGAGATACACAATCTATTTTTTTGCTAGGTGTTTTTCTTTCTTCTTTCCTGAAAAAAAAAAATTAAAAAATTGTTTTGTTTTTGTCATGGCAGTTACTCTAAGAGAATGACAACGATGCCTGGTTTAGATTCTTTACATTGTCACGTGTAGGCCATCGGAGACAGTGATGCATTGCTCATTAGGGGATATACTAAGGAGTAAAACACTTGCTGGTAAATTGTTATAAGCACAGTTTAACTTTCGTTATTTTACAAATTGAATATTTGTGATCTCTCCAGTTTTAACAAATAAACACAGGCAGTTAGACTTGACCTTAGAATAAGCATTAAACATTTAAGATTTTGGCAGCTTCACAATTCTCCGTAAGCCTCGAGCGGGCTGTGCCAGTGGCAGGACCCACCCCGCAGCCTTTTGTTTATTTCTCTTTTTTTACTCTACTGCTAATCTCCCTTTTTTTTTGGCTTGTTTTGCCTTTCTTGTTCCCTTCAGAGCTTGGATGAAATGGATGCAGTTGGAGAAAAGGCCAGTGGTAGCAAAAACGTAGCTGGCATCTACACAAAGGATCTACTGTAGCTGCTCCCTAACCAGCCCTTGGAGCGAAGAGCCCACGGTGGGGCGGCCGAGCTCGTTAGCAACCAAATATTTACTGCTCTTGCAAGGACATCATGTTTGTTCTCTTTTTTTTTTTTCTTTTTTTTTCTTTCTCTAACTTCTTATATTCCATAAAGCTCAGCTGGATCATAGAATCGTAGAATGGTTTAGGTTGGAAAGGACCTTGAAGATCATCGAGTTCCAACTCCCTGCCATGGGCAGGGACACCTCCCACCAGCCCAGGTTGCCCAAGGCCCCCTCCAGCCTGGCCTTGAACACCTCCAGGGATGGGGCCTCAACAACCTCTCTGGGCAACCTGTGCCAGTGCCTCCCCACCCTCAAAGTGAAAAACTTCTTCCTAATGTTTAATCTAAACCTGCCCTCTTCCAGTTTACAGCCATTCCCCCTCGTCCTGTCACTTCATGCCCCAGTAAAAAGTCCTTCCCCAGCTCTCCTGTAGGCCCCCTTTAGGTACTACTGTCTTCCATAGTAGTCTACCTTGGCTGAGGTGAAAATTCTCTGGAGCCAAATGTCCTCCTCAGCCCCCAGCCGTGCCCCCGTGCGCTTTGTGATGTGTGCGTGCTCTTCCATACCTAACTTCCATTAAATTTCCACACAGTTAACGAGAAGCCATGAAGTGCTGCTCTTCTCATGAGAAAATCATTACTATAAATTAGACAGTCTCAAAATTAACTATATTCTTTTGAAATGCATAGTAATATATTAATTTTACAGTTCTAAAAGCAACAGTTTAAAAACAGAGAATAATTTTCATGTCTGTTTTCTGAGTTTCTATTGAGAGTAAATAACACCTTCAGCTCTATGGAAGATCGTTAGAATTTTTCCCATGGACTTTTGTTTTAAAATCTGGCATGTACCATTCATATGGTTATATTTTGCATTCATTGTATCACTTTTCACTCCACGGTGTGGAAAGCCAAGCATTAGGAATTCCTGATTATTCTTCTTAAGTCTTCTGATGTCCAAAAGTGTTAACTGCAAAGGCGATTCTGTGTCAAATAATGTGTGAACAAAGACAACGTCTAAACTACAACTTGCAGAATAACGGAGAGAAAATTTAAAATTTAATGGGGAGAAAATTAAGTTTAAATTAAGCGATGTGGGTATTGCAGGTAGCCTGTTGGGCAGCGTGTACTGTTGTGTGGTTTGTGCGCTGTACGTGGGCGGGAACTTGGCTATTTCTTCTGAGTTGTCATTCCTCAATAGAAATTGTAGAACCTGAAGTGGAAAGCAGAAGAAATGGATGAGTTTATAGAGATGTCCCATCGCTAAGCGTAAATCAGCTCCTCCAGCTGAATCCGGCAGGTGGGGTGTGGGTAAGAAATAGTGAACCTTGAGGTAAGATTTAACAGGTAATTGTGTTTTAATGCTGCCTTGTATTTTTGTCGCTTACACTTGCGCACACTGGACTCTGGTGGAAGAGGGAGCATGAGTTCGGTTGTACAAATGTGACGCTTGCTTTCCCCACAAAGCAGCATCTCCTGTGGGAAGCTGCTGTTTCCCAATGGGAATGGTCAAAACTCTTCCTTCTCTCTGATAAGTAGAAACAAGATACGACTGACGTAATGATTTTGAAAAAAGGTGCATTCTTCTCTGTGTGTTTTTTATCTCCCCCCCTCCCCGCCCTTTCTTTCTATACCGATATGTTTATTTGTTCTTATCAGTTGAATTGCATGGGGTGTGCGCGGTGCGTGTTCCTCTCTGCCTTCTCAGCTCCGAACTTAGAGGTAAACATCGTCCTTGTCAAGACACAGGGTTAGACCAAGTACAACCTTTTGAAATCATCAAAAGGTGCTCTCAGAATCTTCTCCAACTTTGAACATGAGAGAGAGAGACTTTACGGAGCCAAAGAGCAACTCGAATGCTTTAATAGACTGACACCACTAATGGAACAGAGGCGCACGGGGAGATACACGCACTGTTGTTGCATGTGGAGGAAATAACGTCTTTAATCACCGTGTGTCAGCATCTTACTCCAAAAGGCTGGTGGGAAGGGAAGGAAAAGCAAAGATCTTGGCTGTAACTAATTCTTACATGTATCAGACCTCTAAATTTTGAAGCTATTTGAATGAACGCTTTGTGCAAAGACCACAGAAGTCAAGGGAATCTCGGAGCACATTAAGATATGAAATCTCTCAGCAAACATAATTACAGCTTTAATTAATTAAGTGATTAAAAAACCAGAAGGGACTAGTGTGGTCATCTAGTCCAAACTCCTGCATAATGCAGGAATTAATCAGAGAATTCCTATGACCTAATTAAACTAAAGTATAACTAGGAAAATATCAGATCTTGATTTTTTTTTTTTTTTTTGTGTTCAAGATTCCAATCTTGCCAAATTTCTCTAGCGTTTTGAAGAAAACTTTGGATACAATCTCTGTTCTGAATTTGTCTGGTTTCAAATTCCAGCAATATTGACTAACCGGAACAGCTTTCAAGTAGATCTGTTTTCTTGTAGATACTTGGATGTCATGTAGATGTTCCTGAACTTTTTTGTTAAATTTACCATACTGATCACTTTGAATTTTTATATCAAAAGGATGCTCTCCTTGACCGTGTCCGTGGCCATTTTTTGAAGAACCTCTAGTTTTCAGCAGAATCTTTGCATTAATGGCACCGAAAATGTATGGAATATTTCAATAATAGTAACACCAGTAGAGAATCTTAGGATACAATGACAGTGTGGTTGGGGTTGGAGAGGACCCCTGGAGACAGCGTCCCCTGATAAAAGTAGGGTCAACTAGCGTGTGTGTGTTTATGTGCTACCCTGGGAGATGTTCTTCTTTGAAACAGTACATCCAATACATGTCAGTATGGATATTTATCAGTACATCCGCTACTCACAACATTATCTGGGGGGGAAAGAGCTCTCTTGGATGATCACAATGCTGTGCTTATGGCATGACCTCCAATTTTGAAAGGGGACGTGAACGGCCAGCTGCCATCGGGCTTTAAATATACTCATAGGCTTAGAGTTGAGATGTAGAGTGTCCACGGGGAGAATCGAGCCAGACAATTTAGAATCCCTTATGTATAAATATGGTATTGGGCATCTCCCTGAATTTTACTGTCAGGCATTCATGTTGAGCTGATTTTCCTTTGTTATTCCCTGTACCATCAACATCTTTTCAGAGTTCAAGCTTACTGGATGAGTAACAACATCCTTTGGGAATAAGGCCAACTGCTTTTGTTCCCAAAGGTATTAATTCACAGGACCTGTTAAAAAAGGCATAGATTTCTTAATTTTAGTTATCAAAATGATTGAAGTTCTTCACAGTGTTTTTAATCTGGAAAATTTCACTTATTTTTCAAAAGCAAAACTTCACTGATCATAATCATGAAACATATCCAGTCAGATGGAAGGTTTTAAGTTATAGATAACACTTACAATAGCTACAGATAATAGTCTGGAAGTATATTAAGATTGGTATTCTGGATCGGAGGGCCTATTAATCAGTTTTCTATTATCTTCCTCCTCTTGATTGCTACAGCGTATATGAAATATATATTTGAGTACTGAGAGGAACCAATTCTTATCTGTCGCATTCTAAGGCTGGATATCATACGGTGCTGAAAGATTTTCTCAGTGAAGAATTTTTTTAACCAGATAATTTTGCAAGGGAGTTAATTTTCTGAACATGATAATGATGTTAGTGGTTATTAGTATAGAACATAATGAGGCTATATGCAAGGAGGGCCCCTTCACACTTTCCTCTTCAATAAAATCCCTGTTGCTAGAAGTGTTAGATTATAGAAGGATGTAGAAAGAAATAAAAATAAATTAAGGTCGTTAAAGAAAGGATGTCCATTACACTTCTGCCAAATGTCACATCCAGACTTGAGCACAAATGGCATTGTAATAACCTCTCAAACCTCTTTTTTAATGTTCTGTGTTTGTATATAACTTTTTTCCTCTGTTTAGCAAACGATGATTGATATTATTAGTCAGAATGCAAATATTTCTTTTAAGTTGTAATATAGTCACTAGTATCAGATGAAGGCCTCTTCTGAAAAGTCTTCAGGTTATATGACCTTCCTGCTATTAATTTGATAACGGCCTGTTTTAAACTGGTACTTTGTTCCTCTAGAAGAAAGTAATTTCCTCAGAAAAATAATTTTTGGGAATTAGTAGAACTGTACACAATCCCATCATTGGGATGAGCAACAGTATTCTACCGATGGTATATTTTTACCTTCTGCTTCCTTCCTTCCTTCCTCTCTTAACACTCCATTTCCCCACTAATTCTGGTAATTTTTCATGTCATTAAGCATTGCTCCTTTCCCTGGACACTTGTGTGAATGTCTGGCATGAGTTAAACTCTGGGATGGACCACGTGCTCTTTGTTTATTTTGATAAGTATCTTGTGGAGCTGTAAATAAGAAATACACATCCCAGAACAGGCAATTAGACACGTTTTGGAAGCTTTAAAGCTTCTCAGTGCTTCTGTTCACCTTACTTTGTTGGGATATTCCAAAGATGAAATGTCTTGTGCCAATATAAAATATAAATATTAATTGGACACTGGAATAAATATCAAATGTGATCATTCGATTTTAATTTTTCTGGGAGCCTTTCACAGATTTCCATAATCTGTTGCCTAATTTTCATAAAATAATTACTATATGTGCATCTACGTTAGTGTTTTGCTGAGTTCAAGAGTGAGCTTTTAAAGTGAATGTCCCGCTTTTCCCCACCTGCTGTATTTTGGTTCACAGCACAGAATATTCTCGAAGAACATAAATTGTTTTTCGTAGAATGAAACCAGAACTTGCTTTCCAGGAGGGGACCTTAGGCCCCCCCAGCCCCTGAAGGGCAGTCAGTCCCTGGGACCTGACTGACACTAGTCCATAGCGAATTCCCCCGAAATCCAAGGCGAGGGGGATTGCTGCACTCCCCAGATCCATCACCGCTTGTTCATGCCCTCATCGGCCAAGTCTTGCACCGTAGCTGAGGGGATCCCCGCTGGCTTTTGGATGTTTCTTGCTCGGTTATTAAGGTAGTAGTATTTGCAACTTAAATAACATTGGGCTTTGGAATTATGTTTTCATGTGTTGATCAAGACGTTATTGTGCCACAACATTATCATTATTATGTAGCTGAAAAATCAATAGGATTGAAGGATGGAGTGGTAAACCGATTTGAAGGCCATATAAAACCGGGAGTAAAAGTCGGGCATCTTGTCATGCTGTTTAAAGCTGTAAGTGCTCAACTACATTTCATAATATCATAATGGATACCAGGGGATCTCTTAATGTCATCAGCTTCCAATTATTCTCTTGATTAACTGTTTATTTAGTCTCATTATACAGTTGGATGTTCTGTCTTGCCTTGCCATTTGCAATTGGCATGGCTGTCCCACAATCACGGAATCACAGAATTTTCAGAGCTGGAAGGGGGCTCTAGAGACCATCCAGTCCCACTCCCCTGCTAAAGCAGGACTGCCCAGAGCACATCACTCAGGACTGCATCCAGGCGGGTCTTGAAAACCTCCAGAGAAGGGACTCCCCCCCCTCCCTGGGCAGCCTGTGCCACTGCTCTGTCACCCCAACCCTAAAGAAGGGCTTCCGTGTGTTGGAACGGAACTTCCTCTGTTCCAACTTGTGCCCATTGCCCCTCGTCCTGTCACTGGGAACCACCGAGAAGAGTGTGGCTCCATCCTCCTTCAACCCACCCTTTAGATATTTGTAAGCAGTAATAAGGTCTCCCCTCAGCCTTCTCTTCTCCAGGCTAAAGAGTCCCAGCGCTCTCAGCCTTCCCTCATAAGGGAGATGCTCCAATCCCTCAGTCATCTTGGTGGCCCTTCGCTGGACTCTCTCCAGCGAAGATCGCTCCCACCAACAATCTCGTCTCGCATTAAGAGGAAATTTTAGGCGGTCGTATGTAGTTCCTACTAAACCAGTTTCCTTCTGTGCCCGAAGCATGCCCAGAAGGGAGAGGGTTTGCAGCTTGGGTAGTTTCTGGGTATGGCTTTCACGTAGCTTGTGTATCACTGGGGGCAGACGTGTCTCCCAGCATGCTGAAGAAAGCAAGCCTCGATGGTTGCTGCTTAGAAAATCCCAGAAAGTTGGCATTTTCTGGTTTTGTTTGTTGTTCTTCTTAACACTTGCACCACTTTTCTGTTGTTTGATTTTTAGGATTAACACCTACTCATAATTCTGTCTTAAAAGGTCCTTGGAACAGTTTTTTAAAGAAAGACTGAGGAGCAGATTGCTGTTTCAAGATTAATATGTTAATAAAATGCAGCTAAATGTCAAGGAAGCTGCCATAGTATCATTCTCTCGTGCACACTCACACACAAGCTGTGAATGGATGGGCAGGTGACAGCACCTGGAGCTAATCTGAGTCCTCTTAGAAAGAAGGACCTTGGAGGAGCTGATGTTTAGCAGGAGGAGCTGCTGAGGCCTTTATGACAATGATATCCTCACAGAAAAATAGATTCTTGCAAGGGGTGGAGGGAAAGCTCCAAATGCCATATTTTGCTTCAGCAGTTCCTGTGATTTCCCCTTCACCTCTGATATATGGGTGTAGGCTTTCTGCGAAGTTACGAATCCTATCCTTAAAATTGCGTGTGAACCTGAGGTGAAAATGACCACAGCGGGGACCAGAGCAAGGAATCGCTCAGCCCAACGTCTCGTGTCCGAAAGCAGGCTGTCTTGGAAGCTGTATGAGAAAAAGATAAAGCTTTTCCCCAAACCATTCCTCTCCTCTCCAGTGATTTGCAGCTCGGGGATCTCCTGATGCAGCTGTGTATCTTCACATCCATGAATTGTTGGGATTCAGGTTCTCCTTGCTCTTTTGGTTGTTGGTTGTTTTTTTTTTCCCTCAAGAAGACCCTGCTGCGACACGTTCCACAGCTCAACTACACGTTGTGTCCTATACCTTTGTATTCTCCGAAGCCTCCCGCCTTTGGAGCCCTCTCTCTTTATTGAACACGTTTCTTATGCCCCTTTTCTGCGTCGCTCATGATTGTACAAGCTTTATTGTATCCTCTCCCAGATATCTCTTTCCAGGCTTCTTTTTTTTCTGATGCTTTTTATATTTGAAACAAAATTTGTAAGTTTTTGTGTTTTGTTTTGTTTTTTTTTTCGGAGGAACGAGGTCATTCAGTTTTGTAAGCAACCGATAGATTCTTCTGTTGCAAACATCACTGTTAAAGAGGTTGGTTATCTCAAATATTCGGTGCTATCAAGAAACAAAGCTTGGAAGCCACTGCCACCCTACGTAAAATATTCACCAGAGACTTTTTAAAATAAATTCGTTAATGTAAGAAAATATCCCCACAGGAGATCTTTTATTTTAAAGGAAATATCCTCTTTAAAAAGAAAAAAAAAAAATCTAGGAAGAATAATTCCTAGAAAGATGGAAGAGATTTCGGTGCTATGACGGTGCAGCACTTCCGTGTGTATAGGCAGTGTCAATGTGTTGGTTTTGAAATGATCAATGAGATGTGAGAACTAAAACAACTGCACATTGTACTTCAGTTACTCCAGAAAACAGAGCCTGAGAGAGGTGAATTAAAAAGGATAAAAAGGGGCAGGAAATTCATTGGGTAACTAAATAAATACAAGCTCAGTTATTTAATTATATATTAAAAAAATAACTTCATATATAAAAATTATTCTGGTATGAACCAGATTTGAACAGATTTGTATAAAAACTGTGGTTAAAAAAACCAAAAACCAAACAGAAAATCCAAACAAACAAAACACCACCCCCCCCAAACACCCTCCCCAAAGCAAACAAACAAACAAACTCCCAAAACAACCCACAAACAACCCCACCCCCCCCAAAAAAAAAAAAACAACCCAAACCAAAAAGCTCCAAATAAACAAAAAAATCGAAACTTTGTTTTTTGTTTGGTGACTTAGAAGGCAGCACCGGTGAGTCTATGTAGACAGCATAAAGCAAATGGATGAGCTATTTATCATTTATATGGGAATATGATTTTTCAGCCGCGGTAGTTTTTATTTGTGGATAAGTTTGACTCACTTCGTTCCCCAGAAGGATGAGAAGCGAAAAATTGTAAAGAAAAATTGGACTTGTGTTCTAACTGCGCTTTTGGGGAGATAACGAAAGTCTTAAAATGATGTTACATTACTCTGTAGACTGAGGTACAAAAATGCTAATTTATTGGTAGACTGCAGCGCCCAATTTGCATTCCAAATCAGACTGCAGAGCTCCCCAAATGAGGAGGTGCCCTCGCAGCCCATTTAACCTGTGCTTTTCCTGAGTAAATTCGTAACAGCACCCGTGTTTGGATGTGCCTTCTCACATACGTACCCACATGTGCTGCTTCACCATTTTAAGAAGGTCCAGTTTTTTTAAATAGGGGTTTGAAGTGTACGGCTAATTTTGGATAGCAGAAATCAGAAACCAAAAAATTGATGCAAGTACTGTTTTAAATCTCTGAACTGCCTCAAAATTCTTGTTTACTGTGACACTGACAGATAACGTGTAGGGTGCAGCGATTAATGATGTCGTGCATTAAATCGTGCTTGTATGTGTGAATAAACACACAAAATGGGACTGTTATAACGATGTTTTCCAGAATATGATAGTATATATTTTAATAATAAAATATTAATAATAGTGTCTATTTGTTGTCCGTTCCGGAGGATACAGATACAGGAGAAGGAGGGAAATGAAGAGTCGTATTATTCTTAAATGTGCTGATCCAGGAGGAGGGGGGAAAGGAGGGGGGGGAGAGAGAGACAAGTAATACAGCATAAAGAACCCACAGGCATCTGGGCTTTCCCACTTCGGTAGCAAATAGGGGGAATTATGGGTTGGTGGTCTGCTTCCCGTTAGGAGGACACCCCTCCATCTGTTTTCAGTAGAGCCTCTTTCCAATTTAAAACGCGGATTTCGATACAAACCTCAATTTCTTGTCTCCGTTTTATCTGCAAAGGGAGGCTTATGAATCGGTGGCGTTGCCATAAGGGCTCAGACCAAATTTCCCCCCAAAATTCACGGGCTGTTCATTTGAATACCTGCTTACAGTGGTGCACAATGGGCAGCTTTGAGAAGAAAAATTGATAATCTTCACGGAAGAGTAATTTGAATGAAATTACACTTGACAGCCTGTCTCCAAGCAAACAAGGAGAGTGAGGGAGCCTTAGCTAAGCTCTGAGGACTTGCCTAAGCCTCTGCTGTTGGAGCTTCCCAGGGAAAAAAAAATCCACACTTTTTTCCTACATCTGACTGCAGCTTTTGATTAATTCTCTGTAGCTGTTTCTAGTGAAGAAAGGTAGCCATGGAAGAGAATATGGAAGAGGGACAAACACAGAAAGGTACTGTGATAAAATTGCTTTCTCTTTGCAAGGAGATCATTATTTTGCCGTTCCTTATTTGCTTTAGCAGCCTGCTGTAATGGTAGTGACTTGCCTTATGTGGCAGATGGGGAAGATTTGATTTGATTTTTTTTTTTTTTCATACCATTTACTTCATTTGCCTCTCTGCAATAGCACTTAGCATTAATATAGTGACTGTCATCCGATAGTGAGCATTAAAAAGATCCAAATAGCGAATTTTACATCTCTCCTAATAATATTGCAAGCATTTAACGCAGCCTGCTTCCCAGCCCGGTCTTTGTTAACCTTCATTTATTTCATGTTTTCACGCTTGTCTAGCTGGGTCAAGGGACTCTAGTGTGAACTACGAGAGAGCCGCTCGCAGAATATTTGGAGCCGGTTCCAGTTGGATATTTAACAATGCAACCAGTATTTGCACCTTGAATGAGAGTCCAGACTGAACAAAGGCACGGGGTATATTTTGTAGACATTTAGGCAGTATTGAAATTCCCCTCCGCCTTTTTTCCCCACCGTCGTTTTGCGACGTGCTGAAGCAGCCCGGCTGTGCTTCCGATATCTGCGTCGTACAGATTTTGCGTTTTGCTGAAATGGGTTTTGCACGTTGCAGCTGAAATTGCTTTAGCAAGATGTACACAGCAGGCACAGAGCATTTCTGTGCCACTGCTTCTGCTCGGGTGGGAAATAACCGAATGTGATGGGACCTGCTAGCACTTAAAGGTGCAATTTCAAATTATTGCAGACTGTTTATTAATTTGTGGATCTCTGAGCCACATAGTTCATTTAGTCTTTTACTTAAGCGTTATTCTGTAGGAGTGACGTTACAGGAGTGAAAGGAACCAAGGTTTTCTCATTTTACTTTCCTGCAAGCACAAAGGGTAATCCTAGGGAATAATTGCCATGTTAAATCACGTACAGTTTTACTTTTGCATTTATTTTGAATTCACTTCCATTTCTGAGAAGGATTTAGGAACTTGCCGAATCATTTAATATTAATTGCCTGTAAAGGCGTATTTTTCTGTGCTGATGCCATATTCTGTCTTTCCGCTCCCTGATCAATCTGCTTTCTCCATGTAAATGTCATCCTTTCTCATTATAAGTGACCCATTTAGACAGAACGCAGCTTTGAATTGTTTATGGTCTTGACTTGATCTAGATGCATGGTAGAGCATGATGAGAAGACGAAAGGAGGATATGTGTGCCCCCTCTGTGTGTATACATACTTATGTTTATAGATAAATAAATTAGTACCTGGTTGGTGATCTCAGCACTTTCTTCAGATGAATTTTATTATTTGCAAATGGTAGAAATAATGGGAAAATACAAGATGGTTCAGGGTTGTTTTTTTTTTTTTCTGAATGTAAAATCAATACTTTTATGGTTCAAATTATTTAGTATGCTTTAGATTTAGAAACTGAAGACATGTGTTTTTTTTTTTAAAGTCTGAAATACGATTCTTTTCCCTTCTTAAAACAAGTGAATTGAACTGTTTGGCCACTGAATCAAAATATTTCATTGTTACTGAATGATATTGCCTGAAGGAACAGTGTGAAAATCAAAATCCCTAAATTCTTATGAGAGGGGGGGAAAAAAAAAACAACCAAAACCAGAGAAAAAAGTGAATCATTTCATATATTAGAAGAGCATGTTGTTATCGATAAACTGTGTCCTCATTGTTCATATGATAAGCAGCTGAATGACCAATAGCCACCCAAACCGGTGTGATTAATAGTGTGATTACAACAGCTAACACTACTTACCCCCCACCCCCATTTACAATGCCATGTGTTCAGCCTTTTTTCCCTTTAGTGGTACCCAGCTGTCATCACAGACAGTGACAGGAGAATGTGAAGAGCTCACAAATGACATGTATTTTTCCTTATTGGTGTGGAAGGGGATGCTGCTCCGGCGCTGTGAGCGTACCTGCGAACCGGGCACGTCAACCCACCGCCTTCCCGCTTTGGATTATGACAACTTTTACAATGTATTTCGAGTTTGAAGAAAATTTGCAATTCAGGAGGAAAATGAAAAAAAAAAAAAAATTTTTTTTGAATTTTTAGGGGTGCTCCAACGCAGATGTTGGAATTGTAGTGAAGTATAGGGGTGATCATGAAATCATGGATCTCTTTAAGGTTTGCACTTTGCACTTGAAAAATATTGACTGATATAGTATGACTTGATACTTCTCTTTCATAGTCCTGGTTGTTTCGTGCCTTCATTTAGCATCACCTAGCTATTATGTGTTTAATTGATATCCACATATAGTTCCAGGTCATCTGGACTACTTTTTCGAACTGTAGTGTCCCAGCAACTTTCACTGTAATTCATACATTCTTATCTTTGTCCTCCTGCCATCTTGAGTGGAACTGGGGTTTTTTTTTCTTTCTTTCTTTCTCCCTCTGCTTTCTACAAAAATCAATGGGAGTATAAATTGTCACTGCTTATCAACTCCTGTGCTCTTCGCAGCAGATGCTTCGAACCTCCCACTGAAGAGCATTACGTCTTGCTAGCAGCCATGATGGAAGGGAACGGTTTCGTGTCGATGCTTTTCAGAAATCTGATAGAGAGAGCTCTAAGGAGAGGCTTGCAGATTTGGAAGGCTTGTTATTTTACAGAGTTTTTTGCAATAAGACGTTGATAAGTGGGAACATAATTCTTACCGTAGTGGTTCCAAATACTGAGCTTCTGCCTGACACGGTCTCTGGGCGTTCCAGCGTTTAACACTTGTGATCTGTTTATGGCTGTATCGTGGAAAATTGTCAGCAGGGAAATGTGTTACATCTATTTTCTGAAATTCATGAATAACAAGAAACTGTATAGTTCAAAGTATTGATTGGAAACAGAAATGGACATCCCCTTCTCTTCACCCACCCCCCCCCCCCCTATTTTCTTTTTATTGGCCTTGGAAAGTGTGGGTTCTTCTTGGCAACAGGACCTTAATGTGGTAAATCGAGGTGATGCTATTGCCCAGCAGTTTTCACATGTAAAGCTGTCGAAACTGAAGCTGGGAATAATTTGTATTCATTCATTTTCTGTTTTAAAGTATTGAAAGACTTGTTTCCCCCCTCAGCCCCCCTTTTTCCCTTGATGCCGCACTTCCTTGGCTTGCGAGCCGGCGCAGGCTGGGGGGGACCTTTCAAAGGTCTTTGCTGTGGGGCCGTCTGGAGCTGTCCCCGAACTGGAGGGCTGGCTGAAATGCAAGCTGCGTGTGAACGCAAAAATACATTCTAACAAAGTAAAGAGTCATAACATCTCCGAAATATCACCTTGTGCACAGTTTCCATCAGGCTGACATTGTGCTACGTGCCTGGAACTCTAACAGACCCAGAGCTTTGATTGCAAATTTGCTGTCTGGAAAAGCCAGGATAACTAAAGCCTGTAATTTATTTGACTGCTTTATTTTTTCAAAACTGATCAGCTCCGCTTAGAAGCAGAAGTTTCCCTGGTGTCTTTAGGGATGCATGCTAATTTGGAAAAACTCATGCATAAATTTGCATGTGTCAGCGGTAGGTCTCGACTGCCGCCGTTCGAAAGACAATGACGTCAAACTCTTAGCTTTGCTAGCTGGAGAAAGATCTCGGTCCCGTTCCTGCAGAGATGGTCTTCTCTCCGTGAAAGCCCCAAGACTGCAAGGATGTCCCCAGCCCCAGTCAATTGTCCCACTGGAAAACTTTTCCGAGTGTAATTTCCAGCAGTGTAATTTTTTGCATTGTGTGGGCTTGGCACAGTGGAATTTAGGATGATTCTCACCACGGACCTATTTCAGACAAAAGAAACATGCTGTAGCACAGCGAGACATACTTGTACCACTTGCACTAAACCGAAGATAAATGTGCCTTTTTTTTTTGTGGTTCATCCATAGCTTCCTTTTGTAGTTTGAATTCCTTTATAAAATAAACTCTCAGGAACGGATGGAGCATCTGTGTTTGTACAGCAGCAAACACGAGGAAGAGCTCATTTTGCTTAAGCTCTCTTGGCTGTGCTATACCTGACACACACAGCTAAGGTTCCCCTGGTAGGATAGCAAAACAAATATGGACTATTATTGTGACAAGAAACGGTTGAATACTAGAAAATAAATAATGAGTCTGCATTAGTGATTTAAGTGGATCTGCAGCCTATTTTCAAAGCTTTTTTGTTTGTTCCAGTACGTGCCAGTACAGGAGAGCTTTGAGCAGAGGTTTGGAAGGAAGTCCTAAGGAGTCTAGGGGGATGCTGGCGGCACGAGGCACACGCAGCCACCCGAGGCTGAATTGCTTCCTCTTCCTTCAGTACTTTTGGGAAAATGGCAGGCTCTGGGTTAGTAGGATACCACAGATGAGATGAAAGTGGTGATTTTTATTTCGTATTACGAAATAAACCAACAGCCAAGTAGTCAAAACATCGCTGGCATCCTCTGCAAGTTAGTCTTCTAAATCTTTTTATTTACCTCTAAAAGAGAACGGTTGTCCAGTTTCTCATTTGACTATTGTTAGAAAGGCGGTTAAAATCAAAAGGAGCCAGTCTCGATATTTTGCACTTTGATTTAGTTGGGTGACTACACTTGTAAATAAAGCCGAGGAGTTATTTTCTGTTCTTCAGTGCCAATGGCATAGTAAGCGTGAGCCACACTGGTACCTTCAGTGAGACCCTTTTTATGTTGTTGGGTCTCAGTCTAGTCTTACAGGGCCTCTGAAGTCCAATCAGTTTTGTGAGTAATTTGGAAATGGTTTTTGAATTTGGCCCTATAAGTAGGAAGCAGCAGACATCTGCTGGCTGATGTGCTTCATACAAAGCCTGGGTTTGCACTGCTCGATTCTTAAAGAAAACCTGACGGGCAGAGGTCAAGCTCTGTTTCCTTTGGGAATATATTTTCAGTTCTACTCTTTTTTTCCCAAGCTGCGTTCAGGCTGGGTTTCTACAAGTCCCTTCAGATTAGAATGGTCTTAACTTCCATCACATTTATTTCGCCAGTCCTTAAGTGTGTGTGTATAGTAAAAGTCAGATAAAATACCCACTTGACAATTACAAAGTCACTGAGTAAATAATTTTCCTTCTTAATCAATTTTAAATATGGAAGTAAATTTTAGTATCTGGCAAAGTATCTCGCTATATTTCCTGTTTAATACTCCTTAGTAGTTAGTCAATGAGGTTTATTAAAGAAAAATGCAGTAACATTCAATATGAATTTGAGGCTAATTGTCCTATTATTGCAAGTTATTCTCCTTTATGTAGTGACTACAGACTACCTCACTGAACGTCCTTACATTTGGAGCACTGAGTTCCAGAGCTGTAATCTGAATATATGTCATTATTCAATACATTAGGCTTTTATTCACAGATAATAATGTAAATAAATTTAGTCTTGCTTGCTTATTTAATCTTTAACATTGAAATGTCTCTGCTAATAGGAGAAAACTTTGTATTTCTTAGAGGCTTAACATCATACCAGTCATAAGCATGAAAATCCAGCAGTAATAGGAACCTCATTATACTTTTATATTTATTCTTTCAGGGCAAAAAGTGTTCCAACTGCCCTGAGGCAGATGGAATCCTCAATTCAGTGTGTGAGAATTTAAGCCTTCATGGTAATTTTGACACTTGTATGTCAATTTCATAAATAAGCTGTTTTAGAAATAAGATATTTTATAAGTAAGAGATGTAAATGCTTAGAAAAAAGCACTGAATATATTGAAAATGATTAATTTATACAAATTCTTGAAAAACACTATATCAAGCCAGCAATATAAATTTATAAAGAACTTCCTACAGTTTGTGAAAGTAAAGGCTTTTTTTTTTTCCAGCTTTGGAGGAAAAAGGGGTATTTTGGGTTTCTAATTACTCTGAAAAAATAAGCATTTAGTAACGACAAAACAGTACTGCAGATATAGCAAAAGTAAATTTGATCAGCTTAGTGCCTAGGCTCCTTATGGAGAAGGATTGAGGGACGGGTATATCTAATATCTAAAAATTAGTCCTTTTATATTGTGACTATGCATTCGTTTCTGATAAGTACCTTAAGCAATTTTGGCAATGCGATTTTTAACCTGTTTGAATTGCCTGCACCTGCACGAAAATTCACGATGGAAGAATGGGTGGAATGCTGCTGCCCTCACATAAGGACAGTGTTTGCTGTCTTGATACAATCGTTTGGAGTTGTTGTGTCCCTATATAAACAGGTGAGAATATGCTCTTTCCTCCCAATAGTTTTATAGAGAGGATTAAGTAGAAAATAATAAAAAATAATAAAAAAAAATTTTTGGGCTGTTCTGCTTTGGGTTGTGGACACTGTGCATGACACCCATAAAGCACCTGGTGGGCACTGAAAATCGGAATGTAAAAAAGGCAAAGGTGAATATTGATCTTGGATCAAGCACTTTGTCAGTTAATATTCTGGTTGACAATTATATTTCAGAAGAATTTTCAGCCAATTCATGCAACTAAAATGCATAATTCATGCTGGTATCTTATTGCGTGACTGGTTTCTGAGACGGGCCAGCAAGTCCCCCGTTGATGTGGTGTCACAGATATTTTGCCTGGGGAGGGGTGAGGAGTGACAGAGCCTTCAACTCCGCGTGGAAGGCACGGGAAATGTCATTTTCTCAGCTGTAGAGAGATCAAACCCAGAGCATCACAATCGTGAGGGTCGAAGTTAATCCCTATCTGGCGTTTATCTGTCAGAATTGTGACTATTTTTTGTACACATCGGCTCTAGGACCTTCTGAAGGAAGGCCACTGACACAAAAAATGACTGAAGTATTCTGTTAGCTTCTCCTTGCCAACTCTCATACTACAATACAGCTGGCTCGAGAAGGCTCAATATTTTCTTCCTCCCCTCCAAATACCTTAATCTTCTTACTAGTCATCACGTAGGACTTCGGTAGTCCTCCCAAAATTTATACTGCAGCCATCTGGGACAACTTTGTTCCAAAGAACTGTTGCTAAAATATCACCAGCTACTCCGAAGTGCGAGGATTACTCCGCTCTCTACGTTTATACTACCCCTGATATTTGCACTTCGGACAGTTTCTGGTGAATTTTTTTTGGTTCACATAGGGAAAGTTTCTTCTTTTTTAAAAAATGTCAACAGTGATAACAATACAACTGTCCAGCACATGAATATCACAATAGGTTTGCTATCAATTTTAACAAAAATCTGTCTTTTTAACCGTGGTGTGAGGGGAGCAGTGCATTTGCTGCGGTTCTGGTGTAAAACTAGATTTCAGCAAAAGGTGCGTTAGCTGCACTCTTGGCACATGAGCTTTGCAGGGAGGCGCTACTGCCAGAGGCTAAATCAAACTCAAGTAAAACATAGTATTTGCAGTTCCAGTAAGCATTCCTCACTTCTCGATATCTTCCCATTTGTGCCCCAAGAGTGCGTTTTGGTTTTCTTCCTCTTCTTTAAGGAAAAAAAAAAAAAAAAAGAAAAGAAAAGAAAAAACAATTAAAAGTAACTCTTTGTGACTGCTGTTTTGCTTTTCAATTTTCTGTGGAAACACTTTCTTTTTAGCATCTGGAAGGCACGGAAATGAAATTCTACCACATTTTTTAATTTCTTCTGGGAACTTGTAAGTTGTCAAGTGCCGCGTGTTTATTTTTCTTAGGTCACACCCTACTTCTCAATCTGCAGTGGGATGATTTTATATAGGTAAAATTGGACATTACAGAGAAATTTGAAGGAAGAGAGTACAGCAGCACAGTGAAGTGATTAAGCGGATAATTAAGATTAAGAGTTGCTTTGCATTGAGGCACAATGGGGGAAAAAGGTAGAGATGATAGTGCTGCTAGAGGATAAAGAGAGGCAATATGATGAAAAGAAGAAAGGAATAAGCAGTATAACTTGAGAGACCTTTGGAGGGATTCAGAAGTTGGAAATTGATATGGAAACAGAGGAAGGCTAATATTAGAGTTAAAAGAATGAAGGTTACTAACTTTTGGTCTCTCAGACAAGACCTGTAGAGGGCCTTGATGGAAATTTTAGGAGTTTCTTTGCAAATACAATGTGTGTTTTAAGGTAGAGTGTTTTTAAATGGCTTCCAAATCTTTATGTCTTAGTCTCTCTCAAAAAAAAAAAAATAGCTAAAATCTCTTATGGTGTTGGTACAATGATCTAGAGTTCAATATTTTTAAACTTAAAAACCCAACCAAAACCAAGTAATCTGAACAGAGTGGTATTAGATTAATATTTGCAGATTAATGTTGGCAAATAGAACATTTGAGAAGTTTTGCATAACAAGTTATTAGAAGCATAAATTCAGTTTTAGTTGTTTTTTGGTTTTTTGTTTTAAATAGTGAACATGTAACTTAAACACATATTTTCCCCCCACGTAAAACAGTAGCCAGTTGTTCGTGGCTATATTGGTAATGTTGTAATATTACTAAGGTAATACTTCTATGGTAATCCTGTAACCGTGGGCAGTTTCTAACTATTTCAAAGTTCTGCATAGGGCAGTGAAAGAGGCAGAGCAAGTTTGGCTTCATCTTAAAGCCAGGAGAGATAGGAAAGATTCTATTAGTTGGAAAAGGAAAGTATATCACATCATGTTTGTGGAAAAGAGTGACGGCCGTTGACCCGCTGGGCTGGTTTCTCTGGGAAGGACTAGCAAGGTGATGTAGCCAGTGGGGGAGGCTCCACAGGGTAGTGGCACGCTCTGCTACTGGTGAATCAGCTCAGCGTTCTTGCTGTAATTCACCAAAGCCTGCCACCCCCTGCTTCCCCACCAAATCTTCTCTTATTCTGCTCAACTATACGCAAAGGTAGCAGCTGGCGTAATTTGGAATCAATTTAAATGCCTTTAGAAAACAACCACGGGAAGAGGTCTTTGCAGCTCTCAAGTGAGGACCTGTTTGGCCATAGCTATGAACTTAGGCTGGCATATTTTTATACCGGAGTAGATCCTGAGCTTCTGGTGTCATGGTTTTGATTGGTATCTCAGGGGGTAGATGAGGAAACCTATGCAAGCCAGGTGCCCATATCTGTGCTTTGGTGGCTCAGAGCTCTGATCCTCACCTCTCCAGAAGAACGGCAGTGCATACATCCTGTCATCTTCTACTTCCATCTGCCAAATTGTTTGCTCCCCATTTCTTTTACGCCTTTATTACGCATCTCACTTCAAACAACCCTTCACCTTGGAAAGATCTGCTCTGATATAGTGCAAGTTACTAACAGGACCTTGAATGCTTTGGGACTTCTTAATGCTTACGGGCTAGAATCTGCATGCAGAATCATAGAATGGTTTAGGTTGGAAAGGACCTTGAAGATCATCAAGTTCCAACCCCCCTGCCATAGACAGGGACACCTCCCACCAGCCCAGGTTGCCCAAGGCCACCTCCAGCCTGGCCTTGAACACCTCCAGGGATGGGGCCTCAACAGCCTCTCTGGGCAACCTGTGCCAGTGCCTCACCACCCTCACAGTGAACAACTTCTTCCTAATGTTTTATCTAAACCTGCCCTCTTCCAGTTTACAGCCATTCTCCCTCGTCCTGTCACTCCATGCCCCAGTACAAAGTCCCTCCCCAGCTCTCCTGGAGCCCCTTTAGGGACTGGAAGGCCGCAATAAGATCTCCCCGGAGCCTTCTCTTCTCCAGGCTGAACAGCCCCAACTCTCTCAGCCTCTCCTCATAGGAGAGGTGCTCCAGCTCTCGGGTCATCCTCATGGCTCTCCTCTGGACACGCTCCAGCAGGTCCATGTCTTTCTTATGTTGAGGACTCCAGAGCTGGAAGCAGTACTCCAGAAGTCAATGCTGCGGTAAGTTCCTCTAGAACGACAAGGAGAATCTGGACTGTGGGGAGCACGACATTGTGCATGCTCCTGAGGGAGGATCCTCCAAGTCTGTACCGGAGGTGGAAGGCCACAGAAAAGTTAGCATTGTTGCTAGTTCTATTGTTCCTGTTCTATCAGTAAATAAGTCCTAAGTCTTAAGACTCTTCTTTAACATTTCACATGAGTAAACATTTGCAGTTTTGGGTGGTTTTCTCCCTGATATCTTTTGAAAGAAAAATAGATGTCCAGACTCTAGATGTTATGGTGGCATATAAAGCCCCAAAGAAACTTGCAGTCAGTCTCTTCATTAGCTTATAGAGGTACAGTGCAGAGATTAGTCATCTTCCCATATTTTAGGTTTTACCTGGTCATCTCCTTGGTTTTTTTGGAAAATTCAAGTAATACATTTTGACCCATAAAGCCCAAATGGCCTGAGAATATGATGTGGGAATTTATGGCACACCTTGAACTTCATGGCATTCTAGACATGCTGTCAGACATCTGTATGTAGCCTACTGGTAGAGTCCTTTCTCAACTTTTGTATGTTGTTGTGGTTTGTGAGAAGCCTTTGGGAATACTACCAGGAACTGCAAATTCTGAGGTGTTCCTATTGGATTAGGAGAATTAAATGCATAGTTGAAATAATATAAACCAGAACATCTACGCTTCCTTACAAAGTACAGGAGAATCAACATGCACTTATTAGAGTGGTAGAAGGACATTTGTTCCAGAGGGAGATATACTCTTGAAAGATCAAGAGGGACATAACGGGAGTGTTTGTGGGTTACGTAACTCATTGTGAAGTCGTTCAACAGAGGATCTCCTTCCCTGTTAGTGAATGGCAATAAGCAAGCTAAAGATGCCTTAACCTTTCTGGGAAATTAATCCTTGCTTTTTACCAGTTAAATACCGTATTTTACCCTCATGTCAGATGTACAAAGTGATTTATAGTCAGCAACTTTGTGCACTTTACTGGCCTGCTTGTTTTGTGACCTCTGCGATGAAGATTCTATTTCCAACTACGTTTTTCTGCATGATTTATTTACCATGTTCATGGTGCAACTTGGAGGCTGGATCTGGTCTCTGGGATGCTTACGTTTGATATGCTCCCTCTGCAACGGAGGAGGTGGGGAACAAGTGAGCAGAAGGTGCAGACAGATGCTTCTGTGCCCTACCAGAATACAACGTTAAACAGGTCAGGTCGCTGCAGTAGAAGAAAGGGGATGCAGGAGCTGCTGCTGGGTGCAGTGAGCTGAAATTCAACCTCTCTGGCTGTTGGATTGGTCCATTGCGAAAAAAAAAAAAAATAAAATAATTGAGCAATGTCCACGAGCCAATTTGTATTTTTACTGATAACAATAACGGTAAAATCAATAACATTTTGAATTCTGCATGTGGCACAAAAGAACCTATAAACTTTTGAAGGATAGTGTTTTTCATCAAGGTTTTATACCAGTAAAGAGCACGTACTTGAACTTATGGGAGTAGTGGGCTGCTGAGGCATTGCAAATAGTTACTCAATATGCATAACTGAGGATGAAAGTTAATGTCTGAAATTGCCTTGAGAAAGGGACCATTGACTAGTGGCCGCTCTGTTGTTCATAAAGGTATTCAATTATATTATTGAATGTTGTACTATTGACTTTTAAACTGAGTAGCTTAGCGTGAAATGCTTCCCACTTAACATGGTTTGCCTTTGTCCATGACTTGTTGATAAACCACTCCTATGTAGAAAAGGAACGCGCATTTCTAGCTGAACAGCACAAATACAGTGATTTACTTTCTCATAAAATTGTATATGTTAGATATGTAAAATGCTTTTCCTATTTGTTGTGATATTATTTCGATATAGAAGTGCGATTGTCTTCAGAGACTTTCTCAGCCTTCTAGTTTCTTACCGAGAGGTTGACCACAGCTTCTGATCAACACATGCTCTTAACATTATAAATAAGCCTAACTGCGCTTTCCCCTGCCTTTCCTTTTAGTAGGGGGTTGCAGTTCCTTATAAACACCTGCAGATTCTCTCTGTGGTTCTCGCACTATTCAAAAGCATCATAATGCCATGTTACTTAATTAGATGGCTGAACCAGATCGAAATCAAACAGTATCTTGTTTTCCAAGTGGTCATAATTAGCTTGAGATCTACTCCTCTGAGCCATAAAACTTTTCTTCTATTTAGTCTTGGCTGTATTTACTACATAATACTTGCCTTTTGCTGGGAAATTCATAGTCTTAGTAGAGTATTATGGACCACTTTCGTTCACACTGCCCGTCAATGTTGTAGAAACGAGTAGGATTTGCTTGTAAATGCATATATTGCCCTTGATTTTAGGGTGATACAATGCTTCTAAAATTATAGACATAAGTAAATTCAAAATCTGGAAAAATCAATGTCCAAGGCTCTGATCCTGCAAAGACTTATACACACATATTCGATGTCATGCACTGTGAGTAATCCCATGGGGTTTATACCAAATATTCCCATAAGCAAAAGGGAAGCACAAGCACAGCCTTTAAGATTAAGACCTAACAATGCCGTAGAGTAATTGGCGTGCAGCCATCAGGTTTTTGGCAGGAAATCTGTGAGAGGATACGATGATGCCATTTAATATGGCCTGAGAGGAGACTGGGAGGAAGGTTGAATGGAGTTTGTTTATCAGCTGGGGTTTTTTGTTGTTTGTTTGTTTTGCATGGTATTAGAGTAGATTAATATGCTTTGAGGTCTCCTGTGGCTGGCTGCAGGTTCCAAGAAATTATTGTTCTTTTCTTCTTGGCTGTTTTATTTTTTGAGGGGTTTTGTTCATGTTTTTCCTTTGAATTACTAGAATTTGGATTCACTTTCGGGCAAGGCGTACTTGGACCTTCCAGTGGTATTGAAATACTTTGCTAGTGTGTCTTGTTCACACGCTGAAGCCAAGCCGATCATCGACTGTGCTGTGCAGATGGAATTTTCCCCAAGGCAGCCTACTACTGACCTTCTTTTTACCTTTTCTCTGCAACATGGTCATGGTCTGCTTTCCAAGATTATCTGGGAGATTAATTTCATTAAACTCCTGCTCCTAACACTTGTGTTATCCTTCTCGCTGTCCCCTTGTAACAAGCTATAGGTGAGACTTTTGGTCTTTAATGCTGCTCGGAAGGCGCGTGTTGGTTAGTTGCCTGTGTTTTGTGAGATAGAGCGGAGAAGATATTTGATAAATCCTTCTGAGCTGAGGGTCTATTACAAGGCTTTCTGGTATTACAGGGTTCTGGACTCTGACAATATCTAGTGCGAACACAGAAAATGGCCATTTGTTTCCGAGATTTTTGCCATCTAGACTGTGCCGTTTAAAATCTTGAAGGGAAAAAAGATCCAATTGTCCACCAGGTGTAGTGTTTGCAGGAGCATCTTCTATCATACATTATAACCATTCTATCATACAGAGAAAATTAAGCAAAAAAAAAAAAAAGTTGCTTATCACTGTGACTATCCTCAGCTTAGTAAAACCGGTGCGCTACAACCACACCCACGGCACTATTTTGTGGCACTAAGGCCACAATATAAAAAGGAAATTTATTGCAGCTGTTGAACAGCATATGGAGGCTACCGCTTCTCAAAGATGTCATCTTTCGAAATTATTCTAGATTTATGAACATTGTTCACTAGTGAAAACACTGCGGTAATTATAACCTAGCGGTGAGTCGGTCTTTTAGGTCAGCTGTGTTTATGCTAATGGTTCAGACAAGATTTTTTCTCCCCCCTCCCCATCTGGTACAGTCATTAAATATTTAAGACACAGGGGAACCTGTTAGGGACATTTGGGGTAGTTTATCGGCTTTATGGACGTGTTTGCATATGGGGCACTTTTGCTGTTAATATTTTCTTCGTTTTGATCTGTTACACATGGCCATACCATCTGTATTGCCCGTGCTTCCAGCCCAAAATTACCTCTCATATCCCCTTCTAGAAGATGAAAGCGTGTAGTGCATTATACATTCATGTACAGCCTTAACTACTAAAATCCAGTTCAGGCACTTCTGCCTTTCTTGAGTGTGATTGGAATATGCAGATTTCCAGACTTTGCAGTACCTGTAGCTAGCTGGGGGGGTGTTTTGTGAATATTCTACACAACCAAAGAGATGAAATCTACTGTTCTCTCCTGATAGAGGAGTAGTTATGTCCACGCCTGGGGAGTTATCTTCTAACACACAGTTATTCCTACTTGTCTGTCTTGATTTATTTCTCATATTGCTTTATTTTTATTATTATCTTTTAATGTAGACTCAACTAGATGTGATGCAGCTGCCGCAGTGGCTAAATCTTGTGATATCCTCTGGGATCTCATTTTTTCTCTTTTGGTTGTTCTTGCCCTCATAATTCCTGATTTTTTATTTTTTTTTTTTTTTTTTTTTGTGAGCGCGTACAAACTCTCTACCTCAAGCTGGAAAGATGGACTGTCTACTTCTAGAGGTCTGAAAGTACTGCTCTCAGGAATCGCTGATCTGTAATCATTCCTCTAATCTAATATCCTGACAAGGCGGTAGACTTCAATGTTGCTACAGGATGTGGTGGTTTTATTTCTAAAGGGATAATTTTACTAGGTGTTTTGTAGCCCTTCAGGGACAATGAATTACAGAATGGCCCAGATGTAACAAGCAATATAAGAGTAGCAGTCATTAAACTAAATTATCGCAGTCATCCTTACTGTCCTTAATCTGTTACCTTTTTTTTTTTTTTTCCATAACAACCTCAGTGTGATAAACTATATAATTTTAAATCTTCCCTAGAGAAATGTGACGGGGAATAATTTGACTAGGGGTAGTAGTGGGTAACAATGCTGCAGAGTTTTTTCAGGTAGGCATAGTCGTAAATTCTGGAATAAATTAAGCCAGTAAGTACTGAAATATAGAATACTTGCATGGAATGAATGTAACGAAACAAATTTGCTCTTTGTAAGTGGGAAAACATGTTAGAAACCTCCACGGCTATTTGTTTACTATTGTCGAAATACGAAACCTTCCTATATTTTTCATTTTAATGATGTTATGTAAAAAGACAGCAATTATTTGCATTTGCTTTATGCAATTGCTTTGACTGTTTGTTTTTATTCTTTGTCCACTATGACTCATTTTATGAAATTGTTTGTTTTTCCTTTGTTAAGAAAAATTAAGGAAACACTGGCCTCTTTTCTAAGGGCCTTTATGGTCGTTGGGATAGAATAGCGGTTGCTCTGTCAGTGTCACAGTGTTTATTTTAATCTCTGAATTAATTTTCTTGGTTGCTAGGCAATTCAACTTCATAGTTTTAATGGAAGTGACTAATTCAGTGCTCTCATTTCAGAATATGTGATCGTTTGCTTTAAAACTGAAACTAGATTTCTCTATGACATAATGCTTGACAAATACAATGGTCGGAGTACAATTTTATGACTATAGCTAATAAAATATCCACATTTCTGTTATTCAGTCCTATGTTTCTTGTACATTCCAACAAAGCCATTGTAAATCGAAGGTATTCGATAGAGGCAGCATTGGGCTTTCATGTATATGTAGAGGATAAATATCTGCTCTAATGCCTGACATCTTAGAAATTTTTAAAGGCAGCTTGCAGAGCTGGTTATGTAGGATGTATTTGGAGCTGGTATCAGTTAAGTCTTTTTACATCCTCAATGGCAGTGGTGTAATAAGTGCTACGTATCTCGGTTCCTCAGCTTGCAGATGTATTCAGCAGGTCCTTCTTATCAGCAGCGCAGGGAAGTTGAAAAATACTTATGAATATTCAAAGTAGTAATAATGATATTATTAAAGAAATCCTCTTAGCAGTCTGTAGTTCTGGAGCTGTTTTTCATACTGCAAAGATAGAATGCCTCAGGGGAGTTTCTTTAAAACATTGTTTTCTGCTGTTTCAAGGCTATTCTTGTTTAAGGACAAATATGAAGGAAAAAGAACTTTAAATGAAACTTTGTAGGTTCCCCAGTATCAGGGTGGCGCAGCAGCGGAGGCCTTGCTTATTTTGTCGCTCTCGGCTACGCTTTCATTCCTTCTGAGCTATCAGCTAGTGAAATCCTCTCTTTTTGGCTTGTTATCTCCAGTCCACTCTTGTGTTTCCATGCTGGCGAGCCTCATGGCTTGGGAATGAATGAAATCCAGGCTGCTGCTCCGTGGAAGGAGGAAAGCATCCCGGGGGCCAGAACGGCAGTGCCGGACCCCAGTAGGCACAGGCTGTGCTCCTGACAGCGGCTCAGGGTTTATCAGCTCCGTTTCTCTAGCCCGGAGCATCATTCTGCATGCTTAATTGCTCTTTATTTGTCTTTTCTCTAATTCACAGTAAACTTGTCTTTCTGATAGCGGCCACCTTTTTTGGTACTGGTGGTGCACTGAGGACCACAGCAGACCGTTGCCATCAAAAGCTAAATGACGAGTCTTATTTTGTCCAGTTCAAAGACACAATATGTTATCAAGACAGAGAAGACTGGGAATGTTATATATTTTAATGATTTTGTATTAAGTATCCAGTCTTTGCAGTATCTATTAACACAACTGGCCTCTGGCAAGGTCTTCCAGTTGCTGTCTTACAACTTTAATTACAGCTGATGTTGGCATTAGGTAAGCAAGAATACTGTCCTATTTTGGAGCTTCCTAATTGGATTTGAGAGAAAGCAAACTTCAAAAAGCACATAATTATAAGCATTTGGAAGACTTTTTCCAAAAGATATTGAGGGGCGGGGGGGGGGAAAGAGGGATGGTTCAGTTGTATTCCTCACAGAACAATGTGCTTTTATTCAGTTGTTTGTTACATATGAGCTGGTAAGGTGGGTGGATAGCCAGAATATTTGCAACTGTAATGATAATGCACAAAGTAAGAAGTTGGATCATTGGTATTCAATATATACTTGGGAGACCTTCTCACTTTTTGTAAAAGAGAGGTGGAATACGCAGCCAAGATTCCCAGGATTATATTCGTGTTAGTGATCTCTCCCACCTCATCTTCATCTGTTTTACCACTTGGAGAACGCAGTTTTGAGATGATAGTTTTCCATTTGTGAAACTGGGTTATGAAACTCCTGCAATAGAAGCATAAAAATGTAAATGTGGGTGAAAGTGAACCTGTAGGGGCTATGAAATAAATTTCTTAATGAACATACGCCATACCCCTGGTTCTGTGAGGCAGAACACTCGTATAAACTGGTTGTAAACCCAACTGCTTTATTGTAATAATATTGCCAAATACCAACAATTGCCTTTCAACAACTAGGGTAAAGACAAGAAACCAAAAATCCCATCAAAGACCTTCCCAAGGTGGTTGCAGTAGTGCGCAGCTTCAGCAGGTACAAACATTGGACCTTTCTCCAATATATGAATTCATAGAATCGTAGAATCGTCTAGGCTGGAAAGGACCTTTAAGATCATCAAGTCCAGCCATCAACCTAACACTGCCAGACCCACCACTAACCCATGTCCCTCAGCACCATGTCTACAGGTCTTTGAAATCCCTCCAGGGATGGCGACTCCACCACTGCCCTGGGCAGCCTGTGCCAGTGCTGGACAGCCTTTCCGTGAAGAACTTTTTCCTAATCTCCAATCTAAACCTCCCCTGGCGCAACTTGAGGCCGTTCCCTCTTGTCCCATCGCCTGTTCCTTGGGAGAAGAGACCGACCCCCCCTCGCTACCCCCTCCTGTCAGGGAGCTGTAGGGAACGAGAAGGTCTCCCCTCAGCCTCCTCTTCTCAAGGCTAAAATTCTCAGTAAGAGTCCACAGTCAGGACTGTCACAAGGAATGTCACAGCAATAATTTTCGTCACTCTCAGTAATTCTGAGGAATTAAACTGGTATGAAATAGTGAAGGTATTAAAATTTATATTATTGGATTAAAAAGTAAGCTGCTCTTTCAGCTGGTAATTTATAAGTTACTATTGTAAAGATCACGTTTGCTGAAAATTATTAGGATATCATTTAAGATTCTGGAATGAGATGGGAAAGATCTGAAACTGACTATCAGTATCGTTTACGTTTTTTCGATTTCAACTACAAAATAGTTTGTATCCTTGAAAAATCTTACTGTAAATCGCTGTGTCTTTGTTTTCTATCTGTGAAAAGCCGTAAAGGACATATGTAAGCTTTCACTTCTTCCACCCATTCTATGACTTGTTTATTGCTTTAGTAGGTCATAGTCTTTACATTTCTCCAAGGGGAACCTCAGCTGAGGCCTCCAGATACCAAAGAAAGATGAAGTGTGCCAGGAAATACTTACTGATTTGTAAATAAATAAATTGCAGCCATTATGTTCTTTGCTTTTAAAGGTGGAATACAGGGTAATTGAAGTCTCTTCTCCGTCCCACTTCAGTTTCTAACTAAATATTTTATTTAAATGAGCAAAACTAAAGGAGTTGCAATCATTATGCACATGGCATATGTGTTGTTAAAATGAAGAGTGACAGACCTTTGATTTTTAGCAGTGACATAATCTAAGGCAGAATGCTGTGATATACATATGGTGGCTGTCTGCGCAGTGTGCCAAAGGAAGGAACAGTTCAGAAAGTTGTTAACTTCAGCCCCTTCAGAAGAACTGGATTTCTTAGTGATAATAGACGTGTGATATGAAAAGCTCAGGACAGATATCATCCTACTAGGGAACAGTGTCTCCTTTTACTCATTTTAGAAAAGTGATACCCACAGTGACAAATTGGCCTGTGTTTGCTTGCTTGTTTGTTTAAAAAAAAAAAATAATAAAAGAAATGCGTATTCTTCAGATGAATGACTATTCTTCTTTAGGAAGGCGACTGCTACAGTTTCAGCTAATGAGATGATGAAAAAGTTTGTCCTGTCTTTGGCAGCAGAAAACACGGACTTTGTATGAACAGCACATGATGGAATATAACCCCAAATACAAAGAAAATTTCAGGCTGAAGTATGGAAGGAGATTAGCAGACCTATATCTTAATACAAATATACTCACAAGACTGTTTCTTAAATGTGTCTGCTTTCTTTGAATTCATTTGGTGTACTGCCCATGCAAAGAGAGACTCTGCGTGTCTTCCCCAGTGGTGCGTGGGACGTGGTTCCGTCACGTCGCAGTGCATCCAGTCTCCACCCAGGACTCTAAGCACCGCCACCAGCTCGTTTATCTTAGTGGAAAGAGGGCATTGTGGTGAGCTCTGTGCTGTTATAGCAAGATTTATATTTGCTACTTAAGCTGTCTTGGTTAAATGTTGTTCATAGATCTTTCTTTAACGCTGCTGTCCGGTAACGAGATGTGTGGTTTGACGAATTGTTGACATGGGCCGCCTTCTGCGTCCCCCTCGCTTTCTTGTGGGTTTGAAGTCCTCTTAAATAGCAGCTTCTGTAATCACGTGATAGGAACAAAATCTCAGCTGTTGCATTACAAAGGCAAATTTCTGGCCTTCATGACTTCAAGAAAAAGTTCTTCTTAAAATTACATGTATTACATACGCTACCCGTAGGATATGGGTTATGTGGAGGCTCTGATGGTGCTGATGACACATTCAGCATAGAATCATAGAATGGTTTGGATTGGAATGGACCTTGAAGGTCATCCAGTTCCAACCCCCCTGCCATGGGCAGGGACACCTCCCACCAGCCCAAGGCCACGTCCAGCCTGGCCTTGAACACCTCCAGGGCTGGGGCCTCAACAACCGCTCAGGGCAACCTGTGCCAGTGCCTCACCACCCTCACAGTGAACACCCCCTATCCTCGTTTTCATTTGCATGCTTCCAAATAACTTGAAATGTTGGTTTTTTTTTTTTTTCTTTTTCTGTGGTAAATAAGAGCAGCCCACAGGCTTTGGTAGTTTAGTTTTAGGGTCAAAGCAGAAGGTGGGCCTAACCTTTGCCGCTAACCTGCTGAATAACGAGGAGCAGTTCTGCCCTTCTTGGGGTCTGAGTGCAGACAACAAATGTCAAGAGTAGAATGACCTAAAGCAATGGCAAACCGTTATAAACTTCCTTAGATATAAAAATAAGAAGGAAGGATTTATTTCGAACCAAAGAGTTAAAATCTAAGTCATAAAGATCTCTGAAGTCAGACTGCTTAGTACCTGGGTTGAAGAAAGTAGATGGAACTTTATCTTCGAGGTCCAGCCAGGAGTTGTAATAGCAGGGTAAGCTGGTTGGAGAAGCTTAACGAGAACGCTATGAACTCAGTCCACTGGAGCACCGACCCATCTGCCGCATCCCCGAGGAAATGTGGTTTTCACATTGTATACAGGAGTCCTATCACGACTCCTGTTATTTCCTTATGCTTTGGAGAACAAACAAAATGCTTTTTAAAATGAAGGTGCCATTGCTGGGAATCTGGAATGGTTCATCGCTCACAAATAGCAGAACCACATGTAAATTATCGGGTCATGATAGATGACTTCCAGTAATGAAGTGATATTCATCAATGAGTTATATTGAATGTCACATACACTATACTACTTTACTGACTTTTTTTGGAGATTTTTCTCTTTATTGGGACTGTTTTCCTGCAAAAAAAAGTTTTTTAACAATACTATTTATTTTTTTTTGGCCTATATTTCACATCTTAGATTATAGAGATAATCTAAACCTTTCTTGAAAGTGGCCAAAAGAGTTTTATAGCCACAGATTACAATGGCTTTTAAAATACCCTGAAATGTTGTACAACTCAAGACTTTATTCTGCTACAGATCATAGAATCATAGAATGGTTTAGGTTGGAAAAAACCTTGAAGATCGTCAAGTTCCAACCCCCCTGCCCTGGGCAGGGACACCTCCCACCAGCCCAGGTTGCCCAAGGCCATGTCCAGCCTGAGGGGCGAGAGAGGTGAAGGGATTGGGAAAGGAAGAACAAAAGAGGAAATCACATATTTCCAATTACTTCCAATTTTTTTTTTTTTTCCAAGCGAGTAGTATTCAAAGGAAAGCTTTGCATTAATTTTGTACAAATTTGATACAAACCTATGAAATTGCATTTATTAATTCAAAAAATTGGAAAAAAGATTATTCTTTTCAAAATTCTAATCTTATGGCAGTTTCTTGGGAATGCTGAACGTTTTGTTCTCCCCCCGCCCCAGATGTTTTCCTTACATAAATGTAGTGCTTTCTTTATGTTGTGACATGCATTGAGAACTATTTGTCCATATATAAACACTGCTATTCCTGGGAGACAGATATATTGCTGGAAGAGGCAGTAAATATGCGGCAGATCGGTTTAGTCATGAAAAGTGCTTTTCTGAGTCCTGAGTAGAGGCAGGTGAAGTAGTAGTAAAAGGTGCTGTTATGGTTTGAAGAACCCACAACAATTTATTGTCCTTTAGACAATTATTCTATCAACTGACGGCCCCTCCATTTTATCAACTGATGGCACTGCGTATAAGGTTTTGCAGAAGAGTTTGGTTTTCTCCGTTCTGAGAAACAAACTAAGTCCTATAAACGATGATGAACAGAGCTTCAAGAAAATATTTTGAGGAAAAATTGCGTTTTGTAGAATATCTGCCTTTGTTGTGAAGGAAGCGTTAGCCCTTCGTATTTCAAAGTCATGTTATAAACCAGACCGCTGAGGCTCCCCATGCTAACAGCACAGGTAAAGCCCACTTGTGTGTTGGTATTCCTCAGCGAGTGAAATTTGGAGAGAGGAAAATGGGAAGTGATTGCAGCTTTCTCATGCTCCTCTGTTCAGCAAAGCCGAGTAGATCTAGGGGTGAATGAGTCTGGAAGAAATAAAGGATTTCTGTTATTCATTAACACTGCAGAACAAAAGACCAACAGAAGAGTGAGGAAGGGCTTTCATCATGAGGGAATTTTGGGTGGTTGTGCGGTACGTACGGTGGCTGCTGCCTGGGGTTGCATGGCAAGTCTGCTTGCGTTTTCAAAATTGCCAACGACTACGTAAGAGTCTTAATGTCACTAATGTATGAAACATCTTGCAAATGTGAAGTGGGTGTGTTCTGAAGGCTCAGGAACAAGAAAAAGAGTGAAAGAATACAAGTCCCTTTAAAAGCAAAACAAGACAAAACACCAAAAACCCAAAACAATTAAAAAACCCAACTTAAGTGGCACATGGGGGCCTGATTTTTCTGTCTTTAGAGTTTAAGGCAATTAATGTACTCTTACACAGTTCATTATTTTACAATAGCAAGGCATGTGACCCCCTGCAGCTCCTGCTTGGGTGAGAGCTGTCCTTTAGCTGTTCCTTTCACCCGAGTCGTGGATTTTCTGGCTCCTGAAGCGGATAAAGACAGGATATTCAGACTATGTATTTGGCAGCTCTGTGTCTCGGGATGCTGTAAAATGCAGAGTGTGAGTAGAGACCGAGTGCGTAATGTGAGGTCGTTGTATCAGTTCGATGAAGACCTGGGGTTGCTGCAGGATGGTGAGAAACAACCCATGGGTCAGAGGTTGTCTGGGCTGTGTGATGGTACGTGGGGTGGGAGGGGGGTCGCAGCTGGAATTGCCAGTGGCTGGCAAATGAGACAACTAGGTGGATTGGGAGCGTTTGGTGGAGAAAGGCAGTTGTTAGGACAGGACATCTCTTATTCTGTGGTATACCAGTTTTGGGCCCCTCACCACAAGAAGGACATTGAGGTGCTGGAGCGTGTCCAGAGAAGGGCAGCGGAGCTGTGAGGGGTCTGGAGCACACGTCTGATGAGGAGCGGCTGAGGGACCTGGGGGTGTTCAGCCTGGACAGGAGGAGGCTGACGGGAGACATTAGCACTCTACATCACTGAAAGGCGGTTGCAGAGAGGTGGGAGTCGACCTCTTCTGTCAAGTAGCAGGTGACAGAACAAGAGGGAATGGCCTCAAGTCGCGCCAAGGGAAGTTTAGATTGCATATTAGGAAGACTTTCTTCACGGAAAGGGTCATCAGGCATTGGGACAGGCTGCCCAGGGCAGTGGTGGAGTCCCCATCCTTGAAGGTATTTAAGGGTCATGTAGATATAGTGCTGAGGGACATTGGTAAGTGGTGGGTTATCAGTGTTAAGGTAATGATTGGACTAGATGATCTTACAGGTCTTTTCCAATCTAAGAGATTCTGTGATCTACATGATATTTTACTCCTGCTATTTGCTATCGAAGGAAGAAACTGAGAGAAGAAAACCAGAATCGTTTTTCAGCTCAAAGGCGTTTCTGTAGCGGTTACGCTGGATCCGTGCGAAGCTGTGGCGGGGGCGGCATTGGCACTGAGACTTCAGCCAGGGAGGAAGGAAGCCTTGAGGACTTCAGCGTTTCCCCCAGGCAACAACAGAAGAGAGACAGAGAATGCGATGTCTGCTTCTAGCTGAAGAGTTCCCGTGAACTCTTAGCCCCGTGTCACTAGCTGCCTCGCAGTGCGGCGTAGGATGCGCGCATTAATTTTTATAAAAACATTGCTTTGCTTTGAGCAGTGACTCTTAAGCATAGTCCAGCGCTAAAGCTGTTACTTGCCAACAGCTGAGTGTGGCATGCACAATCAATCATAAAATATTCCTCTTGTACAAAAGTGTGAATTATCTCATTTTTACTGCCCTCAGTCTTTGGCTTCGGGAAACGCAGCGCAGTGTCAGGAAGCGTTTGTTACTGCTGAAAGTATTTTGCGGCTGTTTCTCATGGAGATAGGAGGTGTTGGAGAGGGATCTGCTGGGAATTCTCCCTAAGCTGCTAAGTAGGAAGGGAGGCCAGGCTCGGGGAGGGCAGGAGAGAGCTACCAAGCAGTGAAAAGCGACTGTAGAGTCTGATTTTTCCCTTACAGATGTAATTTAAGAAGTGGAGAGAAAGCTGAAGTAGTACCTTCTTCCATTCTACAGTGCTTCTGTGCATACTGATGCCAAATGATGTTTGGAAAGCTCCACTTCCCTGAAGGCACAAATTCTGAAATCATTCTTGCTGTGATTCTCATTTAAGGATGTGTTGAGGAGGAACCTGGACACCTTTGAGTCACTGGCAGCTGCAAACGGATGATCTTGGGGAGGGGAAAACTGGAAGCTTTGTATGGCCTGCAGTCAAGAACAGCAGACCGGGCTGTGCAGAGGGACCTGGCCAGGCTGGATCGATGGGCCGAGGCCAACGGTGTGAG
>NW_009647743.1:1748138-1802792 GCF_000708025.1 Charadrius vociferus
GCTGTGTTCAGGTTTGGGCCCCTCAGGACAAGACAGACATTGAGGTGTTGGAGCGTGTCCAGAGAAGGGCAATAGAGCTGTGAGGGGTCTGGAGCACACGTCTGGTGAGGAGCAGTGAGGGCCCTGGGGGTGTTCAGCCTGGAGAGGAGGAGCTGAGGGGAGACCTTCTCGCTCCCTACAGCTCCCTGAAAGGAGGGGGTAGCGAGGGGGGGTCGGTCTCTGCTCCCAAGGAACAGGCGATGGGACAAGAGGAAACGGCCTCAAGTTGCACCAGGGGAGGTTTAGGGTAGAGATTAGGATAAAGTTCTTCACAGAAAGGGCTGTCTAACATTGGAAGATGCTGCCCAGGGCAGTGGTGGAGGCGCTGTCCCTGGAGGTATTCAAAAGATGTGTAGCCGTGGTGCTGAGGGACATGGGTTAGTGGTGGGGTTGGCAGTGCTGGCTTAATGGTTGGACTCGATGATCTTAAAGGTCTATTCCAACCATAACATTTCTATGATCCTAGATCGTACTGAATTGCCAAGAACTGGAAATCATGGTGAGATTTGTGTAAACCATCAGGAATTCCCTGTTCACGGAGGCACCGTAGGCTTTGCACGTGAGGCAGTCCGTTCAGGATACCTCATCCGCTGTCCCGTTTCGCAGAGATGCAGGAGAAGCTGTGCAGTGCCCTAGCTGACGTGGACAGGACTCCTGACAGCATTTCTTCCACAGGCGCAGCAAATCTCCGCTGCGTGTGTGTGCGTGCCACAAATTTCGTGGATCAAGTCCGAGGGAATTTTTAGGGAAGCTTCAAAGAGCACATCTCTGAGCTTGCGTCTATCCCATTGCCAATTTCAAGTCCCTCCCGTAAAGCCTAAAAAAAAAATCCTGAAGTCGTTCAAAGAAAAGCTTGCTAGATTTCCCACCCCTGAGGGCAAATTAATGTATTTTCCTTTAACTTCACTCTTTGGAATGGCGGGAGGTTTTTTGGCTGTAACTATAAAGATTGCAGCCTGGAGGGACACCGTGCATAGCCAATTTCATCCTTAATAATTGATTTTGAAAAATGAGTAAATAAAAACAGTGTTTTGCATTGGCAAATATTGGCATAATGATGGAAATCCCTACGCCTGAGAGATGCTGAGTGGAAGGAAGAGGGGAAAAGAGTGGAAATAGCAAATCCACACAGGGGTGCATCTGTATTGCTGGTGTGTAATATCTGCGGAGAATGAGAGATTATGGGTTTGATAAAATATGTATCGTGTGAAGTATTAATAATGTATGTGGGTTTATGATATGCTGATATTTTCAGAAGCAAATACAGAGATGAATTTGCTGTGTCGGGAACAAAGCAAGATTATAAATAAACAAGATCCTCCTGGGAGGTGGAAGGAGAGCCCCTATGTTCCTTTCGCGTGGCAGAGTAGCGTGGGCCTCGGGAGCACTTTGTCGATGTGACATTTGGGAAAACCCCTGAGCTCTAGGAGCCCAGAGGAAGGACCGAGTGCTCAGTAATGTGGGATATAAAGAATGCGCATGGGAAAGGTGGCTGGAAGGGAAAGGGCTGTGTGTGGGTCACCGTCTCTATAAGCCAGCTGAGCTATCAGAGAGTGCTGCAGGGATGTTAGACAGAATCACAGAATGGTTTAGGTTGGAAGGGACCCTGGAGATCATCGAGATCCAACCTTGAATTTGCAGCTTTTACCACTTACTGATGCTGAATTTTCCAGTTTGTGTGGTACCAGTGATGTCAGTCTTTTTTTCAGCGGTGCCCAGTGACAGGACAAGAGGGAACAGGCACAAACGTGACCATAGGAAGCTCCATCTCCACCTGAGGAGGGCCTTCTCTGCTGTGAGGGCGGCAGAGCAGTGGCAGAGGCTGCCCAGAGAGGTGGGGGAGTCTCCCCCTCTGGAGCCATCCCAAACCCGCCTGGACGCCGTCCTGTGCCACTGCTGGAGGTGCCCCTGCTCTGGCGGGGGGTGGGATGGGGGAGCTCCAGAGGGCCCTTCCAGCCCTCACCAGTCTGGGATTCTGGGATTCTGTCAGGCAAGCACAAGGAACATTTGCATTCCCCCCCACCTCCCGACAATATGTTTTGGTTTTTTTTAAAAAAAGTGTATGTTAGATGGGCAGTATGGGTGTCTGCAAGCCACACCAGGTTTGGAAACATCCGTGTGAAGATGTGAGGTGATGCCCACTCTTGGGTGTTAACCAGAAAGGTATTTCTGCAGGGGGGCAGGTCGTGGAGAAACAGTCCCAGAATTTTGGCAGTATCAAATTGCTGCAGTATGGATTCTTATAGCCAGGCAGCTAGTACACATATACAAAACAATAGGAGTAAACATGGAAATAAACCTTCAGTGGTTTAAAAAATAGCCTGTTCTACAGATACTGCAGAAGGCTGCAGCTATTTTTTCCTCTCTGCATGGTTCCTCAGATAATTCCATTTGGTAACTGGTGACACATGCCTTTTTGAAAAAATTGTTGACTTTCATTTAAAGTGACAGGGTAATATTGCTAAGAAACTGAAGAATGTAGGTAAAAATATATTAATTTTTTTTTTTTTTGCATTTGGTAATATGCCATTATGTATATTTAGTTCTCTTGATAGTTGCCAGTCTCTTCAAGCAAATTATTTCTATTGGAATAATCTATTTGCAGAAAATGAGAAGAACTGAAGGAAACTGGGAAATAAAGGGGGGGGAAGCTTTTTGAGTGTGCCTGTGATGATATATTTGGGAAGGGGCAGAACAGCATGGGAGATCTGTAACTAACCTGCGCATAGTTCATTTTTAAATATAAATCTATGATGTAACTGTCTTGCAGAAATCACTGTTTTTTTTTTCATGATTTGCTCCCACGATGGCTATCTGTACAAATATATTCTAAATTAACCATCGCTTTCTTATAGATTGGAAGAACGTTTTTGTGTTTTAGTTCTGCCTGGTTCTAGCCAAGAACGCAATATACAAAAGATATTTAATTCCCATTATTCTTACAGCAATATTGACTTAGGTTTTTGAGCGTAGCTAAAAAAAATAAATACACAAATAATGAATGCAGATTATTATGGTAGAAATTTCTCCTTTAAAGCAACAAATACATCGGGGGATTAACACATATTACGGCTAGCTCTGTTTATAGTGCTCTGGCCTTTCAAACTGCCTAAGATTTTGTTCCAGACATCTTTGTAGTTCAGTCTCTGGGATTTAATCTCTGTAATGTGTTACACTCGCTATTGTCCCAGTGAATTTGTTGACAGACAGTAATTGGGTCACTGCATTGAAATGCCCGATGTAAGCCGGAGTTCTCCCTGCTCGTTGGCAAGGCAACCGCAGTGGTCCAGGAACCATGCGCACAGCCGCTCTCACTGGAGGGCAGGGAGGAAAAACCCGCTCGGATGCGGATCCTTCCCTATTTTTTTGATGTGTGTATCATCCTTCAGCGGTGGCGCGGGGGGAGAGAAATGCAAACTTGCTAATAAGATGAAGCAATGCACAGCAATTGAGGCTATGTATTATGGCTTTGCTCTTAAGTCTTTGGATAATATTTTGGTTTAGGGGGATTGAATACATTATACATCAGTTGGATCTAGTTGTTTTAATGGATGACAGAAGAAAGATAAATATTTCATAAGTGCTTTAGATCTTGCTCTGATTTGCCATTCTCTGCCCCCCTCCTCCACACCTCCCTATAGAGAAGTAACCGGTAAAGTGCTGTGTTCCATGAATCTATAAATAAGCAGAATTCCACATGCGTTGGAATTCTTGTGTATGGTACTAGCTGAAACTCTTCACTGACTATTTTTTTTTAATTGGTCATTTTTAGGGGGCACAAAAAGGGGGGATAAAATCCATAGGCTGTCAGTTTCATTGTCCATCATGTAGTCTAAATGTTTCTGCTTCCTTGGGTTGTTTAAAACCAGCAATTTGGAGACGGTTTCCTCTAGAAGCATATCAAATGCTGATGAGGAGAAAAGAGAACTTTGGTTTTTTCCAGGCTAAACAAACTCTACAAGTTCTGCTTTTTGTTTAGTCTGATCTAGATTGTGACAAATCACACAGTGACAGAAGAAGAAAATCACTGAATTTCTCAAGATTCTTTCATTTCATTTCCAGAGGTCTCATTTTTATGGATTTTTTTTTCTTATAGATTAAATCGCCTCCTCGTTGGCTTAAAAGTCTTTTGCAAACCCAGAGTTTCTAAGTGATGAGAAAATAAGTACCTGAAACTAATTTAGTATAGTTTAAACTTTCTTAGTGTGGCTGAAGGTGTTAGAATAGCATGGGATACTATCCTGTAGTATAGAGTGGTAATAATAATTAGTGTTAGTAATAATAGAGAAATAGCAATATTAGTAATATCACTAATAGTAATAAGTAGCAATTATAGTGTGATATAGTGATTCTGTAGTATGTGCTCAAGAAGGCACGATGTGGTTGCATCCTCTGTAGATATCTTGAATATTTCATTTACTTCAATACGTGCAGATGTTGGAATGGTATTTCAGAAGAAAGCTGAAGTGAGTCAGACAGCTGGGGTTAAAGTCGCGTTTTCGGGGTTGAAGTCCCGTCTTCAGTGTTTATAGTGGCGTATTTTTGCTATCCTTGCAGACGGCAGCTAAAACTCCAGTGAAGTTGGGGGTGTTGGTGGACAGCCAGCTGAACATGAGCCGGCAGTGTGCCCAGGTGGCCAAGAAGGCCAATGGCATCCTGGCCTGTGTCAGGAACAGTGTGGCCAGCAGGACTGGGCCAGCGATGGTCCCCCTGTACTCAGCACTGGTGAGGCCCCACCTCGAGGGCTGTGTTCAGGTTTGGGCCCCTCAGGACAAGAAAGACATTGAGGTGTTGGAGCGTGTCCAGAGAAGGGCAGCGGAGCTGTGAGGGGTCTGGAGCACCATCTGGTGAGGAGCAGTGAGGGCCCTGGGGGTGTTCAGCCTGGAGAGGAGGAGCTGAGGGGAGACCTTCTCGCTCTCTACAGCTCCCTGAAAGGAGGGGGTAGCCAGGGGGGGTCGGTCTCTTCTCCCAAGGAACAGGCGATGGGACAAGAGGGAACGGCCTCAAGTTGCACCAGGGGAGGTTTAGATTGGAGATTAGGAAAATTTTTTTCATGGAAAGGATTATTAAACATTGGCACAGGCTGGCCCGGGCAGGGGGGGGGGCACCACCCCTGGAGGTGTTTAAAAAAAGGGTAGATGTGGTGCTTAGGTACATGGTTTAGAGGTGGTTTTGTCAGGGTAGGTTGATGGTTGGACTTGATGATCTGAAAGGTCCCTTCCAACCTCAGCAATTCTGTGATTCTATGAAGTAAAACCCACCTGTGCAAAGCCAGCTTTATTTACACCCCCCACAAAATGGACTCGACGTGTCTGCATAATTAATAACAATGAAACTTTAAAGCAAGTGGAGCTGGGTGTGATTTTCACTCCAGTGAAATAAACTTGGAGTTTGTGCCCACACAAAAACTGCAAACAAGGAAAGAGAAAATCCTTTGGGTGTTGTTGAAAGGGAATTCTGCTCTGTCCCACTAACAGTGTGGGGAAAAAGTTCTGTGACATTAGTTGAAGGCTTCAAACATCTAATTGATAAAATGCTTCTGCTTCCATTCTTTAAAATCACATATTTGTCGTTATTGCCAGAATCTCTTGAACCAATTTTGTTGTGATTTAAACAGGTAGACATTTAAGGGAAATGTTTTTATACTGCATAGTGCAGATGCCTGTGGAGAGGTAAGTTTGGAAACTTCACTTGCAAGTAAAGAAGATGGGAATTGGCAGAGTTGTTCCTGGCTGGTTTAGTAGCTTTTCTCCAATGGGTAGAAGTTTCCAGCCTTTCACAAAGGTAATATAAATTGCTAGCGCTTTCTATTTGTTTGCTTGAGTCCAGTAGTTATTAGGATTTATATCGTTACTATAAGTTAAATATTTTGACTTAGCCAGAAAAATCCCGAGCAGAAAGAGTTGGCATTTTATCTTGATCTTTACTGTAGGTTACTTTAAGCCAACCATCCAACATTCAAAAGACATCAGCAAGAATCAAATTCATACCCATTTCTGAAAAGTAGTGCATGCACAGAGGAAACTTGAATTTGAACGTCCATGAGTTCATAGTAATAACTGTTGATCTAATTAACTGATTTCTACAGTTGATGCTGAAGAGTGAATGTCACCGTTAAAATGCTTTGCAAGGGAAGGGAAAAAGAAGGAATTTTATAATTGCATAGAAATTAAAATCTTTCCCCTGACCAAGTCAAGGCATCAGTGAAAGTCTTGCACCTGGAGGAAACCACGCTTTGTTAGTGAGACTGCTCCGTGGGCTACGTGTTCCTTTGCTTCAGTCGAGTAGCTGGTGACTGGAAGAGAAACTATTAGACTGTTATCTTGATGGGCATTGGTACAAACATCTATTTTTGTCAAAGAAAAGTATTGTACAGGGCTGAGGGGCATGTCATGGTCTGAGCTATGAAGTTTTTTAAAAAGAAACGTATTCAGGTAGGAATTCCCACACTTGGTTTTCTGATGGCAGCAGCCCCGGAGCTGGTTGCAGAATCATAGAATGGTTTGGGTTGGAAGGGACCTTAAAGATCACCAAGTTCCCACCCCCTGCCCTGGGCAGGGCCACCTCCCCCCAGCCCAGGTTGCTCCAACCCCCGTCCAACCTGGCCTTGAACACATACAGGGAGGCAGCTTCTCGGGGCAACCTGCCCCAGGGGATCACCACCCGCACAGGAGAGAATTTCTTCCTCATATCTCACGTAAACCTCCCCTCTTTCAGTGTAAAACTGTTCCCCTCATCCCACGGCTCCCCTCCCTGATCCAGAGTCCCTCCCCAGCTCTCCTGGAGCCCCTTTAGGCACTGGAAGGGGCTCTGAGGTCTCCCCGGAGCCTTCTCTTCTCCAGGCTGAACCCCTCCAACTCTCTCAGCCTCTCCTCACAGCAGAGGGGCTCCAGCCCTCGGATCAGTCTCGTGGCCTCCTCTGGACCAGCTCCAACAGGTCCATGTCCTTCCTATGTTGGGGGTTCCAGAGGAGCAGCAGCCCGCTCCATTCTGCCGTTGGTGCTGACACGGGGCGCCAGGCTGCCTGGCGTCTTTCACAGAGATCCAAAAAACCAGGGACACCAACGTCGTAATGCTGCACATCTGGACCTGACGTAGCACGTGACTCCTGCCGCCTTCACCCGTCCTCACCAGCTGATCAACAGCAATTACTTCTGCTGAAGACTAAACTCTCGTTGCGTGGTAAACACTTTGCACGTCATGTTTTGGGCCTGCAGATGTTTCAGAAGTAGCAGAAAAAATACAGGTTTGTAAACCCTCTTGTATATAAACAAAATTCAAACTTCGTGGGGAATCTCAGAAGGGTTTTTAAAAATATTCCTAAGTATATGCACTTATATACAGTGGCACACTGGGCAAATAAGAGGTAGGTAGGCTCCAATTCAAAATAGCCGAAAATGGAAGATGGGAAAGTTAATTTAAAAAACAATTAAATTTTAAGACTGAAGCTAGGTGAACAACGAGTCATGATCTGGTGCAGTGCCACACTATGCTCTGTATTTATTTTAGGCCAAAGGGGGAAAAATGCGGAGCTAAGAAGTCTTGGTCCTCCCACTATTCTTTGTCGGTTATCTTTCTCTTCTCTGCTTTTCTCACAACCCGTCCTTGACTGACTTGATCCTTGCCCTGCGTAGTTTAACTAAACCAAGCTTTTAATAAGACAACTAAAAAATTTGGTTGATTATTATACTACTATTAATAAAAACGACTTACAGAGAAGGACAGGAGGTTTTGGTATTTAGCAACTGTGATGACTTTTTTTTTTTTTTAAAGTAGTTAAATTGGCTGTTTTAACCTTTCACCTTTATTGCCTAATTATTACCTATGCAAGTAAAGGTATGTTTTTGATAAGAAAGGAAAGTAAACCCAACCATACATAAGCATTTTTAAGGCCAGCATACATATATTAGCTAGTCTATTTGTTGGTCTCAGTCAAAAGAGCAGAGAGAATTTTCCTTTTCATTCATTTTGGGTTCTAGTTTGGAGAAACTCCATGACTTTTGAAAGCATTACTTGTTCCTTGAATAAACGGGAAGGAACCTAGTGCAAAAACTTTTCACTACTAATTTTATAAAAGGGTTGTCCCTCTTTATAAGGAAGTTTTCAGTTTTTTGTAGTTTTTCTTTTTTCTTTAATACTTTCTCGCTGTTTGTTTCCCTTCCGAGCAAACTGGCTGGATGTAGTGCTGGTCCGTTTGACCCAAGCCCTCCTGTGGTTCTAACCCTGGTCCTTATGGCTCAGGGCTCATGCTGCTGCTGTGGAAATTAATGCTAAAACTGCAGAGACTTCACTGCTGTATAGCAAGATCTTAAATTATCTGCCTCTGCAGCGCTTTAAAGTTCTTTGGCTCCAGGAATAAATACATCGTATTTCATCGGAGCACGTTAAAGAATGTGAGCTGCAAAAAAAAGCCAGGGACAGTAAATCAAACCTGCCCCTACTCCAGCCATCGGCAGGAGGGACGCGGGTTTCTGGAGCCTGTGCTTAAGGAGTTTATTTTCAAGTGGATGCACAAGACAGCGGAGGACATACGGCACAGTCTTAAATCTCACACCTTCCCCGGCTCTTATTTCCTGTTTGTAGCACTCTCAGTTTCAATACGTGTCGCGTATTTTCCAGAATGAACTTTGGATTGCCGGCAAAATTGGTTTGATTTTGGTCACCTACAATGCTGTCCTTTCCTCCTTCAGACAGCATGTTTGGACATAGCTAGTACCTGTAGCAAGGCGTATCTCAAACACTCACTGGATATCTGTTTTAACAGATGGACTGCGGTGAGCGTACGTGGAGCTGGTGCCAACTCCCACTCAGCAAAGTGTGTCAGGGATAAGGGTATCTTCAAGAGGTTAAGGAAAAAGAACTTTCCTCTGCACCAAAGATGCCCAGGTCCCCCCAAGCAAATAAGCCTAAGCACCCCTGCCACTTTGATATTTGACAAGTGATTTACTGCATAACCGACTAAAATGACGTATTAGTTTTTCAGAAAGAGCAGAAATGCATTTTCATGTTGAAATTGTTTTGACTGAATATTTTCAAGATGAAATGTGCGCCTTTTTCTTGGCCTGGCTGTTTGAATAGCCCACTGGAAGTGGAAGGTAAACCAGAGATACTTAAAGTCCTGCAAAGAGATGTGGTGAACATCTTCCTTTCACCTGAGATCTGGCAAGGGGGGAGGCTTCTTACAGAGTCTTTGCCAGTTATATTTTGTTTGATTGGTGGGTTTGAAGGTGCCCGAGATGACTTCTGCTGGATTCTTGGGGAAATAGCGCGTAGCATAATGGAGTGAAACATCACAGAGACTATTTACATTTTTCTGTATTTTAAGATCTTGCAGAGCTAATGGAATGCCACTAAAGCATCTCTTTCCACATTTCCCGTTTGCATAGTAGACAGTGTTACTGTAACATACCCCGCTGTTGTCTTTTATTTTAAAGGTTCTTTGGAAACTCAAGGATTTTATTTTTTTATTTTTTTCCCCATTTATCTTCTGTAGCGGGACAGAACAAAACCTGAAGCTGAAAAATATGAAAGGAATGGGAGGAAAAGCAGTTTTTCTTATCTTTCTGCAGTAAAAAATGTTGGGACCAGACCATAATTTTGTCAGAGTTTGTCTGCAGAAGAAAATATGGACTCATTTACTCTATTTCAACCAGTGTGCGATCTTAAGCCACATATCTGTTGGCTGTACACCTTGACATTTGCTGCCACGAGATATTCACCAGTCCTTCTCAGGTGTTTGCATCAAGTCTTTACATCATGAACTTCCAAAGAGGCTTATTTTAGAGCCTGTCTCTGTTTAAAACTAAATAAAAGCTACCTCTACTGCTCGCAAAAGCAAGTGCGGGAATACAAACTAATACCAACAAGAAGATCTAGAAGCTTCTCATCATGCTGTTTGGTTTTCTGTGGGGTTTTTTTTGGTGTGTGTTTTTTTCTTTTTTCCCCCTTTCCCCAAAGATTCCTAGGTGCTTGTCCCCAGAGAGCCTCCCACAACTCAGCGTTGGATGTGAACTGGCAGGGATGCTCCCTCAAGCCTGTGGCAGTAGTTCCACGTAGGCTGCGATGGAGAGTAGCACTATTTTTTCAGGTTCCCAGCCTGAATCTCTCGCAGTTGTCCATATAAAAGGAGTGGAAGACTTAGGATCCATCCAAAAGGGGAGTCAGAGTTTAGGTATGTGCATTTTAATCTGATCCTTACTAAACCTCATGAGGTTTTACCTAATCCTGATGGCTTCTAAAAATGTCTGTGTACCACAATATCAATGTTGCATTAGAGACATGCTGGAAGTGGAGCTGCCAGTAACTGGTTTAGTGGGTTTCACAGCTTTGTGTGGTTTATAGTATCATAGAATTGCTGAGGTTGGAAGGGACCTTTCAGATCATCAAGTCCAACCATCAACCTCCCCTGACAAAACCACCTCTAAACCATGTCCCCAAGTACCACATCTACCCTTTTTTTTAACACCTCCAGGGATGGCGAATCCACCCCCTCCCTGGGCAGCCTGTGCCAATGTTTAATAACCCTTTCCGTAAAAAAAAAAAAGTTCCTAATATCTAATCTAAACTTCATCTGACATAACTTGAACCCGTTCATCTACGTGCAGAGTGTCACTTCACCTGCATTCACTTACGGGTTTCATCTCGCGAAGCGTGATCTGAAAATGCATCTGAGAGGGAGAGTGCGAAGTTAATGGTTACCCCACGTGCTTGGGATCAATTCCCTCCTCACCCACGGTTCCTCTGTCCCCGAGTATATTCCAACGATCGAGCTGTAAGGCGGGTTGAAGTGGGGACCCTTCCATCTCTGCTGAAACTGCATTTTACTGAAAATAATTACAGATTCAGTAAAATAGAGAGAGGAAGGGGGGAAAAAAAGGAACAGTAAAGAAAGCATGATGATGAAGCCTAGTGTTTGCATGCATATTTTAAATAAGCATAAATAAATTATTGAAATAAGAATTTGAAAGTTTGCTCATTGTGCTGAGCTATCACAGTTTCCTTTCTGACACGTGTAATTCTTGCCCTTGCCCTGGATAGGAAAACTGCATCTTACAAAAGAGCTAAAATAGGTAAAATACCAAGGAGATAAAAAATAAGAGATAAAATACCAAGGTCATTTTGGATTTGTACCTTAGTGTGTGTAAGTGTATATACCCAAACGAAAAACCCGTTCAGTCTTAACATAAGAATAGTAACCACTGTGTATCATAAAAAAAGTGTCCTGAGTTGTTTGGTGGTTTTGTTTGGGTTTTTTTTGTTGTTGTTTTTTTAATGCAGTATAATGAATGCAAAGTCCTCTAAAAGTACAGCTGATGCTCTCAGATGCTCAGCTTCTGGGGCCGTTGACCCTTTAACATCTTCAAAGAGTGTTTCCATTTAGCACACACAATTGTTTTCAGTCTTTTCTATAGCATTAGGGTACATGGGACACTGGATTCAAGATCTTAATAGGTACATTTTGCATATATTATTAAAGCACTTTCTATTAGATTCTAGCCAAACATATGAAAAAAAAAAAAAGGAGCCTCTTGCCTAAACAGCTTAAATCTTAAATGTTGATGTAAATGAAATATGAAAGATGAAGATGAAGTAGGTAGCTGACACTTTCCCATGCAAATATAAGGCATTTTAAACTTTTATATATTTTTTTTCCCCTTTGAGATATTTGAAAAAAAAAAAAAAAAGATTAGTAGTAGTTAATGGAAGATATTTTAGGGTGAATGTGCTGGGGGGAAAACAAAGCTTAGATCATGAGTGAGACATAGCAAATGAAACAGTGGAAAGCTTTGTTCTGATACCTTCCATGTCTGAAGTTGCTTTTTATATCTCATTAGTAAATAGAGTATTCATGAAAAGGGCTGGAATAATTCTATGAAATGGGATAAAGTAACAAAGTTCTGTAAAGTTGAAATTGTTCCGGTCTGTTCTGTCATTGCCTGGCTAGTCTTTTATGGCAGTGCATTCCAAATCACCTTCTGGTGCTTTGCCCATGTCTGGTGTGAAATAGGATGGGGAGATTAGAAGAAAATGGCTTATTAACACCCGTAATAACTCATACTGAGCTCACAAAAGAAGGAAACCAACATGGAAGAGGGGGAATATCTTAAATGCCTTTTTTTTTTTATGATTATTGCAGCTACACTTATTAGTTTTCTGATGGAATATTTACTTTTTTCATTCTAGTATAGTCCTCATCACCCGAGTTCATACCACTGTTTATGACTTTTGTGGTCAGAATTCGTCTTCTGCCTGGCTGGAGTACTTCAGCCACACTGAGCCAAATAAATCATTATTTGACCCAGTAATGTTTAAAATATACCCTCATTTTACTGACAGCGTCCAGAAAATATGAAGTTCTTCAAGTTAATGAAACTGAAGGTGCTTAGTTTGCCAGGAAAGAATATGTGATTAAGATGGCACAACCCAAATTTTGCCAAGTGTAGAATGACTTATTTAATGCGTTGAAGACAAACATCTCAGCCTAACCGGGCTGGAACAATACGAAACCATACTAGTGATCAGTTCTGAGTCTGCCTAACATTTAATTGTCTAACGTGAATCACAAATGCATAGGATATGCTTGAATGGGGTTGTGTCCCTTGGGTGGCTGCTAGGCTGTATGGCCAGAAACATGACTTTCCAAACCAGCTGTGCGAAAGTAGTGTCTCATACGCAGCTGCATAATTAGCAATGGTTGTGACTGACCTGCATCTCTGGTTTTGTTATTTAATTTTTGGTGTTACCAGTAACTGCATCTCTCCTTTATGCAATTCTTCATTGGTCCATTCTTTTCTCTTTGTTCCACTGTTATCTGAATTTCCTGATGCGAGCGTGCCACGAGAAGCAGTTGGCTGCAGTGGACTTTGGTAGTTGGAAGTAAAGGCTGTCCTCTGTGATTTCTTATGTCCATCTTCATAATCGTCACAAATTTTCAAACTGTTTTGGTTTTGCATCATTAAATCACTTTTCTAGTGTTTATAGGGCAGCTTTAATGTGGCAAATTACATTATAGAAATTTTGCGATAATAACAGACAACTTTAAATTGTCTTTACCCTTTAAAAAAAAAAAGGGTATGAAAAAATATGGATACATATCTGTCTCCTTGGTTTGTTTCGCTTCTTGTTTTTATGTGTGATGCTGTCATTAGAAGGTTCTTTATGTAAATAGAATAGGGGTCAATAAAGTCTACTGAAAAGTTGGCCTTTTAAGAAAACAAAAAACTACTAGCAAACATCAAAACTGGCTGGAGGGATATTATTATATGTATTATAGTTATATCTTATTACGCCAAAATTTAAAAGATGAGATAAATACTGATTAGATCATTCAAAATAGTATTTGACTGGTTAGGCACGCTTAGGTTTCAATCGCTTGAGCAGAAGTTAAGCTAATATATGACTACTTTTCAGGGACTATGAAGCGGTTTGTAATTTTAACCCCTTTACTGGTAGATTTTATTGCAGCTGTACCGTTGTAGCTTTACCCCAGCAGTGGTACTTTGCTTTCTCTCCTGTCTATCTTCTTTACTGAGCAGAACTGCAAAAGCAAGGAGGTTTCTCAGGAACTTATTCAGTTCGTACGCCAGTGGCTAGGTTTGGGGGTTTTTTTATGTTTATTTGGAATGAATTTCAGAGTTTTGTTTCCTTGCCCTCGGTTAGTGAAGCAGAGCACCGCTTTGGAGCTGGGTTCAGAGCGCGCGCTTACCCGTGTTAACTGAGAGGAGAAGAAACGCGTATTGCCCTTCGGTTCCTGCAGAGCCCATCCTGGCACTCTCCTCGCGGAATTAATCTCTGCTGCATCAGAGCATCGAAGGCTCAAACCTGTTCCCTAACCCGGTCTGTTAGCCTGCTGCGAGGCATGCCGCGAGGGAGCCTGGATTTCTCTGGCTTTAGTGGCTTGAAAAAGCCCCCGGGCAAATAACCTTAATCTCTGCCACGTTATGAAGCCGGGGAGGTAGACTCAGATCACTCTGCAGCAGGGTAATAGCGATATTGGTAACGGATTTGTTTGGCGAGTTTAGATACAAATCTGTGGCTTAATGAAGTCTTTTGCTTTTTACTTTGTCGAAATTGTGCAACAAAAATGTGGTAAAAGAGCATTTTGCTTCCATTTGTTTCTGGCTATGCAATTGCTACGCAAGGACAAAGCCAAGTCCATTAACTGGTAATCTGGTCTGTACAGTTGGAAATAGTAGAAACCAAAATACTCAAAAATACTTTAGCTCAAACTGGCAGTCTCCCTCAAACCTGGGCCTAGAGTTCTTTCTCAGACTGGTTTATTCTTTATGTGTATTGACACTTTTCAATTCTTTTTTTAATTTTTTGTTATTCAGTTCTTCTCATCATTGTGTATGATCCAATTTAATTTGCTGTAAATGTGCCCAGAGTGTGGAGCTGCGATAGACGTATTAACGTCTAACTCAAGACGGCCTCATGCTGATAGAGATATGTCATACTGACTCCCAGGTTTGAATTTCTTTCTAAGAAGTTCGGATTGTCTTTTTGTCAACGGATACCTTTCTTGGCCTTACCAGGACAAAACTGCCGCGTGTGATGGTGACACTGCTGATTTGTACTTACAGAGGAAGAATCAAATGCAGTTCTTTAAGTTGCTTTATCTGTTGATACGGTCTTCTCCATTAAGAGTATTATTTAACATACTTTTGCATCACGCCTGTGCAATCATTTAAACCATTAGTGATTCCTTCTAGGTTCAAAACTGCTCTAGTTTTGGGGTCGTGGCCATCAATTCATTTCCAGTAAAAAACTGGCAAGTTAAATTTTGCTGATGTTTCTTAAGCCACATTTAGTGTAAGAATACTCCATTGTTCTGTAATATAAATATATATTTGTGGAGGGTTTAATCTCACTTTCATCATGCTATTTTTGTACCTGATAGCTCTGTGTTGAAATATCTCAAAATTTGCTATATATTTAACTTATTCGGGCACTTAAATATTGATAGCATAAGAAAATTGTGGAACTATATGACTAGTCATGGCATAGAATACGGAGAACGTTGAATTTCAACACAGTTCAGTTTTGGGGCAATTTCTACAGTTTCACTTGTGTGTTTAATTCTATGGATGTAACAGTTGAGTTTGTCTTGGTAACAAATTTGTGCTGAGTCAAATGGGCCAACAAAAGGAGGTACTTTGCTTTTCTTCAAGAGGAGAGAAAAATGTCTTCACAGATTAACAATTAGGGCATTCATTCCTTATAGACATGCTTACATTTCTAAGTGAATTTAACCCCAGAAAACGCATTTCATTTTTGAGCTCTAGGTTTTTTTTTTTACTTTCTTTTTGACCAATATTGTTTACTGAATTCAACATAAATTCACAAATAGTTTTAAGTCTGGGGAAAAAAAAAAAAAAGTTTTAAATGCATCGGTAACACGCAAAAAATGTTTGTCTAGTGTTTCTTGCAGCGCGTATCTGCTGTAACAGCACGGGGGGGTTAGTGACTCTTCTCTCTCCAGGACTGGGGGGAACCTCGTGAGTCCCCAGTGCACTCGGGCAGGGAATGTGGTCCTCAGCATCTCGCCCGCCCTGCTGGGCATCCCGCCCGCCTGCGCCGCTGCCTTCTGCCGTGGTTTGAAATGGGAAAGCCAACGTCTAGGCAAGTGAGGCTTGAAAAAAAAAAAAAATCTCAGCCGTATTTTCATTTAGTATTTTGCATAGACTGAAGAAGAATACGGGTCTCTGAACCTCGAGGTTCAGTCAGCAAGGTGTCTGAGCTCGCCTGCTGTAGCTCCTCATCTCTCCTCTGAGACACGTGGCTCTCCTTGGCTCAGCGGGAGCATCAAGCGTTACGGTCATAGAAGAAGATAAATAGTTGTCCTACAAATCAGTTGGAAGAAATATAATTTGATGATGGAGGCAAAGACTACACATACGCTGGATGTGAGGCAGGAGAGATTCATGGGAGTAAATTAATGTTTATGAAAGTGTGAATCTTACAGGTACCTCACACTCTTCTTTCACAATTAACTTCTGTTTGTCCACTGTCTTCCTCCGAGAAATCTCCTAGGTAACGCAGTGGTGTGAGGGGTTTGGTGACGAGCCTGTCAGTGTGCCCTTCCGATCACAACTACACAGACATTCAGTGCATTCATACTGTTGTCGGAGACGTATCTCAGCTTCCGATGGGAGACAGCCAGTCATTCCATCTGTCCATCGAGTACTGGTGTTCTGTGGTCGTTGGTTGATCTCGTAATCAAATCTTGCTTTTCCATGAGTTGTGGTTTAGTATATATGTAGTGGTTATTTACGGTAGTCAGTGAGGTACTTACCGCTTTCACAGTCCTTCAGGTAGAGTTTGTAGGTGTGCGGCATCGCCCTTATTGAAAACTCCAGAAGAAACACAAAGCTGCTCGGTGCACATGTGCTAAATTTGTTGGTATTTGAAATGCCTGGCAGGATAAATTATTGAATATGTTTATCTGGATTGACTTTTCAGGGCTTACTAGTAAAACGGAATACTTTTTACATGAAAGTGGCTTCACACTAGGAAGGTTTTGAAGGCATTCTGTCTGCACAAAGTACTTGTGATATAATCTACTTAAATCCTGTCTATTTAATTTGAACTGTAAAGTCAAGTACTAGTCTGGTCTTCTGCATTAGCGTGTCTGCTATTCTATCTGCATTAGCATATGGTAAAGCTGCTATTTTGCATACATTTCAGCTTCGTATGGGCAGCAGCTCATTGAAGACAATTTGTATTTATGGCTTATTCTTTAAGAGCTACCTCTTCACGTTCCCTTCATGTCAGTAATCCTTACGGTAATACTTCTGAGACCCATAAAGATGACTTGTCTCTGCGAATACTACCATGGAGTCCTGTACAGCTCCAGTCTGGGTTATTTAAGTTTGTTGTGTGCTCAGACAGCTCTTTTAGACACATAAAAAATTAAAAAAGTCTTAAGTAACATTTTTGGTCAGTTGAGAGTTACATCTTTAAGAATACAGTACTCGCTGGCAGTTACTTGCTAGAATCAGCTTTCATCTTTCATATGATTTTATAAATATTATATTATCAAAGCACGGTTGTATCCTGATTGGATGGTGTGGCAACGGTAACTGAGTGATCAGAATAAAGTGGAGGGTGAAGTCCCTATCCCCAGCGTTAATTATCTGTATGGGGCAAACACGGGTCTAAATATATTGTGAAGGGGATAAAAGCCTACATTTAACTTCCCAGCGGAGAGCTGTACATTTCAGTAACTAACTCAGCTGGGATTTCCATGCCATGCCAGCACTCTAGGGGTTACAGCGTATATAGCTCTTATCTAAACGGGAAAACACCAAACGGCAACCCAGTAGTAGCACTACTCTTCTAGTAGTCTTGTGGGAGTTCTACTTTGGCCATTTCGGAGGTTTCCAGGGTGAAAAGCAATAGGAAGAATAGTTAATTTATTTATGAATCACCCTTGAAGGAAAGTCTCCCGGTAGTACAATAGAGCAGATAATTTACTCGTATTTTTTAGAGATTATTTTAAAAATATAATTTTGTGACAGGTAGATGGGAACAGTGTTTTTTCAGTGGTACTCAGTGACAGGACAAGAGGGAACGGGCACAAACGTGACCATGGGCAGTTCCATCTCAGCCTGAGGAGGGCCTTCTCTGCTGTGAGGGCGGCAGAGCAGTGGCAGAGGCTGCCCAGAGAGGTGGGGGAGTCTCCCCCTCTGGAGCCATCCCAAACCCGCCTGGACGCCGCCCTGTGCCACTGCTGGAGGTGCCCCTGCTCTGGCGGGGGGTGGGATGGGGGAGCTCCAGAGGGACCTTCCAGCCCCCACCAGTCTGGGATGCTGTGATACTCAAGGATGGTTTGGTTTTGGTTTTTTTTTTTTTTTTTAAAAAAAAATCGTGTTGGTTTTTGTTTTTTTTTTTTTTTTTTAAGCTTATCCTTGAAACGTTTCCAGCATCATTGTCTGAATAACTAAATTAAAGTATCGCAGAAATATTTTTCACATCTGACTTTTCTTTGGAACCAAGCCAAATTTTCGTTTTCTGAACTGTTCTAATTAGAATCATAGAATTGTCTAGGTTGGAAGGGGCCTTTAAGGTCATCAAGTCCAATCATCAACCTAAAGCTGCCAAAACCACCACCACTAACCCATGTCCCTCAGCACCACGTCTAACCAACTTGTAAATACCTCCAGGGATGGTGACTCCACCACCTCCCTGGGCAGCCTGTGCCAGTGCTTGACAACCCAATTAGTCCACATCACGCTATCTATTTTTTTCAGCCCCATCTGGATCCACCTCCTTTGCGCTGCTAACTAGCCGAGTCACTGTTTGCATGCCAAGTGTCGTGATAAATACCTACTTTGTATGGGTTCCATGAAAAAGACATGCGACATGATTTTCTCACGACTTTTGCATATTAACTTACACAGTATGGTACGGCTAATTTAAAAAAAAAATAATTTCTTGCACTATATTACTTGAGACAACTAAATATTTGGCCACATAAAGTAAATAACCTTTTGAGAATGAAAAGAGTGTGTTCAGACTTTAGATAAAGATGCGTGAATGCACCACGGTACACACAAGGATACCCAGCTTTATGTTTTTGTTCCAACACTGACATATAACCTTAAATTTTTTTGAATCTTTAGCATTTAAAACAAAAGAGGGCTTAAATACACTTTTTGTTGCTTTCAAGGTTAGTTGTATATAATTTTAAGTTTGACTTTTGCAAGTGAATCTATAGGTTGCTTTATTGAAGCTTAAATATCCCCCCTTGAATGAGAAACTTTATGCGTTATTGTGCCTTACAAGTACGTACGTTGGTCCTAAAATGCACACTAGCAGGTGATACGTAATTTTACAGCTTGGCGGGGTACCAGGGGGCAACACTGTGCCTCTCCGGATTCTGTTTAGGGAGTACCAATTGCAGAACCTGCTCATATTTTGCCCATCTTCAGAGAGGCCAGAGACAACCAGAGTCCTGATATCAACAAGTCGAGATTTGTTTCGACTGAAAACTGTGATTTCTTCTGTAAGTGCTTCTGCTTAATTGAATTGGAAACAGAATCACTTCTGAGTGGTTAACCAACCTGGACATCCAAATCTAAGCTCTGTGTATCTAAGCGTTCATGTACAAAGATACAATGCTCTGTGCTTGTCTGAAGACTTCATGTGGGCAACCCCACTTCATCGCCATAAATGCAAATTTCTGATGAAAATTTCAACCTTGGCAAATATATCCAAACTTCAGAAAATGCTTCAGAACCATCTGATAGTTAATAATCTATACTTTGATTGCGATATATTTTTATATGTATATATAATAATAATAAATTTTGATTATTTTACTAACTCTGGTATGTTTTAGTGCATCTTTATTCATGGTTTATGTGTGTTTTTTTGTTTTTTGCCTTTGAATTTTGAATGTGTTATGGTGGTGTGCATACTTTTTTTACTTTGGTCAGATGTTTTCTACTCTGTGGCTATGCTGCAAAAAAGATTGTTAACAGGTTTGCCGGTGCCAGTTACTCAGTATATTTGTTTTAACTTTGAAATGTTCTTTTTCATTTGTTTGAAGATTGTTTTGAATGGAGAATTTTCTTTAGTTTTCCTTTCCTCCCACAAGTAATTCCTGGCCAATGAGTATAACTTTTAAATAGCTGTCTAAGCTTGTAAAGCAACCTAGTTAGAATGTCTTTCAAAGTGTCAGGCAGGTGTTCCTGATAAACTGACTTCCTGTGCACAACCTTCCTGTAAGACCAGTTATTTTCACAATGACCATGTGATATATGTGTTCTCTGATAAAGACATTACAGTGTAGAGAAATCTCCACCTCTTCCCTCACTGTCTTACCTTTCCAGTCTGAGACTTGTAATTCTCTACGGCTTTTTGCTTTCCTTGTGACTTGGGTAACAATATAATTTAATTTCACCTTGCCTATTGTATGGTTTTGTTACCGCTGAAGTTTCTTGGTTTAGATGGATGTCTACATCTATTGGAAAAACATCATCTTCTAAGACAGGATGAGGAGGAATGGCTTCAAACTGGAAGAGGGGAGATTTAGATTAGATATCAGGAAGAAATTCTTTGCTGTGAGGGCGGTGAGCCCCTGGGGCAGGTTGCCCCGAGAAGCTGTGGCTGCCCCATCCCTGGAGGTGTTCAAGGCCAGGTTGGACGGGGCTTGGAGCAACCTGGGCTGGTGGGAGGTGGCCCTGCCCAGGGCAGGGGGGTGGAACTGGATGGTCTTTAAGGTCCCTTCCAACCTATGATTCTAAGTTAAAAACCCCATTATTGCTAGATAACATGCCAGGAGCCTAAGGCTGTGAGAATCGTCTAATGAAGGTTGCATTTTCAACTCATGCGGAATAGTTTCTTTCTGGGGTAAAATGTGATCATTATTGAAAAGGGAACTTTTGCCAGCACTGAGCAGATGGATAGTATCTAAGATGTGGTAGTTTTATACCTTATTTTGAAGGTGTGTTTCTGCTTAATTTCTTTTTTTTTTTTTTCTCCTGAGTAAAAAAGCCTCCCTATACGGGAGGTTTCAACATTCTATATAGCAAACTAAAATCTTCTAAAGACACTGATGTCAACATAAAATTCCAGTATAAACTGGAATAAAACTGCTAGTGTATATGTTTGTGAGTTTTACTCTCCAATGCTTCCAGAAGTGCAATTTCCAAAAATTTTGCACCATCAAAAAAGTCATAAATTGGGTATGAAGAGTTTTTTACTCAACCTCTGTTAATAACCTCTGTTTCCTGCTTTAGCAGGGGAGTTGGACTAGATGATCTCTAGAGGTCCCTTCCAACTCTGAAAATTCTGTGATTCTGTTGAAAATTGTCTCCAAAATATAGAATTAGATATGAATGTTATTAGATATCATTTTGATAAAATTTAATTGCGAAAGAGAAATATCGATAAATGGCTTTGTAATGTGGTATTTTAATAAGTGTATTTTTATTTATATTTAATGTTCATAACATTTATTTTTTTGGAATTAAATTGTAAATAATCTATAGTCAGTGACCTTTAATTCTAAAACTTCCCTGAGGGAGTTTTACTACTTTTTCACTTGTATAACTATTTCTTGTAAAATAAGGCACTTCATCATATTTTACTCGGGATGTAGTCGATACTGACCGGCTGACTGCAGAAAAACCCCATGGTTGATCTTCATTTGAAGAATGCCATACAAGACTCTACTTGTTTAGATATATTTGCTGTTCCCAAGCTTATTTCGGTATCTGTTGAGGATGTTTAGTGGCAGTGGTGTTAACTGCAACTCTTTTCTTCCCGGTCCCCAGATACTATAGCTAAAATGAAGGCTCTGCCCTTCCAGAGATAAATGGCCTTATCAGGGCATTGGCTTGTAAATAAGAGGAATAGATGACAATGCAAAGGACAAATAAATATAAGACAAACACCTCTGTAAATGTCCATTTCAATAACCTGCAGTCCCCATCTTAAAGTAATAAGCTCTTTTGAAAATAAATCAGAAGGTTTTACATAGGTGCTCTTGAAGTTTGACTTGTGTTGTTACTTCGCTTTCTCTAGCTACTTCTAAACACGTTGTATGTCCCTATCAGGGTAGTTTCCAGAGAAAACAAACAAAAAAAAACTAGAAAAAACCCTTTTTATGCTTACTTCTTTGGTTGCCAGGATAATGTTCACTCTTCCCAACTGAGGTACTTCCCTGAATTGATCAGAAAATCTTTAAAGGTTTTGAAGAAAAGAACTTAATATAGTTATTTAAAAACTCCAGCAGCAGAGTTTTAGAAAGCATCTCAGTACGTATTAAAAAAACTATTGTTTTAGCAGGATCTATTTGCTCCAAAGAGGTAAAGACTGACTTTATCTTGCCTTAAGACAAACAGATGGTCCCAGTGAGGTCCTGAACCCTTATCTAGTCCCCTTATCTAGTCCTACCTTCTGTGATCTCCTGGCTACAGCCAGAATCCACGAGGATCCAAGTTTAAAAAATGTATTTTCAGAAATGAAAAGCAGCATGTTTCTATGTATTTGTGGGAATATTTTATTCCTGTGAGAAACAAATATTAATATAGTGTCTTGGCGATATGTATTCACTCGTTACAGCTCTCTGTGCTTGTGGTACTGATTATTTAAATAGTCTCTTTGTTCAGGACTTGAGAAAGCAGATCCGCTGCTAAATGTCTGAGATAGAACTCAGATGACACTGGTCAGATAAGTATGTTTGCAGTATTAGTCTGTCACAGTATTATTGGATGATTAAATGTTAAATGCTGAAATGAAATAGTTTAGTGACAAATGGGAAGGTTTTTTGGTTGTATTTTTTTTTGGATATTGTTTGAAGAATGAGTAGTGCGGTACTGCTGCTAAATTTAGTACCAAAAAAAAATAGTCATATCCTTCCTTAGAAGCATTTTTAGAAGTCCATGGCAATTAATTTGGTCATAATTTGAAGTTTAGAAGAACAGCCTTTAGAGACTTTGGCCAACTCTCAGGGATTAATAGTTCTCAACTACTTTGATTTCCGTTGTGATAAGTGGAAATTACAGTCCTCGGCTTAAAAGATAAGACTTTAATGCCACTATTTATAATGTTAATAGTTTAGAAACAATACAATTTCAGAATCTTTTGTTACTGTTTCTTATTGTGTACTTAAGCACACCACAGGGCTCTGCTTTGTCAGCAAATGGAGCGGTGGTGTTGGCGAGATACAGTCCCTCCATAGTTGTGTTGCTATAGTAACTGTTGCCTTTTTCTCCTATATCCATCAGTACCCTAAATTATGTGGGCAGGATGACCCAGTCAAATCAACTTAATGCTTTTTTATGAATGCCATTAATTTTCTCCTCCTTTTTCAAACGTTTTATAGTTCATTATAGGCACATTCTTCTGAATTGCTTTTGCGAAGGCGCTTGTGCTGGGGAGGGGGTGAGGAGGGAAAAGGTCTGGTGGCTCTAGAGGGATTTTTTCATTAGCTTTGTATAAAGCGTGCAAAACAAGGGACCGTTTCCTCACCTTGTTTCTAAGATGTTTGTACTTTTTGAGGTGCCAACAGTAAGTTGTACAGCCTGTGCCAAAGGGTCTCTGGCCTGAATTAAACCAGGACATTCACAAAAATCATCTTGAATGAACAGAATGTTTGCTTGCTTTGATTTTTGTGCAGATAATCCGGAATTCTGTGTTTAAAAATACGTGGATGTGCCAATCGAATGGCTTCTGGGTGAAAGGATTTATTTCATTTTCTTTTTCAATAATTTTAAAATAGTCTGTAATTGGAATATAATTGATGTTTATAAAAAAAAAAAGGTATAAAAGGCCCCAAACGCTTTAGAAATTGACTTCATAGCAACAAAAATGTTATTGTTAAATGATTTAACAGGACTTTTGCCCTTCGAAAAATAATCTTGGCATTTGTTATTTAATGAAATTACATTAATTTCCTTTGAATCTTTTTAAAAGTGAATGATTCCCACTGAGAAAATATCATTTGAGTTGTGGTTAAATATGGTATGCCTTAGCATTTGGGTACGTAAGAGGGTTAAGATGCAAAGAAAAATGCGTATTCTGATATATTTACTAGAAAAGTCATATACCTAGTTGTCAAATGATCTTGATTTTATGTAAATTTCGGTGGTTTGTTTTTTGTTTTTTAATTTGCTGATAATTCTTTTTCCTTGTAAATATTAAAATGAGGTTATAGAAAGAGATTGATGAACTATGTTTTCCAGGTTATTTCGTCCTTCCTATACAAACAGTGTCCCTCACAGTTGGCACCTACCCCATACAGGAGACTGGGATGTTGTGGTTTGCCATAAAGCCCGTAGTGTGGCACAGCTCCTCACTGAATGGTTCTATACTGCCCTGGAGCCATTAGAGAAGTATTTCCCAAACTTTGTCTTTGGGGACATGTGTTTTCTTCAGTCCCAAGTTGTGGTCTGTGATGGCTCTCCCTGAGCTGTCCTGGTCCTCTCGGCAACCGAGACAACCGCAGGGCCTGGTCTCGATGATGTAATTTTTAAAGCTGCCTGGAAGTTTTTAAACGTGTAGCTTTTAGATCTGTCTGGAGTGAATGGCTTGTATCTTCCATTGGATCTTCCCCACAAACTCACATTTTTTTAGTACAATTGCCTGATACGGTCACTTTATCTTTTCGAAAACTGATTCATTTCGTGGTTCCTCATCGAGACATGCTGACCAGGCTTGTTTCCTAATGAGTTTAAATTGTTATTATACCAAAGGTGCTAAAGCTGCTAAACCTCAACCGCTTTCAGCAAGGTGCTGCGTATTGTATCTCCACACAAAGTTCATTTCTGAGTAAATGCTTATTCTGAATTTGGGGGATATTTTGTTAAGTAATTCCATTTACTATCGCAACAATAATCTTTCCTTTGTGATCTGTGAAAAATAATCTAAGACGTCGCCTAAAACTTGAATAATTAATTTTCAATATGTACAGTAAGGATTCTGTGCCTCGAGGCTGTTTTCCTAACATTAACTTCACAGAAACGTAGGGGCAGTTCTTCTGCCGGGTACCTATTTTTCCTTTTTCTGTGCTCTTCACATTCATAGGAGGTACAGTATATGCACGAATCACATCTGTTTATCAAGAATAGTTTGTATTATTTGTAATCTGGAAGTTTTTACTACATTTGTAGACAAAAGGTTGATGATGAAAGCCCCTTTTGCTGCCTGCTTTCCATTCCATGCCACAGTGATACGCGAGGAGAACATGGAGGCTGTTTGCCTTAACGAGTCCCTGTGGTTCTCTGGAAATTAGTCGCTGGGACCTTGGCTGCTGTATAAGAACCCTCCGACTTTTGCATGTTTTGCTTCGGTGTTGTGCGTATAATTCATCGTGCTAAGAAAGAAGAGTATGGTCTAAGCTTCGCTTCGTGGCCGGAGGGAGGCGTCAGCGTTCAGAGTCTCTCTGGGGGATATGAGCCATTTTCAAGGCCATTTGTATGAGGGGGTTGTCTCCGTTAAATGTAAATGATTTTAGTGTTTCAAAAGCTATTTGCCGATCTTGTGTGTAGCTCTGCAGAACAGGGAAGGACTTGATGTCTGCTCTGAAAGAGTTTGCAGAGCAGTAGTGAGAGTTAGGTGGCCATCTGGGGACTAATAATATCTCCTTGTGAGCACCACCATCCCTCCTTGCCACCGGGATCCTACTTCTCCCCCATCCCGCAACAGCATTCATTAGCTTCTCAGGAAAACCATGTTTATTAATATTCTCCAAATTAATATTGTCCAAAATAATATTCTCCAAAAGTCTCACGTGCTTTGGCACTTCATCCTGGTATAGAGGTCTGACCTATTGGGTGAGGAGGGAACTTTAAGTACATCATCAAGAAGTGACACAACTGAATGAGTTCGAAACCTGGTTTTGTCCCAGTGGGAGCTCTGTGTTTCTTTGCCGTAGAAAAGTCCCATAGGAAATTATGAACTCATTTTCTTTTAGTGATTTTTTTTTTTTTGTACATATTTTAGGCCACAGATCTGTAAATCTTGTTAAAGCATTACAGATATCTAACTCAGTAAACCTTTTAAGTGGGAAGGTTAGTGCACTGCCACCGTTTAAACAGAATTAACTTTTTGTCCCAGTAAATTATTTAGATAAGTCTGGTTATTTTAGTTTAGAATTTTACCTTCACTTAGGCTGAAAATATGAACTGGAATGTTGCATGTGATGCTGGCATGCTTAGGGATTTTTTTTCCCCAATAAAACATGCTGTTGGAAGCGTATTTTTTAAAAAAGAGTTATATAAATACGGGTTGGAAAGGACCACATTTTTTTCCCAACGGTGTATACACTTAAGAGCATGTTTAATTCATCCCCTGAAGAACATGACAGTTCACTTTTAGGAATTCTTTCAGCTTTTGCACTGAAAAGCAGGGGTTTGAAATTTTGATAAGTATCTTTGCACAATGCACGCGGAGTCTTTTCAGCCTTATGACAGTTGGTGAATGTGCATTAAGAGATCATCTTCCTGTCCCCCACAGGAGATCACCTCCACACAACATATGCAGCATTTATCTGCCAAAATTCAGAAGTCTCTTGAAGCAAGCTTTTCAAAAAATTTCTTCCATCTGGAGCTCTCTGTGTTTTCCAGAGACTCCAGAAATTCTACTAAAGGAAATTTCAGAACCTTGCAGAAGCTTTAGTCAAGCTTAAATTTTTTTTTAAAGGAAAAGCTCCTTTCGGCATTGCGAAATAAGCAGCACATCATTTTAAACATCCCTGTATGTATTTCTATTTTAATGTACAAAATGCTTTTTGCATGCATGGAAAAGGCATATGTTACATGTAGAAACAAACAGAAAGAAACTGTAGCTTTTTCTTTTTTGCTGGTTTTTCTCCCAGTTGTAAAGAGGTCAGCGTACAGGACCAGTGCCACAAAAATGGTACCTGCTCCCGGGGAGACTGTTTGTGATGTTCTCAGCCCATCATTCATTTGATAGTAATACTGAGTGCAAGTTCATACTATCGGCCACTGAAAACTTTAAGCTGATTTTATATGTGAGGACGTGGAAAAAAAAGAAGCAAAGATGGGAGTGACAAAAATAGATGGCAATTGCAAACCCTTTATTCTCCTCACGCTGTTCTCTTTGGTTTACATACACAGGATCCGAGTCCCCGGTTGCCTAGACAGGGCAAGGAGGGAGAAGAAGTGATATTATGAATACTAAGCGATCTCTTCGGTTCAGCTTTCTGCCTGGGAAAATTTTAACCTTTTTTCTGCTAGCTCTGCAAAAGTACGCTTTCGGCTGGGGTGGGCGGCACAACGAAAACGAGTCGTGGAGAACAGGGAAGGGGAAAGGGAGAGCGGGACTGCTGCGGTCTTACACGTTCCCTAGACGGCATATTTATTCACCGTTAATAATTTGGAGAATGGCAATTGTGGACTGTGGTAACGGTCAACGTTCAAAGACCAAATGGGTGCAAGTTGCTTTAATTGAAATGATGAGGTAATTGTAGAGTTACATCATATCAGCTGACTTCATTTAGCCAAAGGCTCGTTTTATAGAGTACTTGTTTCCTAACAGGTTTTGACAATCCGATTTTATGAAATGGTTGTCTTGGTAACCCATTCATTTTGCTTACATCTATGAAAAAGCAAATAAGAAAACAGTAATCTGGCGAGAATTGTTTCTTAAATCTTCCACCGTTTACTTGTTTTTATTTTCATGTCAGATAACATACAAACTGGAACCCCAGGTGATATAAATATGTAATATGTAACACTGAATAATGCTGTCTGTATAGCTCACAGGCAGATAGATGTACTATCCTCGCTTACTCAGTATGTAATTCACAGGGGTTTTAATTATAAGCTCTTCAAGGCAGTGACCTCATTTTCAAAGACATCTGTAAAGTGCCAAGCATAATAATGGTACTAGCTGAAGAACAACAGAAAAACTCAGCCAAAAATACTTTGTGAAATAGAAACTGAATTCCTTCTTTGTTTATTAAAAAAAAACAAACCACAACAAAACAACGATGCTTTCCTTTATTTGCACACTTTCTTAATCATTACTTTTGTCAAAATGCATTTGCATTGAGTTATTAGTTTCTATCACGTTTCCACCATATGATTGAGTATCTGTAGTATGACTGAGCGTTTGTTTCTCCTATGTACACAATACTTTGGGAGGTTTGAATGCCATAGGAAGATTTGATTACAAAAAAAATGTAAATAACAGGAAGGTTATTGAAAATTATCAGAAAATAAACTCTTATGAGTGACCTGAAGCTGTACGAAATTAGGACATCTAATACCTGTGGTAACAGCCTTCTTGGACTCAACCTAGAAGCAATGGCTCCAATAGCGTATAGCCGCACAGGGATTTTAGCATCTGGGAAAGCAAATTTTGCAAGGCCTTGAGAAATTTAGTTAGTACAGTGAGAAATGAGAAAGAAAATTCTGCCAAAATGGAACACAGTTGAGCAGTCTTAAGCAGCACTCTGGTTAAGGCATGACTGATCACATCTCCAAGTGAACAGAATGAAAGAAACAGGAAAAAAGCCAAGCGCCTTCATGATACAGTTAAAGATGTAAGGCTGAGAAAAAAATAGCTCCCGAAAGAAAAGGGACGCAACCAAGATACAATAAAAATAATTTCAGCATTAGTTACACTGGAAAGGAAAAAAAAAATAAGGAAAGCATAAAAGGAATATTAATTCATTTTAGTAAAAAGGTACAGGGACATATGAAAAGCTTTTGGAACAGTATGAAGGGATAATAAGAAAGTAGAACCAATATTAAGAAAGGTAGGTAAAATTAATGAATTTTTATTTTAAAGAAAAATGCCTGAGTGCCAAATCCTAAGGTTTTACTCACTTGATTTTTTTTTTTTAACTGTCTTTTTCTTTTTGAATATTGAAACAAAAGTGAATCTTGATTTTTCATTTTCCCCTTTCTGTCTTTTCTCCGCTAACTCCCACAGGGATGATAGCTCATAACAGTTTAAAAAAAGAAAGAAAAAAAAAAAAAAAAGCTTTTACATGTGAGGGAAAAGATTTGCTTTCTTGCTTTTATTGTGGAGGAGAAGGGGTTTCATTTTCCACAGCTTGTTTCCTGAAACATTGTCTGAGCGAATGGCTCCAAAAGTTTGTTGCCATGCATGACTTCAGGATCAGCTTTTCTTAACAGTTACGTGTGACACCTTACCTCAGCTTTAGATGGTGGATTTTTTTTTTAAGGGGTGAGTGTGAGAAATTGCCGTGATTTCTCTTTTGTTATGCTAGCGTACACCTTCCAGTTCCAAATCACTGGAATCCAGTAGAAACGGAAAAGGGGAAGTCTTGCAGAAACACCAATCGCACAGTTAGTCTATTTGTTGTTGTTGGTTTTATAATTTACTCTTAATATGTTTTCGCTTCTTCTGAATATTGTAGAGGAAGAGAAGCTTATTGGGAGTGGTCAACATGGATTCGCCAAGGGGAAATCATGCTTGACCAATCTGGTAGCCTTCTGTGACGGCATGACTGACTGGGTGGATGAGGGGAGAGCACTAGGTGTTATCTACCTCAACTTTAGCAAGGCTTTTGACAGTCTCCCGTAACATTGTCATAGGCAAGCTTAGGAAGCATGGGTTAGATGAGTGGAGAGCGAGATGGATTGAGGACTGGCTGAATGGCAGAGCTCAGAGGGTTGTGATCAGCAGTGCAGAGTCCAGTTGGAGGCCTGTAACCAGTGGTCTCCCCCAGGGGTCAGTACGAGGTTCAGTCCTGTTCAATATATTCATCAATGACCTGGATGAGGGGACAGAGTGTACCCTCAGCAAATTTGCTGAGGACACAAAACTGGGAGGAGTGGCTGACACACCAGAAGGCTGTGCTGCCTTACAGCGTGACCTGGACAGGCTGGAGAGTTGGGCAGAGAGGAATGTAATGAAGTTCAACACGGGCAAGTGTAGGGTCCTGCACCTGGGGAGGAATAACCCCATGCACCAGTACAGGTTGGGGGCTGACCTGCTGGAGAGCAGCTCTGCAGAGGGGGATGTGCGAGTCCCGGTGGGCAATAAGTTGCCCATGAGCCAGTGATGTGCCCTTGTGGCCAGGATGGCCAGTGATCTCCCGGGGTGCATTAAAAAGACCGTGGCCAGCAGGTTGAGGGAGGTCATCCTCCCCCTCTGCTCTGCCCTGGGGAGGCCACATCTGGAGTGCTGTGTCCAGTTCTGGGCTCTCCGGGTCAAGAAGGACAGGGAACTGCTGGAGAGAGTCCAGCAGAGGGCTACACAGACGCTCAGGGGACTGGAGCACCTCTCTGCTGAGGACAGGCTGAGGGCCCTGGGGCTGTTCAGCCTGGAGAGGAGAAGGCTGAGAGGGGATCTCATCAACGCTTATCGATACCTACAGGGCGGGTGGCAAGAGGACGGGGCCAGACTCTGTTCAGTGGTGCCCAGTGACAGGACAAGGGGCAACGGGCACAGACTGGAACATGGGAAATTCCATCTGAACATGAGGAAAAAAGTCTTTCCTTTGAGGGTGCCGTAGCCCTGGCACAGGCTGCCCAGAGAGGTGTGGGGTCTCCTTCTCTGGAGATCTTCAAAGTTGGACTAGATGATCGCCAGAGGTCCCTTCCAACCCCTGCCATTTTGTAAATCTGCAATATGGCATGCGGACTTCCAGAAGACAAAGCGGATGTTCTCTAATTCGTTGCTGAAGAGCATGTCGTAGTCACCTTGTGTGGTTCAACTCACTGCAGTGGTTCCTTACTGTTCCATTACCTGCAGTCTGTCCTTATGGCACTTGGCATGAAGGAAGTATCCCAACATTTTACTGGATGACAGAGTGTCTCAAGCCTTCCTCAAGTTGCTTTTTCTTCTCCTGACCCCTGCTGTATCAGCTTTTAGCTGGCCTGCGCAGCTTCAGAGAGGACCTGCTTTGTTACCTGCTTGATACAGCGTAGGATGTTCTGGGGGCATTGTTAAGATTTCCCAAGGTGTTAAAAATTATAAATTCTCCATGCTTTTTCTGTAAGGAGTTCCTTGCTATTGTCTATTCCCTTAAATCTTGTTTAACTTGAACTAAATTAATGAAAAATGCAAGTATCAGCATTTATGTATAGCACTTAAATCAGGCAGTATGGTCACAAATTATCATAAGATGCTTCAGTACAGAATCATAACGAAAACTGCTCTTAGTGTATCAGCATATCTGTAGCATGGTAAGGCTCTTCCTCTTTTTTATTCATCTTACTTTGTTTCCTTCTTGACCAAATGGGAGCAATCATTTCAGCATTTATTCATACCTTTACCTTTTGTGTTTAGATTTTATTATCAGTCCGCCCTTTCAAGTCTTCTCAGGGACCTTGACAGATTTAATCTTTTTTTCCTGAAATTCCTTCATGTGTTTCCTTCAGTAGGAGACAGTTGTCATTTGGCATGACAACTACTTTGAATGGCTTTCCCCAAATTCTTCCTTCGGTGAAAACCGCCCACCTTTCATGAAAACCTTACTGCCGGTAGCATTGTCATAGGAGGGAATTTTCGAAGTCCCTGGTGCGCATTTCTCCCTGTTTCGGTACGTCCCTGCGATGCACCAGCAGTCTGGAGGTTGCTGTGGGCACACAAGCGGTGTGTGACTGCTGTGCATCGCTGGTTGGGTGCCCAAAGTCATGGGGATGGGGACTTGCTGGGTAGGAGAAGGTCCTGGCGCCCGGGCACATGGCTGTACGTTGCATTATGTGGTAGGTAAGATCTTGACTTTACACATGGATGGGTAGCGTGAACGCGTCAATTTTATATTTTAATATTCATGAAATAATAATTTTAAATAAAATGCAAGATGACGTGCAGTGGGTTAATCGTATTAATATTTATTTGGAGAGTTCATTAGTGCTGGGTGAGGCATCCTGCTTGACAGTCTTTCCACCACTACCTCATGTATATATCATCCCTTTCCTCCCCTTAATGGACCAGATTTTCCAGTGGCACAGGAGAGCCTTGTCCTCCTGCTTGAGTAGCAGTATAAATAGACCTGTAGTTTTGGTAAGTCCCTCTCTGGTGTGTATTTTAGGTTCTAGAAATGGTTTTGGCGTGGAGCTTTGTAAGCATACGCATCTGTAGGTAGCGCTGCTCAGTTGAAAAAAGAAAATAGTGATAATAATTACATCGTTTTCACAAGACTAATTACTGCCCCCCAGATATGTAAAGACGTATTTATTTTGTGTGCGTGATAGATTGCTAAGCGTACTGATTAAAAGTGTCAGCAGAAGAATTTTAGGCAGTAGAAATAAGAATGTCACAAAGCCCTGCTGTTACTTTCTGGGTTGTTCGGTAGTCAGAGAAATTTGGCCTAAAAAAATATTTATAATTGATGCTCAGCAATGGGTTCACTTTTGTTTGTTTCATAAGTATTAAAAGACATGTCAAGAATGGGTCTTTTTCTTTGTTTTCTTGCTTGCCTTGTGACTCTACAAAGATCATGAGATACTGTTTGAATATTTGGTTGTTGGGTTTTTTTTTTCCCTCTATTGTAAATTCACTTGGCACGTTACAGAAAACAATATATCCCTGAGAGAGATTAATCACTGAATGAGGGAGTCAAGATGCCCATATATTCCTGACACCCCACTAATATTTTGCGCGTTACGTACTTCAGGCCCTCAAGGTGAGCTGGATTTCCACCTCACTTTGATGCCTTGTCATGAAGTAACCGGATAGGAACAAACCCTGGGTTAAGGTAGCTGTATAGGGAAGATGCAGGAAACCTTCGGTGGATTTTGTAATGTGTGTACTTAATAGCTTAAAATTCCAATATGCTGAAATGCTGCTGCAGGCTGCTAATGCTTTCAGGTGGTCTTCTAGAAAAACAGAAAAAAAAAATCTTGTAACTTACCTTTATATAAGCTTTATGTAAGGCAGAATGAATTTCCAGTTTATTCCAACCACATGATGCATCGCTGTTGGCTCTCTTAATTACATGGCTGTCATCTGTCAAGGACATGGGGTCACAGCACAGCGGGATTTCTCCTGGATGCATCAACACTCTCCCTTAGCTGCCATTCACCTCTCATGCAGGGAGGCCACCAGGGAAGCCTCGAGGACCAAACCAGTTGCCTTTCTGTAATATCTGTCCTTGCAAACACATGCCGAATTGGCTCCCTGGTAACTTGATTGAAATTTCTCTCTAAAAAGGTCTGGGTTTGCTGGATTGGGGGCGTTCTCCACCATGGGGATGCATCTGGGAAATCTATGCCAGGAGCCTCACGGGGTTGATGTTACAAAGGGATTCTAGTCAAAGGTGTCCCTGCCCATCGCAGGGAGGTTGCAACTCGATGATCTTTAAGGTCCTTTCCAACCTAAACCATTCTATGATTCTATGATTCTATGCGCTGGATCCTTCCCAAAAGGTTTGGGATATCAACCAGCAGATTTGTCGGCAGTCTGAGCTTACTCAGAACGAGATGGAGACCAAGAGCCAGCCCCAGGGGTCACACGGAACACAACTGGTTTCTTGAAAAGGTCTGGCAGATACGATCCCCCGTATCACCTTATTGATTGGGCTGAACCTCAATGTGAGTTCCAGAAATGAATCCTTTGCCTCTGAAAATTTACCTTCCCATTCCCTGAGGTGAACTCATTCCCAATGAGCAAAGGAACTAGTTTGTGCAATTTGGTAGAGGTTCATGGCATGCAAGAGTTTACTAAAGGCTTTGGGTGTTGTGGATGCGGGCAAACCTAAGCAAAGTTAATGCTGGTCCAGGATTTAAGGTCAGAGTTTATAAACTGGATTTTTACCAACCCCCTATGTTTAGATCCCGTTCACAATCTTTCATAATCTTAAATGAGACGTTTGCCCCATCTAAATCTAAATTTAAAAGATAATTAATTTAATCTCTAAAAGCTATGCGGAAGTTTTTTTTTTAATTGCAGCGCGAGTGGCACTCAAATCCTATTACAAATCCAGGTGTATCCTGGATTTCACAAATTGTGATATGTATTGAAAGTGAAAGCCTTTTTTAGGACTGAGATGAGATTCTTGTGACAGCAAGTTTGTATAGTATTATCTATGATGCATCTTTGGAACTGTATTTAAATCTTATGTCTTTGCTCTTTAAGTTCTGTATTTGAGCACTACTGGCTCCAAAACTCTGTGGTTTTGGATGCGATACTTGTTATGTTTTTCAAGGCACACGTTAGAGGGTCAGTTATGCATCTCCAGGTGGGCACATAGTCTTCTGCACCTGGGTCTGAGCAAAACCCGTCGTGCCCAACACCTGTAACCTGTGGTGATGTCTCCCTATTATCATAGAATCCTGGAATAGTTTGGGTTGGAAGGGATCTTAGAGATCACCTAATTCCACCCCCCTGCCCTGGGCAGGGCCACCTCCCCCCAGCCCAGGTTGCTCCAAGCCCCGTCCAACCTGGCCTTGAACACCTCCAGGGATGGGGCAGCCACAGCTTCTCGGGGCATTCTCTTCTCTATTAAATTTGTTTGAACTGAGTGAGGGGGTGGTGACTGGTCAGAATAAAAGGTGACATGAACAGATGGGTATCTACCAGATCTCTTAGCTGGCGTATATTTTGTCCCCAGGCTCATGCAGTAAAAATATTCCCAAAAGGAAATAAATTAGTATGAGTTTCTCTGTTACTTCTGTTTGGAGAGGTTTTGGAGTGCCTGCAGGGATGCAGTAGCAAGAGAAAGCGGTCATCTAACTGGGATGTGGGTGTCACTGTCTGAAGATGGTGCAGAAGCAGAAGTCATTTAGGCAGAGATTTTTTGAATGCCCGTAATCAACAGCCTCGGAAGCGATGGCTACGGGTTGTTGTAGCAGAAAGGGGACAGTCCTACCCTCCCAGTGTGCAGAATCACTGGAAATAAAAATGTCTTTCCTAACCATGGTCCTGGAAAGCCTGTGCCAATTCTTTCCAGAAGGCTCTCAATATATTCTGGCAGTACATTGCAGATTCCTGTGCTCTTCTAAGCTCCTGCAGCTGTGAAAATCTGCAAATCAGGAGCAGGAGGGCAGACCAACAATCCTTGTACTTGAGCAGAATCCTGATAAGACTTAGGCTTGAATTTTTCCCCAAAGTTCTGTAGTTGCTGTCTTGTTGAAATGTGTACATTAAAGGGAAAACTGGTAAGGAGAAGATGATTCCTGCAGTATGGGACTAAAATACAGCTCAATATTTACTTTAGTGGAATTCTCTGGTTTGTAAGGCAGAAAAACCTCAGGGCTTTTTTTCCATCACTTAAAAATTCCGGTTATGTCCCTTTGTAATTCACATCAGAGTACATGCTTTGTGTGGCTGAAATTACTTGCATTTAAAAAAACCCCATTCATCTTAGTTGAAAGTGATATACGGATATACTACTGATACTATCATTATATAGATGATGCCTACATTTTTTTTAGGTGTTCTCACAGGTGAGATGCTGTAAACAACCCATAGTTGATTTGTATACCAGGATTTATTTAAGAACCAACTAAATTAGAGCTTTTCCCCTACTTGAGTGTCTCACGCTCTCACTCACGTTGTCTCATTCATCTCCTTCTCCCCAACAGTAGATCACAATTTCCCAGCACAGAGATGCTGCTGGCCCAGGATGGTCGGCCAGAACGTCATACTGGTTCCTGGGCTGCTTGTACTTACCCAACTGGGACAGTGTTAGCCGAGGACCCTGGGTGACCATTATATTGGTGTCCATCCAGCTGGCTGCTCTCCCGGGTCTTCTCCCACTTCCAGGATCTTTCCTCCAGCTGGGATCAGCACCACCTTCTCTCCAGGCTCCTTTCTTCTTGTCCTTTTTTCTTTCCACCACCCCAAGGCGTCAGACTTCCCAATCTCAGCAGCCAGTGTGCAGGAGCACAACGCGTGATCCGCATCCTAATTTGTGGTTGTGTTTTACGTCTCTACAAATGGGAAGGATGGGGGCATGCCGCTCTCATACCGGCTGTTATAAACGTTTCCAGCCAGGCTGTACTTGCTGCAGCTGGCAAATAGCAAACTTCTGCTTGACGGGTCAAAAAGCTAATTTCTGACATTTGGCCCTCCTACAGACGTACACCCAATTATCTGCCACCTCTTAGTGTCTCAGTTTAAGTTGGAAGGTTTTTTTTTTGCCTATGATGGGTGCTGATACTCCGAAAAGATCTGCAGTTACACCTCTGAGCCCGTCCCATGGGGTTTGCTGCATCCCTGCCCTGCATGGAGCTGGGTGGTGGTGGGGGCAGCAGAGAGGCACTCTGAAAGTGCCTCTGAGCTTCAGCCTAAAGGTGGAATGGGGTTTTAAAAGTAGGTGATGATATCAGGCTTTTAATAACTGCATATGAAAGATTAAGAAAATCTTTGCCCTCATGAACGGACTATGCCGAAATTAATTCCCATCGGTAATCTCATTGATAACATGTTCTGTAACTGTCTTATCTTGAAGCTCTTTAGTGAAGAAATACAAACATTCACACACCTCTGGCCTGGAAAGTACAACTAAGATAGTTCGGAGTATTATCAAACTATAATTTCAGGTTTTTTTTTTTTCTTCATTCACCACGTTAAGCTGTAGTTGATGAACCAAAGAAACCTTTACCTATTTGGAAAGAATAATCAAAACTGCCAAAACTATTTTTTTTCTAGTCTTGTAAATACAAAAATGTGCTTGAAAGTAAAATGGTGGGGGTTCTCTTTTCATATTATATGAGAAATATGGATATTTAATAAAACACTTGTATGTTAATATTTTTCATTGCATAAGAGTAGGAGTTCTTCATCTGTCTCAGATGCAGTCTTTGTATGACACAGCCGTGCTTTGTGACTTTTAGAACTGCGCATGCTTGTGTGTTTGACCATGTGCAGTTATAAATGCTTTGGTGCATTAGAAAGATAGCTGATGTCCAAAGAATTGTGTGTAAGGTCTTTACTACTATTTTCGGCAGTCAGTACTTCATTAGAAATCTCCTATTTATTAATATGCTTTTTTTTTTTTTTTTCTTTTTAAACCACTGCACTATCACACGCCTCCTGAATTCTAAATTTCGAGAAAAGACACTCTTAAAGGAAGAGCTCGTACAAGTAGGTTGTGTTAAAGGGAATTAGTATTCTGGCGGTATCCCCAGTGACAGCTGAAGTGAACCCAGTCAAATGATTTCAGGCATAAAGCTGTGCTAGTCGCAGCTTCTCTATGAATGTAGTCCCTAAGAAATTGTAGGTAAGGAGTATTAACTGCTGCTTCTGAATTTTTATACATCAAGCATTGGAGGATCATGTATTTAAATAAATGAGCATGAAAAATGAATTAAAAAAATATTTATTTTAACAGTGATCCAGAATTTGTCCAAATTATGCTTGGGTTGGTGTTCACTGACTGAAAGGCTGAGGCTGAACCTGCATTGTCTCCTACCTTTATTGACACGAGTGAAAGAACTTAGATATTTTTCAGTGGAATTTCTATTCCATGAATTGATTACTAAATCCCCATAGTACAGAAATATGTTGCTGACGTTTCTTTCTCTTCATTAATGCTGGGTATAAAACAGATGCTATATTTTCATGTGTCCATCACAGCTTGCCATTTGCAAAGGCGGTTGAAGTGAAATGAATACGATCATGAGTAATGTCTATAAGCGTCATGACTCTTCATATCTGTTTGTGTGGGACAATAAAACAATTAGGCAAATTCCTGAATCCAAAATAATCCCCAAGTTTGCTGATTACGATTTTGCTCGTCCTCATTGCCATTATTTGTGGTGGTCCCTAGTGAGCACAAATATTTATGAACTCTTCTGAAGATTTATTTTGGTGTGAGGGATGTTTGTTTTGTTTTGTTTTGCTTTTCTTCAGATTTCATTGCCCGATATGCCACGTGTCAGAGCAGGGAACAACCATATTCAGGGAAACTTGTAGCGTTGGAGTATCTGGTTTTATTACCTGATATTCTCCAAAGGTTCTTTAAAGCTTTATTCCCATTAAAAAAAAAAAAAAAAAAACCAAAAAACCCCACAACTTGTGGTGGAAGTATCATGATGCCAAATATATATGTATATATATTTATACATATGTATATATACACACACCGAGTTGATGCTGTGAATGAAGCTGAAGCAAATGGCGTCACGTCGCAAAATATTGTGGTTTCATTGGACCCCGTTCTCTGTTTCTGGGTATTTAGGGAGAGCTTAATCCCACTATTGCCCTGAGGTTTCTTTTCAACCTGAAAAACTTCTGGAAGAAGATGACCCTGAGTCATTCTCCCCCTCTACTCTGCACTGGTGAGGCCACAGCTGGAATACTGTGTCCAGTTTTGGGCTCCCCAGTTCGAGAGGGACAGGGAACTGCTGGAGAGAGTCCAGCGAAGGGCAACCAAGATGACTGAGGGACTGGAGCATCTCCCTTACGAGGAAAGGCTGAGAGCGCTGGGACTCTTCAGCCTGGAGAAGAGAAGGCTGAGGGGAGACCTTATTATGGCATACAAGTATCTAAAGGGTGGGTTGAAGGAGGATGGAGCCAGACTCTCTCGGTGGTTCCCAGTGACAGGACGAGGGGCACTGGGCACAAGTTGGAACAGAGGAAGTTCCGTTCCAACACACGGAAACACTTCTTTAGGGTTGGGGTGACAGAGCAGTGGCACAGGCTGCCCAGGGAGGGGGTGGAGTCCCTTCTCTGGAGGTTTTCAAGACCCGCCTGGATGCAGTCCTGAGTGATGTGCTCTGGGCAGTCCTGCTTTAGCAGGGGAGTGGGACTGGATGGTCTCTAGAGGTCCCTTCCAGCTCTGAAGATTCCGTGAATGTGCAATATGAGGTTCTTTCCCATAGCTGTGATTTCCGGTTAATGGAAGGGGCATTTCGGCATTCACCAGGCATTCTATCAGTATGAAAAGATTCAAGAAAAATTGGCTGTTGTAACTCTGATCTGTATCATATGAGTTTAGGCAGAAATGAATGGGGCAGGAAACGAAGGAGTTTGACCCTAACTGGATGGCTTTGGGAGCAAAGAAAGTTTCAAAATCCTCAGACTAAAATAATCCAAAATATTACAGTGTTCCTACAGTTGAGGAAATATGTAGAGGTTTTTTCTGACTGTTCAGGAGCTGTTTTCTTAAGTCCTGCTGCGTATTTGCTATAGAGAAGGTAGTATTGTAGTTTATTATATTTTACAGAGTGAAACCTGAAGTCTTCAGCCTCAGGAAATGTACATATGATAACTTTCTTTCATGTATTGCTCCTGCTAAAGAACATTTTTTTAATACCCTGAAGTAGAAATCCATACTGTTTACGTACTAGTGTGGTTTTGACAGAGTTCCAAACCTCCTAAGAAGATCAGGAGACTCCAGAGTTGAGTCTATTACCAACTTGCAAAAACCCAGCCTGCGCTTGTCCTTCCTCTGGAAGGGTTCTGTTTCTTCCTCTTCAATTGAAACAATAGATGCTGAGGTTTGCTCCTCATTCAGCCTTTGTCAATGCATTTTTTTGCGTTATTCTGCCAGCAGATTTCCCAGTAAAAATGAGAGTACAGCTGGAAAAGAATTCTCCTTTGTATTGGAGCCTTTTTCTAGGTTGCAGCTGTAGAGAGAGCTTAATAAAGCGGCTCTTCCATTGGACCATTTGCTCAGACTGTGCAAGTGAAATTTTCTGCACTCTGTGACCTTCTGACAATTCCCCTGGAAATAATTGTAGGATCCAGATCTCGCCTTGCATTTAATGTGTATTTTTTGTGAACAAAGCTTTTGCTAAAATTTCAGTTGTTGCATTGTGGGTTTTTCAGGAGACATTAGAGTCTACACCACCTTTTGATATCCTCTGTTAGAATGTGCCTACCTTGGAAAAATAAAGTAATGATGATTTATTCATTTATTTACTTATTACAGCAGCTCAGCATGCTTGGAAGGCCATTGTGAGGACCTCTCTCAGTTCTGACAGGCAAGATATTGACAAGATTTGGAGATCAGAATAAACTAACTTTACCGATAAGATCAGAAAACAACCTGGCTTTTATCCGTGTTGCCTCATTGGATACAACAGATTAATGCTGGTAGCAATGACTATGGAAATCAGCAGCATACCGTCCGGGAGTGAAGACGGATGCTTTCTTGACTCGTTCAGTTTATACCTCTCATCTTGTCTTAGGGGCAGCTGATGCAGACAGAGAGCTTTGACACAGCCAGGATCAGGTGTCAGGAGGCTGTTTCTTTATGACACTTCAGCTATGGAGAACACAAGAGCTTTCCACTCTCTGGTCCTCTTCAAAGCGCTTTCGAGGATTTCAGATATAGAATCATAGAATCGCTGAGGTTGGAAGGGAACTTTCAGATCATCAAGTCCAACCATTAACGTAACCGGACAAAACCACTTCTAAACCATGTCCCCAGGTGCCACATCTACTCTTTTTTTAAACACCTCCAGGGATGGCGAAGCCGCCACCATATGGTGCACCAACCCCATGGAGGAATATTTTGGCACGTCAAACACCATTTTGCAGTAATTGTAGGTAAAACTTTGAGGAAATGATTTTTTTTTTGTTTGTTTGTTCTATTGTTGCAATGACTTACAAGTAAAGAATAACAGAAGAGCAATGCCCTTTCAAGCATTAGCTTAATGTAGAAGAAATTATACTCCTACAGAACATTCTTTAGCATTTTAAAATTAGGGAAGGTGTATTGCGGTTACGTATTGAACCACATGATAGAATCAGTTATTTAACTGCTTTGGTTGTGTGTCTATAAGCATCTATGCAAATATAATATTATTAGTATGAAAATGTTTTCCTGAATTTCAAGGAGTATGGTTTTGATTAGGGTAGTTACCCCAAATATTGTGTTTTATTGTTCACTTGTAAGATGTTGGACACCCAATTTTTCACACCGGTAATGTCTTAATTAGCGGATGTAGAAATGCTGGCAACTGAAAGTATTTGCATGGTTACAGAAATGTTTTAAACTTGGAAACTTTAGTGACCCATTTACTCTTAGTAAATGACTAGTGATGAAATGATGTTGTATGAAGTGGGAGAACAAGCTATATGTTGTCTCCGCCGTTTGCTTTTGTCTTCCTGATGTGTTTTTTGGACTACACAGGAATTTCGTATTTCGATTTGTTACTACATATTGTGTCAGGTACGTCTTAAATTTCATAGAACTCATGAAATTAAATCACTTCTGAGTTTTTTTCAGCAGTTAAGAGGTAGGACAGAGATTGTGACCAGGGCTTTTTAAGTTATTTTCATATTTAACAAGAAATAAGGAATTATAATAAATAATGTAACATGTCATTTATAGTATGGTGATCGACCTATATCCAGATCCAGGCTCTCAACCACATATATACTTGGGGACAAATGTAAGTCTTGGGTCTTTGTTTCTATCGACCGCTTTTTTTTCCTTGAAGATTTGTTTCCCACAAATATTCCTGGTTTATTCCAAGAAGCTTCTCCGCCTCTGGAGACTTTTCCTCTCTTCTTTTATCTTCTTGAATTGGAAATAAGAAAGGAGGCTATACCATTGTTGGCTGTTAGATGAGTAGATGAGAATGATGGCTATTAGATGAGAATGTACTGAAAACCTAACCCAAATCAATTCCTTTTTAAAGCAAAGTAACAGGATATCCATTGGCAAGAGGTTTCATGAGTAACCTACCAGAAAGTTGATATAAGCGTGCTGGGTATGACTGGTTTCTCTGTGATGGTGGGAAATGGCCTCGATGTCTCTTGGAAGCCTTTTCTTTCTCGTTTTATATCATATGATAGAAATTAAAATTGTCACATCTCAAATATGCTATAATCAGTATAGATGTTCCAGAGAGCTCTGCTGTTCCATTCTGGGTTAAAACAAAAAACCAAAAGAATAAAGGGCGGGGGGGAATTCAGCATACATTACTCCTTGTATGCTTGCCTCGTGACATCTAGGAGACCATTACAACCCAGTGCCATCAGTAAGCTGGCACTGCAAACTGCCCATATACCGTGCTCGCTTGGTAGCTCACTAGGTAGCTCACTAGGTTTCATTTAATTGCATGAAAAGAGGGAAAACACTAGCACAAAATCTACTTGTCACAGTTTGTGAAGTGCCAGGAGCCTCTTCGCTTTCATAGCTGCTGTGGCTGGGAACGGGGGGAAAGAAACCAAAACAAAACCCAAAAAACCCAACCTTCCACACTTCTACAGCTACGTAGGCCACGTTATGACCCACAGAACTGTTTTGAAGAGTAAGATGTTAAATCCTTTGGAAAAGCAGAAAATTAAAGAAAAAGATCTTCACATCTACAGTTTGATAAAATGGTGCTGCAAAGACTGAAATGGAATCAGCTTTGCGAGGCAGGGACAAGGTTGCTACAACTACAAATCCATACAAGTTGAAATTTGAGCTAATTGCTCCATTGTAAACCCTGAAATATCTTTAGGCCATTATCTTTAAAATCGACATCTGCCCTACTGACCTCTCGTGGTTACTGAGAAATTTAGTGTTCCGCTTCTGTAGTGGAGGACATACGTAATTAATTGCCCCAAGGCAAATAGCATGTTAACCAGACTAGGGGAAGCCTTTACTTAAGATCAATAAACCCTCTGGCCGAAGTTATCAAGAATACTATTAAATTTCTCTCAGCCCTCACATTGTTATTTAAGAGCACCATATATTTGAGGTCAGAGCAGGATATTCTGTCAAACATCCCGGTTGTCCCTGAGAGCTTTCCCCTTGGCTGGGGAGTCGATCACACAGCCCCACTTTTAGTCCCACCTCGGGGCTTTGGCATTGGACATGCAAATAAGGCAAATAAAATAAGTCCATAATCAATAAGGCAAAAAAATCTTATGAAGAATAACATTTCTAATAAGCCCCTTTATTTGTCGGAGGAAAAAAAACACCTCACCCTAAAATTATGGAGGTAGGCTCTCATTCAGTTTCCTTTCTTATTAACTTGTACAAGACTTTGTGCTCTCTTTAAAATCCGGTACGGGCTATTCCAGATTTCACAGAATCATAGAGTGGTTTAGGTTGGAAGGGACCTTGAAGATCATCAATTTCCACCCCCCCTGCCCTGGGCAGGGACACCTCCCACCAGCCCAGGTTGCCCAAGGCCACCTCCAGCCTGGCCTTGAACACCTCCAGGGATGGGGCCTCAACAACCTCTCTGGGCAACCTGTGCCAGTGCCTCACCACCCTCAAAGTGAAAAACTTCTTCCTAATGTTTAATCTAAACCTGCCCTCTTCCAGTTTACAGCCATTCCCCCTCGTCCTGTCACTCCATGCCCCAGTACAAAGTCCCTCCCCAGCTCTCCTGGAGCCCCTTTAGGGACTGGAAGGGTACATTTAGGTATATTTACATGCCAATGGTGTGTCTTGCACTCAGCTGAACTCCGCAATGATCTGACTTTGCAGTCATCAAGCACACAGGTATTTTGTGGAAGAAATCAGGAGAAATCTGATAAGGAGCTGTCTCAGACTCCACCCAATACACAGAGACAATATTAAGAGAAAATTTGGTGGAATTTTGCTAAAGCTTTAGTATCAGACCATTGGCTGAAGACCAAATAATGCTCATCTAAGGAAGCTCATCATTTCGTCTTGAATATGCCAAATGCTGTCGTCAAGAAAACACCCAATCCTTAATGGTCTTCCATGTTCAGCTAAGGAAGAGCAAAAATCATTACTATCTTTAGAAGAAAGCTACTGTTTTATTCAATACTGTCCTTCATAAACTGAAAAGAATAATGCCTGTCCATTTGATGTCTTCAGAACAAAATTTAAGACTCTATCACATTTCTGGCTGCCAAATAGGTCCCAGAAGATTACATTCTTTGCAAACTTCCAAGACAGCTGCATTTCTGAAAGCTGCTGCCAGAGAAGACTCTGTCTTTAAACAATTACCAAGCCAGAAGGAATGGCATAAATGACATGAGCACATAATTTCCTCAGAAGTAGAGGATCCTGTTCACATGGCTGTGTTATACTTGTTTTATGAATTCATCTTTTCACTCAAAAGCTTCTCAGTAAATTGTTCCTTAGAGACACCTTTAGGTATGTTTTTTTGGTTTTGGGGTTTTTTTTTTGTAAGATACAGAAAAAATATTTTAGTCATTGTTTTGTGCTGAGAGACACATTTATTTTCTGAATAAAGGGAACGATGTTCTTACATGTAATTTTTAGGTTTTTTAACTGATAGAATCTGCTTGGAGGAAATATCCAAACCTTTAAAGATAAGACTCCCAAACACAGACTGCACATGGCTGTGAAGTCAGTGTGTGCTGATAAATATAACTTTTGAGAACTATGCATTAATTACCTTATTGACTCATAATATATTTCCCCATTAATCTCTTAAGTTGTTGCCGACAGCCAAAACTGTAATTTAGAAATATCATTCTCATGAAAGTTGTTAGGCCACTATTCTTTACAAAAATAGTTTTTGACTTCTAGCACGTAGAATTCTTAAGGCTACTGAAGATGTTTGTCAGTGCTCTATCAGGAAATGACCATGCATAAAAGCTCACTTTGGCTGAACGCTTTATTTAAAGCCGATAATTTAAGATCAGGCAGTTCTTTGTGTGCTGACATTCAGATTAAACACAAACGTTTAACTCCTCTTATATAATCTGTAATTTATAACTCCTTGAGAGGATGAAACTCAGCTACCTGAATTTATTTGCAATGATTTTGTGATGGGCTATATGTGTGTTACATTTTGTCATCAGTAAATTACTCCCAAACAAGTTTGGTTTTGGGTTGTTTTAAAAAACATTTGGAGAATGGAAATTTAATTGTAGGTTACTGCTTCTGAATTTCATCTCTCTCTATTTCTTCTTTCTGATACTAAATTTATTTATTTGTTTTTCTTCTTCCTCTCTAGGCTTTTTTTGTCCTGTTGGGTCAGATCACAAACTTCTTATTAAAATTATTTTAGGCACATGGTTTAGTGGTGGGTTTGGCAGCATTAGGTTGATGGTTGGACCTGATGATCTTAAAATCATTCTATGATTCTATGAAAAGGGGGAACAGCGAACTTACGTAGGGACTTAAGTAAATGAGAGTATCTATGAGAATGACTAGTAAATTCTCCTAAGTTCTCTGGACGTTTTTATTCAGTTTTCAAATACTTGTTGTTTGTGGGTCATCTAGAACTTTTGAAAGGTTAACACACATCAAAACAAGTATTATCCCTTTCCTGCTGCTGATTCTCCTAATACTTTCATGCCTAAAGACTGGTTTTGGAATTTTTGAGAATTTCACAACTTAAAATATATGATTATTTAGAGAACTTTTCTGAATTAAGATTTTCAAAGATTCCTTACAACTTATCTCACACTCATCTCCAGTAATGTGCTGCTCACTTGGGGTAAGTCTATCAGAATAGACAAGGAAGCCTGTATGGCTAATTACCAGAACATAGCAAATAATTCAAAGTAGTCAACAACAAATAGTCAAAACTTCTTTGCATACGTATTTTTGTATTTTTAGTTTCACTACACAACACTTTTTTTTTTTTTTTTTAAGGGAGGTTTTGTACCAGATTTTTGCCATCAAAGTCAGTTTGTTACAAAGTACGTTGACCAATTTTTCCTCCCCGAGGAGATTAATGAATGCATGATTCAGTTCTGACTGAATTGTTACTCAAGATATTAGTGAAAATGATCTGTTTCTTGCTGTTTAGAAGCAGTGGGAAAGAAGGACATCAAATCTTTTTCTCTGCAAAATTTTTTTCAAATGTATGGTTTATGAATGTTGGGGGTTTATTTCACTTTGAGGGGGTTCTACGTGATTCTTTGTCTTCCAAAGATAAATTATCGACAGCAGTTTTGACCTGTGCTTCACTGGGAACAAAGGCCTTGGCAACTGGCCATCGCAACAGATTTTTCTGGGTGACATGCGTATTCTCTGCTGGTCTTGCCAAAGCCTGCCGTTTCAGATAGCTTCCTTTTCAAGAGCAGGTGTTCATTTATTCCACATCATTCTGCAACCTTGGCAGATGAGATAAAATTCAGAACTAGTGAAAAAGAGCTTGTTGAACCGGCTCCGTAGAGAAAAAAAAAAAAAAAATCCCAATGTTTGGAGCTTGAAGTAGAAAATCCAGAAAGAGGAAGAAGGGTGGGAAGTGGTGATGTAGCTGGGTGGGACCAGGGAAGGATGGGGAGTTGTACCTCATTAACTTGTTTGGATCCTGCACTTTTCAAAGGAATCTGGTAATAATTTGCCTACACAATTATTTATTACTTGAGTAATTTATGTACTGATCGGGTGGTTTTTTTCACGGGAATCTTAAAGTATTAACAAAAGCCACTTTGTAATCGTTCCTCCACCCTTAGTGACACTAAAAATAGTTGCCATTTAATTGCAATCTTCTTATTCTTTGTTAAAATAAATCTTATTATCTCTTCTTTTCTTTTACTTTGAATATCTTGACTTTGGCAACGTTGTTTTAATTACATGTTATGTAAACCACCAAAATTTGTCATTAGTGCAGGGCGTGTAGTGATAGGATGAGGGGGGATGGCTTTAAACTGGAAGAAGGCAGATTTAGATTAAACATTAGGATGAAATTTTTCCCTGTGAGGGTGGTGAGCCCCTGGGGCAGGTTGCCCCGAGAAGCTGTGGCTGCCCCATCCCTGGAGGCGTTCAAGGCCAGGCTGGACGGGGCTTGGAGCAACCTGGGCTGGTGGGAGATGTCCCTGCCTAGGGCAGGGGGTGGGACTGGGTGATCTTCAAGGTCCCTTCCAACCAAACCATTCAGTGATTCTGTGAGGTCTGATAGCAAAACTGTGCTTGAGAACTCAATGTGTACTAAAAAACACCCACACCAATAGGGAAACTATTCTCAGCCTATGCAATTCCTTGGATATTGTGCACTTGAGGGAGGTAAATATTTGATGAGTTTTATACTGTAGTAAACTATTTTTCATTGACTTTGATTGCCACCATCTCTGTTCCCTTGCTTACAAAATAGTAGATGTATTTTATCTGTAAAGTATTCCTTCACCTTTGCATAGGCCATCTCAAATGAAACCCACTGCAGCAAACATTTTGTCTTATGCAGTTCTTTTACACTGGCCAAGGGATAAATAATGTTTAAAACCTGCTTATCGGGCTTACGTCAGGAAAAGAAATGATTGTAGCTTATTAAGCCTGCTGAGAGAGAAAATAAGCTTGTTATAAAAGCTACAGTATATGTGTGTAAAATCAAATTTAATTTGAGCCACCTAGCTGGCCCACCTACTCTCTGCACTGAAGACCTTCTGTGATGATTCAGAATCTTCTTGTCACAAAGATATAAGAATTAGGTAGATGTATCCAGAGGACCTATTGTAAATTGACGGTACTTTTAAAGGGAGGAAGAAATAAGGAGCTAAAATCTGACTGCAGCTCTTGGAGACATCTCTGATCTTGCTTTGCTTGTAAAAAAAAAATCCTTATCTATTCTCATCACCATGAGAAATAATGTAGGCCAACAACCAAGTGGGTTCTTCAGGTGGGTTACGGCGCCTGTGTTGCTGTGCGACGACACAACTGCTTTGCTGACCACACCTGAGCTCACTGCCGTGTATATCTGTAGGGTTTGGAATTCCAGGAATAGCTGTTATACAGTAATTTCCAATTGTGAACTCGAGCTGCAAATGCTTTATTAATCTTACTGTTTGGGACATGTTGAATGATTGCTTTTAGAAGATCTGAGCAGGCAACGGGCTCTCCACTCTCCAGGGTTTGGGACTCCAGAAATTTTGTTATCGAAGCAAAAGTCAAGTTCACAAAAGCGTGAAAAATTAGCTATAGTTTGTGAGAACTAAATGTCTACCTTCTGAAATATTCACATCTCTACTTTGAATGTGACCGCAAGGCAGTTCTCTGCGTTTCTACTGTGCTTTTGAGCAGAAATTCCAGTCTGAAATGACAGAAGGAAACTTTGTAGAGAAAATTTAATCAAAACAAATACGTTCCTGCAAAATATTTTATTTCCATGGAACTAGCCTCTTTGGATTTCATTTTTTAAGCAAAAAACACTGATCAACCTAACCCTTACTGAAGAGAAAAATCAGTTATTTTGAGGTTATCAGCAAGCCTGTAAGCTTTTCTTTAAAGGTTCAAGACAAAAAGGTGTAGTTACAGTTATCAGCATCGTGCTAACACTGACATCGCAGTGACATGCTTTTTCTCCTACATTCTGGAATCTTTTTTTCTTGGTCTGCAAAGCAGTAGCAAAAGGTACTAAGCTATTACGTATTTTGGAGTGACTTCATTTGCCTTAGCGTGCTGTAGGTTAATTGAAATTGTGTAAGTGAAAAAAATGCAATTGTTAAAGCACTCGGATATCACAGCGTGCAGACGTGCATGTGGACGATGCAGGGGATGGAATAGTGTGGAAAAAATCATTCCTAGTATGTACTCAAAATATGAAAATTGTATTTTGAGATGAAAGAGGACTAAAGGATCTCTATTGAGATCTGATTAACCTGATTGGATGTAGTTAGTGGCCTTGGCAGAAATTTTTTTCAGGGAAGAACTTGGAATTATGTTTTAAATATTCTAACAAGGTTTGGTACAACATATATTAAAAGTATATGCATTCTTTAGTATTGGGGATATCTTTTCTGAGTCTTCCTTTCTGTGATTTTCCCTGTGTTCTGTTTGCTTGGTTAGACTTTGTTCCGTCCTGAGTCTAAAGCAGGATGTACAGCTCATAAGGTCTTTAAGCGCAGGGCTTAATTAAAAGAAGTGGCCGAAGGGGTTTCATAAAATTTGAGTTACGTTGTCTTGGTTTTGTCCACTACGCGTCGCCCTCATGTAAGTGGGGTTGGTTTTCCTGGCACCCCTGCCTGCCTCTTACTTTCTTCGCAGCCCATTAACTTTCTTTCCGTACTACGTTGGTTCAGGATATGTGTAAACCACAGAAAACACTTGTGTGGCGTGGAGGGGGAAAGCAGGGAGACGTGAGAAGCTGGGCACTGCAAATCCAGTTCTGAGGGCTGTAGAGAGGAAAGAAGGCATCCAGCTGAAAAACATCTGGGCTTGGGAGGAGGTAAAGAGCAGAGTAGCTCTGCTGGCACAGCTGCCCAGCCTCAGAGAGCAGTAGTTCTACCTTTGTTCCACTGCAGGTAGGAGAAACATTGACAAGAAATCCTGCTTTTTGGTGATTTGGTGATATTTTATTTTTTTTTCGTAGCATAAATCATGAAGACACGTGTGTATTTGCATTTTAATAGAGAAAATCAGGGTGACCTGTCTAGCCTGTGCTTCTCTTTTAGCATCTTTTTTTAAGGTAATCTTATCTGCAAGTGTGTTCCTACAGTTGTATAAAGTACTGGAGTTTCAGAATAAAAGTGAGCATTACTGGACATTTAAAAACTAATCTAGATTATGCAGCTCCGTGAGACTTTCAGTACTGTACATCTCTTTCTTACCTTCAGTTGTCACACAAATGCCTGCGGCGAACACACAGTGCAGTGAAAGACAGGAGTATAGATTTGGAAATGCAAACTGCAGAATAGGAATAGGTTCTAACATTTTAACTGATTTTGACAAGCGGTAAATTCATATTTAGTGGCCAATGTCGCTGCAAGTTTGTTTTTCATTTCCTGAGACAATGACGTTACGTGGCTTTTACTAGAAGATTCTTAAAACGGCTTTTTTGTTCTACACAAGAGAGCTCACAGCACATTAACTTTTCATATTTCCTTTGCTTAATATTTCAAACCTCTTAAAGACAAAATTTATTTTTAAACAGTATTTTAAATATCAATAATAATAATAATGGTTCTGCAATTTCAACACTGTTCTCAAAATTGTGACTTAGGACAAGTTAACTTTCTGTTTGTTTCAGTTGGTGTCGTAGTTTTGCTGATCTTTTTTTTATGTAACTTTTGGTCATTGTTTTACTGATCTTAATTTTAGGTAACCTCTGTGTTCATATTTGTCTTGTCTTTGTAATACAGAAATAGTAGTCTTTTCATGAGGACCTGTAACGTGCTGTCGATGACCTTTAAAATATCCAGTCTCTGCTGGAGAGTAGTCAGCTGGAGATTTTCTTTATCCCTCACAAAAGACATTCCTACAGGTCTCCGGAACACAAACCAGAAATAATATCTATTAGCCTTTTTTTTTTTTTTTTTTTTTTTGTGCGACCAGGAGAATAAAACTTATGTATATCATAGAATCATAGAATGGTTTAGGTTGGAAGGGACCTTGAAGATCATCGGGTTCTAACCCCCTGCCATGGGCAGGGACACCTCCCACCAGCCCAGGTTGCCCAAGGCCACCTCCAGCCTGGCCTTGAACACCTCCAGGGATGGGGCCTCAACAGCCTCTCTGGGCAACCTGTGCCAGTGCCTCACCACCCTCAAAGTGAACAACTTCTTCCTAATGTTTAATCTAAACCTGCCCTCTTCCAGTTTACAGCCATTCCCCCTCGTCCTGTCACTCCATGCCCCAGTACAAAGTCCCTCCCCAGCTCTCCTGGAGCCCCTTTAGGGACTGGAAGGCCACAATAAGATCTCCCCGGAGCCTTCTCTTCTCCAGGCTGAACAGACCCATCTCCCTCAGCCTCTCCTCATAGGAGAGGTGCTCCAGCCCTCGGATCATCCTCATGGTTCTCCTCTGGACACGCTCCAGCAGGTCCATCTCCTTCTTACGTTGGGGGCTCCAGAGCTGGACGCAGTACTCCATCTATGCTTCTAATGAGGAATTATAATCCTCACCTACTTTTTTTTGCAAAGAGGAGTAAAATTTTGTCTCAGGAGAAGTTAACTGGAACATATTCAGTGGTTTTTTTGAGGCCCATCTGGCACTGGGCACCAGGGTAATGGCCGTGAGAAGCCTTTCAGGCTGGGAATCCATTAGGGTGACAGCATACACTGCGCCACAAATAAATGTTGTACCAGGCAACGCAGTGGCTGTTTACTCTGACAAAAACTGCGTATGGAGCAGAATGAGAACAAACGTTTTTGGTGATACTGAGCTATCCTCACTGTAGGTGCGGGGGAGCGGGCAGCATCTAGAAACTGAGCCGTCTTCTTTTTTTAGTGTCGTTTTGAAGCCCGTTTAGCCAGCACGGTTCTTCAGAAGGCTGTGGTAGGAGTCGCTGAAGCCGTAGTAAGGTTTAAAATAAATAAACAAATAACCTCAACAAAAATCCCACCAAGAAAAACACCCTTCCATCAGCAGAGCTGCAAACTGGTGCATGCTGAAACACCATCTGCTCTCCAAAGGAATGGATTTTTACTCGAATGCGGTACCTTTGGCTGAAGATGCACCCCGCCGCGTGTTTTGCAGTTTTCCTTTGATGCGCTCGCCCTGCTGCGTGAGAGACTTTCCGAAGGCTTCAGCTTATTTATTAAATGTTAGTTGAGAGGATCTGAAATGTATACTTGCTGTCTGAAGGCATGCCGAAGTTTTAGAAGGATTGCTGCGTTCCCTATCATCATCATCCAAAGTATTGTATTGACCGTTTTGTGTCTTTTTAGAGTGATTTTCCTCAGAAGATGCTATTGGAGAAAACAGAAGAAAGTCTTTTAAGGTCATTCAGATGAGCTCATATAAAGATGATTGCCATTTGTGCAGTTTTCTGTCATTAGAGGAGACATGCTTGCAGATTCCCTAGGATTTTTTTTTTTTTTCCCGGCTTATTGGAATTTGTTGGCAAAATATATTGCCAACCTCTGTGGTTTTGTGCTTTCCTGACCTGCAGAAAAGGCTTATTTGGTTTGAGGCCCTGATGAGAATCGCGTTGTTTGGCCCTGTTTTGCTGACTCTCTCTTGTGGGCGTTTCAGGCATATGAAATTTAAACTTTTGGCCAATGTAAGCAGAGTAACCCGTCTGTTAATTTAGTGCTAAATGTTTAGAAAAAAGTGGAAGTCTTCTATACTGACGGCATATACATGTTTCTGTATGTTGTGTTTGGCAATTTATGGAAACTGGGAATTTTTTTCTTTGCTTATTTCTCCAAGAAGAACTTCCCTTTGATGGGCAATTCATTCTCATAAAGCTGTACAACTACCCGTGCGATGCAAATTGCTTTTTACTATATCCGTGTCATTCTTCCATGGCTCAGAGTCCAAACACAGGCCAACTTCCAAAAAAAACCCAGTTGTGAGTTCGCTGGTTCTAATAAGGGGTTTCTGGAGGCCACTTTGTGGGAGTGAAGGTAACGTTGGGCCACTTCCCTTCCGTATCTCATGGAACTGCAGGGTTGTAATTCTCCGATTTCAGGAGCGGGGTTCTTTCTCCTTTTGCGCATGTCAGCCTTCCTCTGAGTCTCTTTTAACAAACACATATCAACAAAGTTATTTTTATATTCTGAATTGTCAGCCTTTAAAGCGTTTATAAAGTCAGTCTGTTGTGTTGCAGGAGAAGCATTTGTACTCTGAAAAATTACTTAGCAGATGGTGCCTTAAAAAAGAAAAAAAATACTGTCCAAGTGTCCATTTCATCTGCCCTGCCTTGGGTCTTGGATTACCTGGTTTCTTGTTGACTTAAGGACTCCCTCAGTTTCTGCTTTGGGTACTGAAATCCTCTTCAAAGGTCTCTGTAAATAGTGTGAGATTTTGACTTCAAGCTCTTCAATAGTCTGTAAAGCTGTGTCCGCTTGTGGTGGCCTGAATTTTCAGGTTTCCAAGTCTGATGAATAAATTTGGGTAGTGTTTCTCATGCAGAAAAACAAGTAAATTATTTTTATTTTTTTTTTAGTATATATATCTTTGACTATGTAAGCCTTCTCGTGGTGTGTATTGTTGAAATAAGGATAACCAATGTGGGAAATCACATCACTTTAAAAGAAAGATGTTTCTTCTGTGTTGGTCTATGAGCTCGGTATGGAAACTAGTCTGCTTGAAGTCTTTTGGGTGTTATATTTGAGGTAATCCTGTAGCGTTAACATACCCGGTCAATGCCCAGCTGCCTCCCTGACCGCGTGTCCTGCGCCCGCTCTGAGATTTGCCCACCAGGAGCCGTCTCTAAAAGCAGCTCGGCTCGCAGCGTTCAGCGGGTGGTGTGAGCTGCGCAAGGGAATCATTTACTGCAAATTGATTTTTATTTTTTTCTCCGTCGTCTCTTTGCGTGAATTCTGCTAGGGCGGGAAGCAGATGAAATCCCCGGAGGCAGCTGACTTCTTGTTCCCCGGGCTAGTGGCTGTAACCCAGCCTGATTGCAATTAATCCGTGATTGAAAAGCAACCGGCAAAAACCTTTCTGAGATTGCGCGTAACGTACTGATACACTCCCTGAATTAAAATGGAATGGAATATCAGATGGTATTTTTTATGAGAATGCGGTGGAGTGACTAACAGTGATCTGAGCGTAATTTTGAAAATTTCCCCTGGTATTTATCTGCAGCATGTGGAATTAGAGTCAATTATCGCGGTTACAACAGCAGTTAGAGCGCTTTTCATAGTGCTCCCTGCTGATGTTTGCCTGCAGCAGACACAGCTCCAGAATCTGCACGTAGGGAAGAGATCATTGGCTTTGGAGAGGACTTTCCCGAGTTCTGCACTCAGGCACTGTTAGATTTGGCTACGTGTATTCAAAAACACTAAAGGATTTGTCTTCAGTAAACTAGGGAAACAGCATTTTAAATCCATACCAACAGTGTTGCGATCTTATCAGCGATGTATAGATAATTCAGATATTTTTTGGATAATTCAAATATTTTTTACTGTAACATTTTGTGGATGGATTGTTTGCAGTTTACTCAGGTTTGGCATGTCTTAGCAAACAGAGATATTTGTAATTTTCTGTGTCGGATAATATCCTGGTCATAAAATGGAAATTCTCAAACCAACATTGATTCAGAAAATGTAAATAGAAAACTTACATCCTGGTTTCTTCTATGACATCTGGGTGCAAACCCTCATCAAAATGTGAATGCCATGAACTTGCATTTTTCTCTTACGCGTAGTTAATCAGTTGAACTTCAGCTGGTTGGTACGCTTTCCGTGGTGTTGACATCTAATCAGAACAGCCAGAGTTCACTTAAAATTCAATATTTTGGTCTATTTCATTTCATGTATATTAAGGATTTGGTCTGCAAAACAGCTCTCTCCCAAATCCTTGTGTGCCTTAACAGCCCTCTATGATGCTTAGGGCTCTCAGTTGTATTTTCTGTGTTGCACATTCAGAGAAGAGGTAGTCCACGCACAGAAAAAGCTTGTTTGGGATCCAGCGGATATATATAATTACAAATGAAAAGTTCAGTATTCTCCAAGTACCCCCAGGCAGAACAGGTAATGCGAGAGGCAAAGTAGTGAGGTTATCTTCACTGCATACTTTGTTTAGAAGTCATCAGAGAAAACCCGCAATTGGTTAATTACATAATGAACCAGAGTCAGTCCCTGTCTTGTTTTCTCCATGTCTTAAAATACAAGGAGCATGGGTTGGGCACTTATATACAACTTTTCTATCCTGAAACAGCTGAAGTTCTGAAATCTCAGTCTCTTTTACAAATTGTTAATTCAGAGAAATCACTTGGCTTTATCAAAAACTTCTCTGTGTGTATTTTATTTTAATGTTGGCTTTAAATCTCCTTTAGTATAAAAATGGGTTAAAAAGAAGAATAGCTTAAATTCAGACATCCGTTTGAAAATGTTAAAAAAATTTAAAAAACAAAAATCTGAACGATCTGTGAAAATGGTAGTTTCCCTTCACACAGGTTGGTTTTAATGAACAACATTTTCTGAAATGGTTGGGGCAGGGTGGGGGGGTGAAAACATTGCTCAAAATACCTCTTAGGGAAGTCAAAATTCCTTCTCGCCAGACTGTACAGCTCTGTGCGACTCCTCCACTGCCACAAAAAGAAGTCTAGTGGCAGTCAGAAGACATGGATTCTCTCCTTGCAGTTTGTATGGGGGATAGTAGGTCACGAGAGTGGCAGATTCTTCCATTTTCAAAATTTTGTCCCACTTATGGCCTCTTCCCACATGGCAGCTCTTGAGTGGGACACAGCTTTGTTCTCCATGAGCCAGGGGTTTCCCCGCGCAAAGGTGGGTGAAGGCGTGTGCCTGGGGTAACGGCGGCACACGGCACGCATGAGCTCCCGGGCGGCAGGACTCAACCTTTGCGTTCCCAAACCTAAACATAATTGCCATGGACATAAAAACTGATATAGTAGAAAAGATAAATTCTCCAGTTGTTTGGGGTTTTTTTTTGTTGTTGTTTTTTGGTTTTTTTAAATTTAATCATAGAATCATAGAATGGTTTAGGTTGGAAAGGACCTTGAAGACCATCGAGTTCCACCCCCCCTG
>NW_009647743.1:1802865-1818379 GCF_000708025.1 Charadrius vociferus
GGATAAGTATGGTATGGATACTTACAGATACGTATCTTTTATGTTGGCAATATTTTTTTTTCTTCAAATGTGTTTGTTTTGATTTTTTTGTCTCAAACCTCTCTGTCTCTTGACCTTTTTGCTCTTCTGTTCTTTTTTTTTATTTCCCAGGAGTAAAATATATCACTCTTAGCACAGTATTACAATAAAGAGACTGTACAGGAGCTCAATAAGACTTCCTGAGTCTGTGACCTTTTTTAAACACTAAAAGGCTTACTTCTGAAGATAACTGTGCTAACCTAATTAAATTAGTGCACAAAGACTGCAATGGATTAATTTTGACAGCTTCAAGTTTGAAAAAAATAGTGCTTTACAGCTATTGTGAATTTAATTGCAGTTTAAAAATTTACGTTTTCCTCTTTTCTACAAAAATAAGAAAAAAAAAAAGAAAAAATGTTGGTTTTGTTTTTAATAAAGTTAGACGTAACGGTAAGCTGCTTTGAAGTAGGAGTTAATGCTGTTCAGTTCATGTTTACTGAATGAGTAAGGAGACTTATAAATTGAAGATAATAAAACGAAAACAAATCCAATATTCACCAAGTAGTATTTGACCGTAGTCACCATGGGACTTATAACAGCAATGTTAAGTAAAAATCACTGCTGTGAAAAAGACAAATGTCCGTTATTTGTATGGTAATAACAACTATGTGTTCCTAAAGCAGCTGTTGTTCACTGTCTGTAGTGACCTTGCTTTAAATCACCAGTATATTTGATAAGATAATGCATTACATTAGAAAGCTTTTAAGCTCAAACCTTTTGAGAGTATGAGAAAAAGCATCTGTGTCTCAAGGACAGACTAGCATACTACCTGGATTTTTTCTTTGGTTAACCACAATAAAATAACCAGAAATCTTTTAAATAAGGAAAATATAATATAGATCTTGCGTATTATAAATAGAATTTAAAAGACACTGTTGTCGCGGCCAAAGTCCTGATACTTTTGTGAATTTTTCTTTTGAACTTGTTTTATTATATCCATGGTTTCTTTCTAAATATGATATGCCGGCTCCGTGATTTTTGCTTTGTTTTGTTTGATTTCTTTTTCTGGAACTGCTTCAGTGAAATAATTTACAGGAAGGTGTATATTTCTGGCTGTGAAACGTGAGATTAGAGAGTGTCCCATCACAGCGGCGTAACTGTGAAGAACTACAGAGCTCTCCCGCTGGAGAGCAAAGCAGCAGAGCAGGAGATACGTGATAAATGAGAGGTCGTCATGATGGATCGTGGCTTCAGGGCAATGCTTTCTTATTTCAGGATTGGCCTGTCTTTTTCTATCTCACATATAAAGTTTCCTTTCCTTGGTATTTGGAATTTGGAGAAAAGAATAAAAGTTGTATTATTAAAACATTCTACAGCCAACATAAACCGAACTCAACTACTACAGGTGTTTCCCACTTCAAAGATAGAGAAGGGCGTTGGAAGATTCAGCTGATGGAGGATGAAGGTAGTTCTAGTCAGGCCACCAGTACACTGCTGAATTTCATGCCCTCTGGTCATTTCAAATTTTGAGCAAATCACCTGGAGATATGTTTCATCCGGAATAATTTGAAATCCATAAATTAATACTTGATTTCTTTCTAAAAAGCTATTCAACCATAAGTTAATGCAATTTTAGGTAAGGGTTAGGTTGGATAAAGAGGTATGTTGGCTCCCTGTAGTTTGTCTTGCTCGGCCTCATAATCAATGATTAAAAAAAATATTTGTAGGTGTCTGTCACTATTAGCATAAAAATGTTAAATGGCAGCTTCGCTTTTTTCTTTTTTTTTAGTGTCTCCCCCTTTTTATTACCTTTGCTCTTTCACAGTTCTTTTCTTGCTTTTTCATGTGCCTTTCTTAAAAGTAGTTCCCTAACCTTCGATTTCTGGGAGGCAGAAAGCCCCGTGATGCATAGGAATTGTATTTCGTGTTCTGTGCTCTTGCAGAATTCTTTACAGTGATACCTATTACCTTCAGTTTATCTTAGCTAAGAAAATAAGTCTTGCTTCTAGCTCAAAAAGGTTCAAGAAAGCACAGAATTAGGAGAACATTCTAATTTTGTGCAGCAATCATCCTTCCAAAAAATTAAAATTTGTTTCATTGAAGCAAGACTTAGTGGCAAAAAAAAACCCTACAAAAGGGGAAAGGGGCAGAAAATCTAAATAGAAAAGATCTAAGATTTACTAGTGACTTTTAGCATCCTATCTGAGGTCTGAGTAAACTATAAACTTTAATAAAAATAATTGTACCTAAGAACCTTACAGGTGAACCTTTGTGAAACTAGAAAGCAAACAGACTTTCATGGCAAAGCAGCAGTTGAGTAAGAGTAATATGAAACATGATTTGAGAGTCTGCGTTCTTGAAATGGAATTTTCTTGTCTGCCTATCGTATATTAGTTGTAAATGTCTTTTAGTATTTGAATATACAAGAATAAATGATTTTTCCACTTCATGTAGAGAGGGAAAATAAAATGCATGCTCAATGCAGATTGATCTTTCGCTACATTCTAATCTGTCTGGTTGAGAGTCATTTTCCTTTATACAGTTATTCAGTCCTTTACTCTAAAAATTGTCACTTCACTGAATACTTGCTGAGATTTCCGTTCCTGCTGGAGTCAGTAATAAATGCTGTTTAGCTCTAGTGGGCTTAGGTTTTGAAAAAATGGTCTTTTGGAAGCTGAGTTGGCTACTACAGGTGTTTCTGTTCAAAAGAAATAAATAACTTGACTTGAGATGGTGGTACAATGAAAGTTCATGACTCAGTTCCAGTAAAAAAGATTCAGCTTGATATCATTAAGATTATTAGGCTTGAGAAAATAGGCAGCGTACTGGTCCACAGAGACTTTGCTTATGACCTGAATTTTAAAGTTGTTATCAATGAAAGAAGGGAATGCGTAGATTTGCACTGGCTGAGTAAATGATACCTTTAAATAGTTTATTCTAAGTTCATCCACAAACGCTTCTCTTTCTGTTTTATTTATGTCTGCAAAAGTGCTTATTGGTAGATTCATAGGTTTGTGTTTTTAAATGGGTTTAAGGGGTTAATTACTATAAAGACAAGTCTAAATGGGACATTTTAAAGTGTTATACACATTCACATATGTATTTTGAAAAATATGCAAGATGGCATTCATTAGTCTCATGGAACGGTCTTCCTCATAACTAGTCATGAGTGGATTATTCAGATCATCCTGAACGATAATGACTGTCTGCCCCATCATCATCTATTTCTTCACCTGTTTTTCTTTCTGAGGTGTTGAAGTGACAGTCATCTATAAAGTTATCTAATGCTTCCGTTGAAAGATTATGGGTTTATTTCCAGGTGGAAATATTCAGAATATTCACAATTTCAGACTGAAGCTTTCCCGAATTCTTTTTTCTGCTACTTAAATTGAAGTTATTCTTCCCTTTGGGTAATAAATACAGACGACAACCTGTCCGTGTGTCTGTTTCATTGAGGAGCATCTCAGTGCCTTGGAGAGGGGTGGTGGAATTGGAGAGAAGAAGGATGGGGAGAGAAGAGGGAGCCCACACTGTGTTCCCACTGCTCATCCCCCGGAGTGACGAGCTTGCTCTCGCCTGGCTTTGAAGAGAACGGCGAGATTATCTGCTTTGATTGTTTCTCAGGCAAATCGGTGTTCAAGGGAGTAAGAGCAGCCAGGATGAAGCCAGCCTGAGGGCAAAGGGAGCCGATGAAGTCAGAGAGGCTTTTGAGGTAAGAGTGATGTAAAACAGGAGGGCATGGGATCAGAAGTTGCATATGATGTAGAATAAAGAGCAAGGGCTCTGTAATGCCATATAAAAGAAAGTTTTAATTGCTACTATCTCCAAGAAGCCAGGATTTTTGAGTTCTAGCATTGCACTGCTAACAGCCGTACAACCTGCAGACCCTATCCGCTTCAGTGGTGGACAGATTTGTAAGGCAAAAGAAATCATTTAAGGCAGCATTTAATATTCATTTGGGATTTTATTAGTCTACTTCTTGCCACCATGTCCTGCACAGCTGCTGGAAAATTTCCTGAGATCAAAGTATTCACAACTTCTAATTGTATTTTTTGCTATTTCTGAGTGTTAAGTACACATAACTGGGAATGACAACAGTAAAGTGTCTTTTGGTTATGTAAAGAACCATATAAAAGTAAGTATTCTGAGAAATCATATTAGTGTTCTTCTGAGTACCAAACTGAAAAGTCGCTTTGCAAATAACCTGTTTGTTCAACTGTTCCAACACCTGAAAAGAGGAGGATGCCACCTTCTCTAAAATGAGGACGTTTAATACTGTAAATACCTTTTAAATATGTAAAAGGTTTGTGGAACATTCCAATTAAACAGATGAGCACACAGAAAATTCATGGAGGAATGTTCTCTGAGTTTGCAAGATTTGGATAATGCACTAAAAAAAGAAAAAAGCTGTGTCTTAAAGCCCGGTGCAACTCAGTCTATTTGTGAATGAGGAAAAAACTCCTGCAGAAATATGTTTCAGTATGTGCTTCATCGTAGTTTTCCATTTGGGAGAAATGGCTCTGTTCAAGGCTGAGGAGAAGGACTGAGGGACTGGTGCTCTGAACTCTACGGGAGAGGGGTGGAAAGGATACTTATTTTCTAGTTTTATGATCCATGGCGCTGTCATTCGCTTTATAATGAGAATACTAACAGTTGCGAAGAACTGGTGTTCTTACAAACGCTTATTGCTTCCAGCAGATCAAAACCATAATTATAAACATCTATTATAGTTTCAATCATCATCTATGCATTATTGATACATATAACGTATTTATATCCTATTTATTAACAATAGTGAATTGTTAATTTATGTAATGTACAAATCTTAGCTACATGATATATAAAGTACATATAATGGGCACACTATGTGAATTAATGAACCGAATTCTTCTCTTTTTTTGTATCACATGTATGCAGCTGGTTTGTTTCGTTCCTGTCCTTTTGGCTTTAGAGTGATTTTGAAGCTGACAAATGTTGTCTGTGTTAAATCAGCCAGCAGGTTGTTTTAAGATTACAAAGATTGACTGCGTTGTGCCTGGCTGATCTGTATTTCAGGCAGCGACTGCTCCATGTCAGTAACTTTAATACTTATTAACTGCTAGATTGAGATTTGTTTCATTAAACAGCAATAAACCTAATGTACTGCAGAGTCTATAACAGCTCATCGCAACGCGGTTTTCTGTGCATTGTCATAGTCAGCCGTGTCCCACAAATATGAGTATTCGTTTGGGTTTGTAGTTTCTCTCAAAAGTGTGAATGTGTGAGTTTTTGCATGCAAAATCATAAAATATTTTAATTAATCCTTTGTCTGGAATAGCGGCATTAGTTTACGTTGCAAGCTGTAACAGTACCTGTAAAAAAGAATCTTCTCAAGCACGTACAGACTCCCCTTCCAAGTTTTTGGTTAATAACCTCTTCTGCTCTCACCACAAGCATTAGCCTCTTGGACACGGATAATCAAAGTCAGCACGGGCATTTATAAATAACACTTATTTAACTTTTTTTTTTTAAAAAAACAAATGTGAAACAATGAAGGTGAGATGTGTATTTGTATCTAAAATGTGGAAAGAAAAGTCCAAGACACGTTGTGTCCACTTTTCTAGTTGTTCCTTATGTAGCACAGCCAGCTACGGTCTATTCTTACCGGGGTTTGCGGCTACTTCTACAATGCAACTGGCAAACAATTTGACTTAAGGAACAGCAGCAAAGATAGTGGCTGTAGGGGACCAAAGGGCAAGGAGGTGGAAAGTGTTTTCTAAGGGGCTTGACGCACCAAGCAGTAAAAAAATTTTAAAAAAAGAGAAGGATATTGGCTTAAAACCATTCCTAAACTACTACTGCCTTCTCTCAGTTATATCAGCAGAAGTTAAATCTTCTCATAGATATTTACCCAGGAAAACAATGAATTCAGGTGAAGGGTGAGGGTGTACTATTTGGAAATAATTCTGGTGTGAGGTCACCTCGTTCTGGCTATCTGTCCGCCTCATATTCTGTACATTGTATTGACGTTACGGTGTTAATTTGATTTTAAGTTGATAAGACAAGCCACATGTTTGCAGTCGAGCACCTGCTCAATACCTTACTAACTGGAGCCTTGTGTAGGTACCTAAATAGTAACTGAGCCAATTTCTGTGACAACTGTGAGATGTGCAGCCAGGAGCTTTTGCTTAAATTAGTTCTTTGGTAGAATCACAATTGGCAGGGCTGGGAAAGGTGACACTGATGCCTTAACGGAAGCATACAGCATGCAGGATGATCATTTACCTGTCCATCAAAGAAGAAGAAAAATAAAGGGATTAAAAAGAAAGACTGGTTTCCTGTCTGACTGGCAAAGAGAACAAGACATTTTGCTTTAAAAGTGTAGTTCCAGTCAATCCAAGATAGCTTCCCTGTGTTGTTGAGTTACGGAGTAGGAAAGAGATGAGGAGCAGCTCTTTGGGATGTTGTGCAGCCTCTGCCAAAGCTTGGAATGTACCTTCGCTGCGGGAAATCCTGACCTTTGATCATGACTCGTGATGAGAGGGTACTGCCAAGGCACTGATTCTCTGCTGTCGCAACAGCTTAGCTCAGCGTTCTGCCGAAAGGGACTAATCAGGTGGATTGCCCCACGGTGCTCGTTTGGTGATGTGTGATATCTAGCAATTCTCAGCATTCTTTAGAGACCTATCCGGATTCAAGAAATGTTTTGGCAGAATACTTTGGTGCACAGAGGAAGCCAAGAAGCTGTTTGATCACTGATAAACGAGTACAGTCCACTATGGCAGAATATGAATTTTTGTAGGCCCACCATTGAGTATTGCTGAAGTACGACCAATGAAAGATGGGATGAAATCATTGTATGCGCTAGTTAATTCAGATTTACTTTTTTAGACATATTCAACAGATATTTTTTTCATTTCATTAGAATGCTGGGCACTCTAATAGAAGTATATAGAATGTGTATTTATCCATATCCAGCTGTGTTTCAGTGACCCAGGAAAAGAGGCTGTAAGTAGCCCTTTTTTTCTTTTTTCTCCAGATTTCAGAGCAGTTAAGAAGGATGGAACAAAACTGAAGCATGTTTATCTGTGGGATGAATAACTACATCCATGTGACTCCTAATCTAGGATAGAAAGAGAGGACCTCCTCTCGCTTGCTGTTTAAGTTGCCATGCTACGGGCTTTGGAATTAAAACCATGTTTATTTATGTTAGATGTCTTTAAACTTAGTTGGAAAGTTTTTTTATATCTAAGCTAACTTATATTAAAAATAATCTTTAATTTGGCTTTGAAAGTTTATTATACCAGGTGATATATAACACAAATTATAGATCTCTGCCAGGTGGATTTGCTAAATATAGTTGTTTGAAGGGCTCAGTGTTATTCTGTTGCAGGCTTCTTCAAATAATATTTCTTCTCTTTGGCTAAGTGGCATATTTCATATTACTACTGCTGTGCATTAAAACTGTAAATTATTTGGAACCCATTTAAGCAATCCATTTGAGATTTAATTACCTTGACTATAACTGAAGAAATTTGTTCAGTGCATATGATGAAAATGCAAATCTAAATTATATTTCTTATATAGAAGGCACCGTGATGGATTATTAGTGATCATGCTGAATTAAGTTTTTCCTCTAGTGAATGCATTTTTTTAAACATTACCATTTGAACTGGCGTTTTGAGTGCTCGATAAAAGCAAGGGATGGTTCTGGATGAAATTATAGCTAATTTATAAGCAGTGTAGAAAAATTACAAATTCTGTTGCCCTTGTTCAGGTTTAATTGTTATTGTTATCTCTTACTCAGAAGAAGAAAGTAAGGGAGGGAGGGATTTTGTGTCACGTACTAAATTTTGTTACAATGCCATGTAATCTACAGATCCCCATACATGAATGGAAAGAACTTTACAATTTGTATATACACTAAGAAAAAAGAAAGATATTTGTAAATGACTTTGCAAAGCAGGTCTTTGAAGGGCGTAGTAGTTTTCCCATTGAAAAAAAAAAAAAAAGCTCATCTGGTGCTGTTATAAGGAGGTTTTGCAAGCAGAAAAACCCTGCATTCCATGAGATGTTTGAATTCACATTGGACTACTGACCTAAGTCTTATAATTCTAAAGTTTCTAACTCAAATTTCTCAAAGAATTGACTTAAATTACAACAATGTATCTGTAAACCTGTACTTTCCTAGTACAAGCGCAGAACAATCTCATATTGATATAGGATGGAGTAAAGAAGCAGTTGATTATTTCAATTTTATTTCTGTGAGCCTACTAAGAAAAAAAAATGCCAGTTAGAACTGAGCTGAGCTAAGTTAGGTTGCTTACTTTCTTGACCAGTTTATTCCTTTTGCTTCAATGACTGCAGACAGGTTTCCACGTGTTTTCTGGAATTCAAATTATGCTGAAGGACCACATATCTCACCCTTACTGCTTTTTATCTCTGCTGGTGATGCCCTTGTTGATGCAGCCCACCATCCTGTTGGCTTTCTTTGCCGCGGCAGCACACTCTTCACTCATCTCAAACTTGTTGTCCACCAGGACCCCCAGGTTCCTTTCCACAGAGCTGCTCCCCAGCCAGGCAGATCCCAGCCAGTGCTGCACTCCTGGGTTGTGTTTTCCCGGGTGCAAGACCTTACACTTGTCCTTGTTGAACTCCATCAGGTTCTTGTTAGCCCACTCTTCCAGCCTCTCCGGGTCTTCCTGCAGGGTGACTCTTCTGAAGCGTCCACTTCCCCACTTGATTTGGTGTCATCAGCAAACTTCATCAGGGTTCATTCGATCCCATCATCCAGACCACTTATGAAGATATTAAACAGTGTTGGGCCCAGTATCGATCCCTGGGGGACCCCGCTTGTGACAGGTTGCCAGCTTGAGAAGGAGTTATTGACCACCACCCTCTGGGGGCGGCTTGTCAGCCAGTTTCCACCCACCACACAGACCACTTAGCTAGACCTAATTGATGGGTTTCTCTAGGAGAAGATCCTTCATGTAATTCCTCTGGGTAACAAAGTTATCCTAACCAGTGGACCAAGGTGGTTTCTGGGAACATTTTTATGCAAGATAATACAAAGGCAGCCATCTGATGAAGGGATGGGTTTGCGGGAGCTGCCTTCAAGATCCAGTACAACCAGAATACGTCCCCACTGCTTAAAGTTGTTGTTTTGGCCAGTGGGATTCCTACTAGGAAATACGCATTACAGTAATTGTAAGAGTGCACAATCTTAGGTATTTCAATTTAGTTCAAGAAATTCTGCGCATAAATAAGCAAAAGTCTTTTTATGATTACTCTTAGTCTCGGTCCCATCTTGAGTGCAGCAACTGCTGCGATTATTAACTGCAGAATGACTGTGAAGGCCTAAAGAATAACATTGTGATTTTCAGTATTAGCTGATTTCTGATTAGCTAACATCCAGTCACACTAAGAAGAGGATGCCAAGTCAAAGCAGGTCCAGTAATGGTACAGAATTTAATCTGTAAGAGGATACCTCTGTATATTTTTTTTTTGTATTTTCATGCAATTAGTTGGCCTCTTTCCTCAAAAACCTTTCGAGATTTTTCTGTGGGCATTATTCTTGCTCTTCTACATATCATGTTGCTTATAACAGTTTAATCAAAATACTGTGATATTTACTTATTTTTCCACTGTAGTCTTAGCAGCCCGGATCTCAGAATTAATTTTCTGGTAAAAGTAATTTTTTGTTGCTTAATAAGTAATTCTGTAATAGTAAACAATTCTGTAATAGTAAGACCTCCTGAACAAGACTAAGAAAGATGCTTTAGCTGTTAGTGTTTGATGCAGCAAGGTGCTAAAGTTTTCTTCTAAATTCCAGTAGATGTTGTGTAAGGGCAGAGGGTGGGAGCAGAGTGGGGATGTGTCCCATGACCCCCCTGGGACACAGAGGGCAATCGTGTGGGGTGGGTGTGCAGCAATTCTGGAACAAGTTTCCAGATCACAAGGATGATCTTTGCTGGTTAATTCCCCAATGTGCTTCATGGCCTCCCAGTGCCTAAAGGGGCTCCCCCAATGTTGCTTCCCCTGATTTGCAGCTTTCTTAAACTACACCTCAAATGTCTTGTCTGTCTTCTGTGCTTCACGGCCTCCCAGTGCCTAAAGGGGCTCCAGGAGCGCTGGGGAGGGACTCCTTATCAGGGAGTGGAGCGATAGGATGAGGGGCAATGGTTTTAGACTGAAAGAGGAGAGATTTAGATTAGATATCAGGAAGAAATTTTTCCCTGTGGGGGCGGTGAGCCCCTGGGGCAGGTTGCCCCGAGAAGCTGTGGCTGCCCCATCCCTGGAGGTGTTCAAGGCCAGGTTGGACGGGGCTTGAAGCAACCTGGGCTGGTGGGAGGTGTCCCTGCCCAGGGCAGGGGGGTGGAACTGGATGATCTTCAAGGTCTCTTCCAACTCTAGCTATTCTCTGAGTCTATTTGGACAGTATCAAGGGAGCTGAATTGTTTCTGCTCTGCTGCGGTGCGTTGCAGAACATTTTCAGATTAGGAAGTCATGCCACATGGGGAATAATTTGGGGTTTCTTTGATACGAGATCTAAGTAAAATGTATTGCTTTTTGTTCAGTACTATGAGTTTTGATGGATGTATTTATCAATTAAAATATTACATAACAGCAGCTTGACTTCATGAGGTTAAGGCTAGCTTAATAAATTCCTGGCTAGATCTACATGTTTCATGCTGGTCGGTGAAACTGTATTTGAGTTGATTGGCCATGAAAGCTGTGTGACAAGTGGTACAAATTTAGATACGATAAAATGCATGCCTAGCCAGGCATGGAAGGCACGGAAGGTTTTCTTATTTTGTTTCCCATTTCAAGTTTATGTAGTTCTCTTGCGTTTTACTTGGGCTCTGCTGTCCTATCGCCTAGTATTAGATAGAAAATTTTTTAAGAAAAATAAGTTAAGAAAAAAATGTAATTAAAATGTTATATGATTTTCAGAGGTGCTTGTTTGCATTGGAGATGTAATTATCTGTGAGTAATCAGTAATGCATTGGAGATATAGTTACCTGTGATTAATCATCCTGGGTGTTCTAGCTGAAAATGCATTGTAAAGGAGGAAAAGAGCTAACCCAGAAAAACCTTCTGTATTATCTATGTTTATTATTTATTTATTTAATTAATTAATATTTCATTTCTCCATGTTAATTTTGCCTTAGAAATTTGGGCTGGATGGGTTTTCATAACAGTTTCTGTAAAAGACAGGAGCATAGTTGCATTCTGGAAGTGGTTCTGGTATTATTGGTTTAACTTTTACTTTCACAGATTTATGTGGCAGGAGATGTAGCTCCTGAATCTCTCGGTTTTTTTTTTTTCTTCCCTTTTTTTTTTTCTCCTTTTTTTTTTCCCCAGATATACTGGCCAGAAATGGATTGTATGTTTTATTTGTCAGTTATATGCCCTGATCTGTGCTGAGGAGAGAGAGTTTATAAATCACTAATGCACAAACAAAGAAATGATTGTGGCGCTGCAATTTGTGTGTGTAATTAGCATGTAAATCACAAGAACAGTTTCGGCTTCTGCTCGAGATCTGAATCTTTTGCCTTCTTAACGTAGAGAAGAGAACATATAAACAGAGATGGCCAACTTAGGTTTGGTGGGTGCACTTGGAGATGCATTAGAAAACTTGTCCCCAAAATGCAGCATGACCTCGAAGAGGTGTGCACAGATTTGCCCGTATAAGGAACACTTTACAAGCCTTGTAAAGCAGGTTATATAGCTATATCAAGAGTATTTCTGATATAGACAGTAATAATTGCACTAAGAGGAGCAGAGGTAGTTGTCTGTGAGACCTCTGCTGACTGGAGAGTGGGCGTATGTCATGCAACCTTAACGTGCGCTATTTTGCGAGCTGAATGTATTTGGAGTTTTATTTTTATCCATGTAAAATAAAATTCCTTGTCTTGTCATCTTCTATGTACTTCATTATTGCATTTTTTCAGAGGAATGATTTATAATAAAATTAAACAAAAGAACTGTACAGTTCTTAGTGTTGAAAGCTACAAAGAAGAATAGTGTTTTGGATTACTTCCTATGCTGTATGTAAAAATACAGGGTCCCAGCAGATCTAGATTTTTACCCGAGGGAAAATATTGGTAAACATAAGCAAAATAAGAATGGTAAATGCTGAATTACATTGCACAAGGTTATTGTGCAGAGGGAACTGTTTGAAAAATACCGAAACCTGTATTTGCAGGTGAAAACAAACATCAAAGGAGCGTACAATCTTTTTTGTCTTCCCTGGTAATTATTTCTGTGGCTGTACGTTTTAACGGCCTCGTGAGGATGCTGTTCGGAGTGGGGAATGACTGCCTGTCCTGCGCAGCCGCGTCCACACGATGCACAGCTGAGTCACGTTCTCCACCGGTGGTTCAATATCATTGTGCAAGTTAAAATAGCGTTTCTTTTGTTCTGTTATTAAACAGCTATTTTCACATTCTGAACAGCTGAAAGAAATGAATCGAAGCAAATGTTACCTACAGCGCAGTACCTTCTGTGGTGTATGAATGATGTGTGATACCCATTTTGAAACCTTTGTCCTGATTCACTGATTTTCTTTAGTTTTGAGTTGATTTGACAACATTGAAAACTCTGGAGTTACTTGTGAAATAAGTAGTGAGAAAGGTAGTAAGTCTATGGAGGAGCTGAATAAATGAGCAAAGCCTGGAGAATACCTGATTATTTGAAAATTTCGTGCGGTTGGAGGATTTTTTTTCTAATCCTTTTTCTATGAGTGAAATAGTCTTGAATTGGTAAAATATACCACTATTAAAAGCTTCCCTCAAAGGTTTATAAGCATGAACAGTTTTAATGGGAGAGAGGAATAGAAGAACATTTTCTTCACACTTCAATTTTTGAAACAATGGGAGGAAAAAAAGGGGAATTTGTTTCTGATTAAATTTTTCATTGAGTTGCACCTTATTATATCTGTTATCACTCTATTGTATTATACTCTTTTTACTCTGTTATGCTATTGCCCTGGTGAGGCCACATCTGGAGTGCTGTGTCCAGTTCTGGGCTCCCCGGGTCAAGAAGGACAGGGATCTGCTGGAGAGAGTCCAGCAGAGGGCTACAAAGATGCTCAGGGGACTGGAGCACCTCTCTGCTGAGGACAGGCTGAGGGCCCTGGGGCTGTTCAGCCTGGAGAGGAGAAGGCTGAGAGGGGATCTCATCAACGCTTATCGATACCTACAGGGCGGGTGGCAAGAGGACGGGGCCAGACTCTGTTCAGTGGTGCCCAGTGACAGGACAAGGGGCGACGGGCACAGACTGGAACATGGGAAATTCCATCTGAACATGAGGAAAAACTTCTTTCCTTTGCGGGTGGCAGAGCCCTGGCACAGGCTGCCCAGAGAGGTGTGGGGTCTCCTTCTCTGGAGATCTTCAAAGCCCACCTGGATGCGTTCCTGTCCAACCTGCTCTGGGTGCCCCTGCTCTGGCAGGGGGGTTGGGCTGGATGATCTCCAGAGGTCCCTTCCAACCCTGACCAGTCTGTGAATTTGTAATTTTCCTGGGTTATAGTGTTTCACTATAATGAAGCTAAGGTACCAGTACTGACCGTGGATTTGTGATGCAGTTCGTGCCGTCTGAGTGCGTGCTGAGCTCCCGCTGCCCCAGTGGGAGAGGAGCAGCAGCCTCAGTGCCTGCAGCGCCCGGGTAACTGTGCTCACCCTGTGAAATACAGCGGTTGTCGCGGAGTGTGACCTTAATGAAATTTATTCTGGTTCAGACTATCAGCTATTTTTGTTCCTGTGTTGTCATTTCTTTAACTTTCTCTCTTCCACTTTGTCTGTTTCAGAAGGTGAAAAACCAATCTTTACAAAATCTCTCTTCCACCTCCCTGCCCCAGGCTACTGCAATATTAAGAAACGCTCTCCCTACAGTCTGTGTGTCCCTGTAAATATTTAGGTCTACCTTTTTTTTTCCTCTCTGACTTTACAGACCCTCATACATCACTGCCATTGTCACTCTCCTGTCGTCTCTCCCCCTCTATTTGCTTTTTCATATAATGCGGAGAGGTGTACAGCGTTACTGGTTTCCTGAGGCTTTTTCTGCTGTTATTCTGTGCTGAAAATGGCAACGGGAGTTTTGTGATAAACTCTGGTATCACACAACTGTTTATTTCCCCACAGTCCTTGTTCAATGTGTATATTTTCAATACTTATTTCTTATTTTTATGCTTTTTAGACAATAGATTATCCAGTGCAGGATCCTTTTCTAGTACTTGTGTAGTCTTTTAACACTGAAGGTAATCTTAGAAAAAAGGACAGAAGGAATTTTAAGGGATTTCCTGTATTGACCTGCATGCAGAATTAGCTACTCCAAGAGCATTTATATATTTTCTTCATCTGTTCCTAAGAATTCGCACTGATGGAAAGCCCACAGACTGCCTGGGTATGGACCCCCATAGTCCAATGGTCACTGAAGAATGACACCGAGCGACGCCTGGACATCTGATGCCCTGAGCTGCTGAATAGGGAGGCTGCCTGCTGTCAGTGCCGTGGGGTGGCCTGAATTGCAGGAAGGTTATATAAATTGATGATACCAAACTGGGAGGAAGCAGGAAGAAATGCTTCACTCTGGGGGTGGTGAGCCCCTGGGGCAGGTTGCCCCGAGAAGCTGTGGCTGCCCCATCCCTGGAGGTGTTCAAGGCCAGGTTGGACGGGGCTTGGAGCACCCTGGGCTGGTGGGAGGTGTCCCTGCCCAGGGCAGGGGGTGGAACTCAATGATTTTCAAGGTCCCTTCCAACATAAAGAATTCTATGATTTTATGAAGGATATATCCTTCAACCAGTGGCGTATGGGCTCAGAGAGGGGAAAAAAGGTGTTGGAAAGGTGGAAGGTGTTACACCCACACAGGGATGCGGTGGCTGCTGGAGGTGGGTCCCTTGTACAGCAGGCTACTTAGTAAGACTTTGGCAGCAGTTTGAGTAGATGAATTTGTAGATTTTACATTTAGTATTTTACAGTTGGCTGTGATATAGTAATTTATCCTTAAACAGAAGTAGTCTCAAGCTATATCTTCCTTTCTATTTTTATACAACTAGCGTACATAGTTGGGAATTACCCCAATTTTTGAAGTCTGTTTGTCTTGTACGTGTGTCATATATTCATTAATATTTTTCTTACAGGAATTGCCCAGTGGTTTAAATACTGCCTTTCATAGTACCTATATTTACAAAATACTAATAGAGTTTTCTATTTAACTAAAATGTGCGTACATTGGAAAATGGCTTAAACTGTTCTCTTCAGAAAATATTGTGTATAAATAGCTGCTAAACATATATGTATGGCAGATTGATATTTGTTCATTAAAAGCAGAAAATGAATGTTTGAACAGACAGAGGAAATTACTACTTTGGTTAATCAGGCCAAAGGAAATAAGAACTTACTAACTTAAAGGACAAAATACAAAATTACATGTAGAGGCTACATGCACTTTGAGAAAAGTAGACGTACTTTCTTTAAAGAATGGCTTTTTGTGCCTTTTTTCCCCCCCTTCTAAT
>NW_009647743.1:1818390-1909702 GCF_000708025.1 Charadrius vociferus
CATTCCTGTGATTTAGGATAGCCTAAAGCTTTTGGAGCACGTTAAAATATATTGACTTACACCTGTCGAACATCTTATAAGTAATTATTATCTGGCTATTGTCTGTGAGCTCCCTGAAAGGACGGTGTAGTGAGGGGGAGTCGACCTCTTCTTGCAAGTAATAGGTGATGGGACAAGAGGAAATGGCCTCAAGTTGCACCAGGGGAGGTTTAGATTGGAGATTAGGAAAAAGTTCTTCACGGAAAGGGTTGTCCAGCACTGGCACAGGCTGCCCAGGGCAGTGGTGGAGTCACCATCCCTGGAGGGATTTAAAAGAGGGGTAGCCGTGGTGCTGAGGGATGTGGTTTAGTGGTGGGCTTGGCAGTGTGACATTGATGGTTGGACTTGATGATCTTCAAGTTCCCTTCCAACTTATAAAATTATAGAATTTTCTAAGTATTTAAAATTTATAGGCCTTACATTGCTTTCTGTCCACATCCTTTGTGGCATAAACTGATAATGCTTAGGAGAAAATAAAACTTCTGGCTGCGGAATGAATGCATGTTTGCCTTCCCTCAGCCAGTGGCTTCTGCCTTCCCTGTCCCACCGGAAGGCAACTGAAAGGGCTCTACAGGGTGTGAAGGTCCTTATGGGAGCGGTGAGACCTGGGAGAGTTGAAGATGCTGTCTTGATGAACCTACTTGACAAACTAGGCAAGGCAGTGCCAGACACGTGAGCGCCCTCGCTGGGGAACCTGTTTGCTGGGGAACTGGGCATCGCTTAGACACTCTGCTGGCTGGACAAAAGATTGGCCTTCTGTAGCTCAAGAGTGATTGCTCTCACTTGAGAAACATTTCACAGGGTGAAATGTGTTGAGAGAAAATTCAGCTTCTATAACTGTTTCTAATTCTGTGCCTTTTTAGTGGATATCTTCATTTATTCTTGTGAGGTACTTGAGTGATGCATAAAGAACTGGTGCTGTGGGCAGGAGCAATTCTGTTGTCAGCACTGTGGAGGTGAAAAAATGGAATAAATCTGTGGTGTTGGAAGGACTTGAACTTGGATCTCTTCTTTCTGTGTTTTTCCTGTTATAGAGGGTTGTCCTCAGTGGTCTGATAGGTGAGCGACAGCAGTTGTGACTATAGGTAAAACCTGGGATTGACGCTGTAACCTGCTCTGAATAAAAACATGAAACTGTACAAGGAATGAACTGTTTAACATTTCTTGTTAATCAGATGGCATGTCTACATTTAGTAGGTCAAGTAGCAACTGGGAAAACTCAGAAGTTGAATTAACCTGTGTCTTCTCATAGATTTTCTGACGTTATGGGTTGTCATACTTGACCTAATCTCTCGTTGGCCTGCAGTCTTCAATTTTCAGAAGTGTTTCTCCAGAGTAAAAGCTGTCTTTTTGCTTTCTTGATATCATATATTAACACACCTCTTTCTCTTCTTGTAGGGTGCTTTGAGTGTTGCATCAAATGCCTGGGAGGTATTCCCTACGCATCTTTGATTGCCACCATCCTGCTCTATGCTGGAGTCGCGCTGTTCTGTGGCTGTGGACATGAAGCACTTTCTGGAACCGTCAACATTCTGCAAACCTACTTTGAGATGACAAGAGCTGCAGGAGATGTTATCGATGTCTTTACCATGTAAGTTACTAGTTTCTTTTAATTCTTTCCTGCTAAAACTGCTAAAAATTCCGCAGGGGATATAAATTTGATGCAAGAAAAAGTGTTGTAATGAAAATCATAGAAAGGATGATTTGGATAAGCTCAGCATATGAAATTTTGACAGAGTTGATATTTTTACTATTTACAAGCAAGTAGTAATACTATTTAATACCCCATAGTTATAATTTAATTTATTACTAAACATTGCTTCATATAATATTGATGAAACTGTTCCATACATGCTTGCATTTATCCTTTTTCTCCTGTGATAATTTCTTTGCTGAAATGTGTAAAAAGTACAAAAAAAAACCCAAAAACCAGCAAAACAACCCCCCACTCCTATATTCTAAATAGATGAAGCAGGAGTGTGTTACAAGTAATAGGTCAGTTCTGGGAATAAATGCAGTAAACAACTAACTGAAGAGTTGTGCAGAACCCTGAGACTTGAAATGTCAAAATTCTCTTGCCTCTGGGTTTTTGTTTTTGTTTTTTTTTTTTTCTGAAATCATCTATTTTGAAGTTTTCATGCTTTGCTACTCCTGAAAAACTATTTCTGGAAGGCCTTTGTTTGGTTTGGTTTTCTTCTTGGTTTTCTTAAATATCTGGAATCCTAAATCTTATCTGACGGCTAATGGTCATAAATAAAGCTGAAGAATCTTATCCTCAAATTCGTAAGCCTGTTCTTTCATGAATGTTTCCTGCAGAAGTGAAGTGATTTGATCACCCATCAAAATATTGACCTCTTATAATGGCCAGTTCCATCATAATGGCAGGTCGGTGCTTAGCGGTGGTCAAAAAGCCAATCAGGTGCCAGGAACTACTGGGAAAATCATAGAGGAACAGAGTACATATTTATGCCTTTGTATAAATCCATCTTTCATCCATATCATTAAGACTGTGTACAATATTGGTGCCCCAAAGAAGGCAAAAAAAGATGATGAGAGTTATAGAACAGAGGCTCTATGGTTAAAAATGGAGTATAGTAGAACTCTTCGATCAAGAGAGAGTGATTTAGAGCTGTTGGGCTAGAGGTCTGTAAATTCATGGTTAGGAATGAGGTGCGCGAGGTTAGGTTGTCTTTCTTTTCCAGTACAGGAAGTTTGAGGTATCAGAGGAAACTAGTAGGCACCAGGTTCAGAAGGAACAAGTGATGGTTCTGCAATTGCTGTGTGGCAGACCTGTGAAGGCAGTTGCATATTGTGGATGCCAAAAGCTTCTATGGGTTCAAGGAAAGACTGGATAATCTTGAAAGACAAATCCATTGATGGTTTCTAATGGCATACACAATTATCCAGCTCGGGAAGTCCCAGAAGCTAGAATAGTGTTGTGGTTATCCTATTGGCTTGCCTGCTCTTACTTTTTTATATTCATTTTTTGAGATAGGAAAATGGACAAGATATATATTTGATCTGACCTGGTACCACTGTTTTAGTGATAGATAGAAACAGAATCTCAAATATTTTTTAACTTGTGTAGCGCTGTATTATCAACACCCTTTCCAAAGCTTCTCTGTCCACGAGTCAGCTCTGTTGTTTGTGGAATTAGTAGCCAGAAGGGAGAATGTACCAGACAGCGATGTCACTGCTATGCCCTATCCAATTTTCTTCTTAGGACCAAGGAATGTAGAAGTTCTTGTATATATATGTTTTGGGTTGGTGGGAAGTATGTGACTTCTGCTTTGCCTTTTTTGGCTTGTCGTTTAGAATAATGGGTCTGACTTGACTCGGGGGCTAAGGTTCATTGTTATCCTGAATGAGAGATCAGTCATTTTATTAGGCTCTAACTTATTTTATTAGTCCCTAGGAAGCCATTAGTGCAGAACAGCCACAAATCGATGCTTTCTCTTCACAGCAAGTTTTCCAGCTTCCCTCTGTCAAATACTTAAGTGAAAATATCAGTCAGGCACCATAGTTCAAATGTATATAATTCACTGGAAATGGTTAAGGAACTGTAAAGGTGGTGGTGTTTTCTTTTTTTCCTTGGCATTTAATTGTTTGGCTAAGCTAGTAGCTTTTTGTTTTGTTTGTTTATTGTTTACTTAAAAGTATACTAAACCCAGTTCTTTCCTTGGCAGCCCTACTGGAATTGAAATTTCAGTTTATTCAGTTATGAAAGATGTCTCTAAAGTTATGTCTTCAAGGGAGGAGGAGCAAATATTTTGACTAAAAGCAAATGAGCCATTGCTTTTAACAGGGTAAACTGTGTCATTCTCAAAGAAATTTGCACACGTTAATTTTCTGCCTGCTGAAGTAGATATTACTCTGCTTTTTAAAATAATTTCATAAGGAGAAGAAATACTTAATATTTTGTCGCAACTATTGATTAGCAGTTGATGGTACAAAAGTCTCATCGTAATTACATTGCTTTGAAAGGCCAAAGAGCAGAAAGAAAAATTATGATGGTCAAAACAAGCAGTGCAGCACCTACATTCTTAAAACTATACATAATGAAATGGAAATAAACCCTAGTTGTTTGTTGTTCTGATTAGAAATAATAAAAAATAAATCTAGTCATGTGCCCTACTAAATTATACTTTTAAAATATTTTTTAAGACATTTTGGCTCTTAATGCTTGTAGTGGTGTGACCTGGAGTCCGCCCTTCTGTGACAAAGGTGTCAGGCAGATGCTGTGGTGGAGCGAAGTGCGTTAGATTCTGGTTGATCATCCTTATGGTTTCTGTCTATATTTTTATTAGCGCAGTGGATTTCAAATGTCATTCAGAATAAAAATCAGTCCCTATCTGAGAGCTACTTATGTGGGTGGTAAGAGATAAGGTTTTTCTTTTTTTTTAACTGAGCTCAAAACTCTGTTTGTTCTGATCTCAAATAACAAAGCTCACAAGCCACCCTGCATCATTTATCTTAGTCAATACAGCTGCTCATTGCAATTTAAATTCTCTACGCCTGTAGAGAAAGGAGGGCAAAATGAGGGCATCAGCAAGATCTGAAACACCCTTTAAGTGCCTAAAATAAGAGCCATTCAGAAATGTCTGTGGCAGTGTCCCTGAGGGCATCAACTGACTGTCCCTGCCTGCCCTCTTGAATTTCTTCAGGCAGACACAGGTAAAACAGATACTCTAAACTCTTGAACAAAACTTAAGTAAATCAAATGTATTCAAATTCAAGAGAACACATACTGTACAGACAGGTATTCCTCATGGAGAGATCGTGTCCTCAAAAATCACCAACCTGGATAGGGTAGACTCTTCTCTTTCTACGCGCTCGTTTCTGATTCCATGAAACTTAATAAATTGGGTGGTTATAAAAAACATTTGGAATGATCAATGAGTGACCTTTTCATTGGGACGAATGGCTAATGATACTGCTTTCTGAATCACTTTTGTGACACTTTGTTCCCTCTAGTCCCAAACTTCTTCACTGTCAACATTATCACTGCTCTAACGGTAGCTGCTTCCCACCCCCCTGCCAAGAGAAGAAATGCCGCTTTGGGCATTTCAAGTACAAAAGTCATAAACTGTTGTCTGGGATGTGGATTCCTTCAGTGGATGTAGAGTAGTTATTTTAGTTCCTTGCTATTCAAAGGGATGCTAAAAAAATAAATATGGTGGTTTAAATTATTCTGCAAACTGCCTTTATGACATTTTAACTGGGAGAGGTGAATGGTTTATGCTGCCGACTTTGTCAGTTTAACAGCTCTGTAGGCTTCACTGAAACTGAGTAATCTGCTGGAGGCAGATGTGGTATTCAGTCATTCTTCTAATAACTTACCAAACTGCAGTGAACACTATATCTGCAAAGTACTGGGTATAACCAGAGTCGCTTACTTCATCACTGATTTTGGCACGATTCCGAAGTCAGCAGAAGTAGATGTCTGATTATCAAACATGAATTGTATGACCTGGATTTTTATATTTTCCTGGTGGTTGGAACAAATTCCAGAAGATGTCGTTTAAGAAAGTGCCATGCCACTCTCCGTGGCATTTGAAAAGTCATGGCAGTCAGGTGAAGTCCCCGGTGACTGGGAGAAGGCAAACATTGCACTCATTTTTAAAAAGGGTAGAAAGGAGGACCCTGGGAACTACCGACCTGTCAGCCTCACCGTTGTGTGTGGGAAGTTCATGGAACAGATCCTGCTAGAAGCTATGCTGAGGCACATGGAAGACAAGGAGGTGATTTGGGACAGCCAGCATGGCTTCACCAAGGGCAAGTCCTGCCTGACCAACCTAGTGGCCTTCTATGGTGGAGTGACTACATCAGCGGACAAAGGAAAGAGCTACGAATGTCATCTGTTTGGACTTCTGTAAGGTCATTGGGAGAGGTACAGATTTGATGGGTGAACAGTTCGGGGATGAGGAATACTGTCTCACATCCAGAGAGTAGTGGTCCACGGCTCTATGTCTAGATGGAGGTTGGTGACAAGTGCTGTCCCTCAGTGGTCCATCTTGGGACCAGCACTGTTCAATATCTCTATCAATGATGTAGGCAGTGGGAGCAAGTGCACTCTCAGCAAGTTTGCGGACAACACCAAGCTGAGTGGTGCATTTTACAGGCCTGAGGGATGGGACACCATCCAGAGGGACCTGGACAGGCTCTAGAAGTGGGCCTGTGTGAACTCATGAGGTCCAAGAAGGCCAAGCGCAAGGTCCTGCAACTGGGTTGGGGCAATCCCTAGGGCTGGGGGGTGAAGGGACTGAGAGCAGCCCTGCCGAGAAAGACTTGGGCATACTGGTAGATGAAAAGCTGGATGTGAACTGGTAATGTGCGCTCACAGCCCAGAACCCCCACAGCATCCTGCGCTGCATCCCAAACAGCAGGGCGAGGGAGGGGATTCTGCCCCTCTGCTCTGCTGAAACCCCACCTGCAGTACTGCCTCCAGCTCTGGGGCCCGCAACAGAAGAAGGACATGGACCTGTTGGAGCAGGTCCAGAGGACGCCACAAAGACGCTCCGAGGGCTGGAGCACCTCTGCTGTGAGGACAGGCTGAGAGTTGGGGTTGTTCAGCCTGGAGAAGAGAAGGCTCCGGGCCTTACAGCCTTCCAGTACCTAAAGGGTACAGGAAAGCTGGGGAGGGACTCTTGATCAGGGAGTGTAGTGATAAGATGAGGGGTAACGGTTTTAAACTGAAAGAGGGGAGATTTAGATTAGATATTAGGAAGAAATTCTTTACACTCAAGGCAGTGAGCCCCTGGTGCAGGTTGCCCAGAGAAGCTGTGGCTGCCCCATCCCTGGAGGTGTTCAAGGCCAGGTTGGACGGGGCTTGGAGCAGAGGTTGTTTCGATAACCTCATGGTTCAGCTACAGAGATAATACAAGCTGCAGTGATTTTTGACAAGCTGAGGGAGTTGGGGCTGTTCAGCCTGGAGAAGAGAAGGCTCCGGGGAGACCTTATTGCCGCCTTCCAGTGCCTAAAGGGGCTACAGGAGAGCTGGGGAGGGACTTTGTACTGGGGCATGGAGTGATAGGACGAGGGGGAATGGCTGTAAACTGGAAGAGGGCAGGTTTAGATTAAACATTAGGAAGAAGTTTTTCCCTGTGAGGGTGGTGAGGCACTGGCCCAGGTTGCCCAGAGAGGTTGTTGAGGCCCCATCCCTGGAGGTGTTCAAGGCCAGGCTGGAGGTGGCCTTGGGCAACCTGGGCTGGTGGGAGGTGTCCCTGCCCAGGGCAGGGGGGTTGGAACCCGATGATCTTCAAGGTCCTTTCCAACCTAAACCATTCTATGATTCTATGATTCTATGAAACTTTCCAGGCCAGGTTGGACGGGGCTCTGAACAACCTGATCTAGTGGAAGATGTCCCTGCTCATTGCAAGGGGGTTGGACTAGATGGCCTTTAAAGGTCCCTTCCAACCCAAACCATTTTATGGTTCTATGAAATCAGTAGCACGAAGTATGTTTGGTGTATTTCCCAACAGCATCTTTTCACAGTTCGTTCTTTTTAGTATGCAAGGCCAGCTAGTGCCATCTGTCACATGTTTGTGATATATAGGCCATGAAACAAGGGAATCACGGCCTTACAGTGGAAAAGGAAGAAATCTTCCTGATAGAAACATTAACAACATTTTCCTACTACAGTCAGAGCTAATTCAGGTCATTGTAAATTCATTTCCTTTTAAAGGTGTGAAACCAAATAGTAAACTAAATGAAGTTACAGTCTGTAAATCTGTTGTCACTATCTTCTCTGTTGGAAGTGCCACAAACACTCTACTGGAGCCACCTTCCCACAGCTAAAAATTTCCTTCCTTTCAAAATGTGAAAGCCTGTGTTTCAGATGCTGTTGTGTCCGAGGTTGATGTGTGCCAATAACCTCTCTGTTAGTCAGTGCATAGTCATTGCTTAGTAAAAGGATATTATTTAGTAATATACATATATATGTGCAACTGTTTCTTTTGAGGAAAAGCGTAAGAGCATGCGTAGAAGCTTTTATATCCCCCCTCAGTGTTTGGAAGCAGTGTTTGAGAGGTAGATAAATGGACCTTTTTCTGATCCTCTGCTGTTCCTTCTTTTTGTTGGCTTTGCAGTTATCACAAGTTAAATATTGGCACCACTAAAAATGTTACCATTGTCGTTAATATTAATGCAATACTGTGAAAGGTATTACATTGAGACCTGTAGTAAAGGCTGGCTGATATGAAATATGGTATTTATAAATATTTGCATTAGATGATACGATGGATTTTTTTTAGTCCTCTAGTTAGTATGCAATAGTACTAACCTGGTTTTCCCTATACACGTTTGTTCTCTTACAAAAGCTTGGCGTTCTGTAAATTTGAACTTAAATTATGTTTTAAACGCTATTCCTGTTATGGGAAGCAAAACATGTAAGGCTCTGTATGAGGACCAGCAATTGCTAACTCACACAAGGCTGTGTCATAGGATGTCTGGAAACAGCAACCATCCTACAGAGCCCTGGCAGACGACCCCACGGGTTCTGTAAGGAGAACGTTCCCCGAGGCACCGATTCAGCTACCTGAGCCTGTAAGCAGGAAGAAGAGACAGGAAAGAAGTGGGGTTTGTATATAGCAAATTAGTGGGACAACTCCCTGTGGTTGACATCCAGGCTTGTGTAGTCATTGGAGAGATGTACTGCCTTTTTGGAGGTGTATACTGCCTTTGGGTAAGGATTGTTTTCATTCTCCTTGTTATGTAGTAGTACCCAAGTTGTTGTTTAAACAAGGGTTTGCATTTCCTTCTTATAGCAAATTAATATGTTATCTAGGGAGTACGATCTAAAATTTTTAGCTTCATACCTGTAAAACTGGCATTTAAAAGTTTTTATGAAATGATAGCTTTATATATATAAAATAATTATTTTTAAAGTATGCCGCCTTAGAAGTATGCTTGGTTTTAGATAATAGATTTTATTGTTGCTTTAGGTCAATTCGACACCTCAAAAAACATCTGAAAAAAGTTACATATCTGAAAAAAGTTATAAATACCAGCAAAAACATTTTCTTACAAAATATTTTGCAAATGCAACGCTTGGAAACTACCCTTAAAATCCCCAAATATTACTACTTTGATAAATCTTAAGTGGAGTTCCTCCTGTGGCAGCAAATAATTGTCAATGGATCTTGTTCCACCTAGGTATTGTAGAAATCCTAGCTTGCCGTGTACTACTGCGTGTCTACTGGGTGCGCCGCGTAGGCTGATAACCAACGTGCACTGTGGAAAACGGGCAGCAGCGAGCTGAGAACTGCCTCACTCAAACCCTCTTTTGAAATCTCCAGCCAACCTGCTCTTTTGGTGGTTTTGAGATGCAAGCGCTGAGGATGTCGTCCGGAGTTAAGCGCAGGAGGCATATGGCTACATATACATTAGAAAGCAGCGTTGGCACAACAGAAACTGAGCGGTACACCTAAATACTTGGTGCTAATAACTTGCTGTTCATAAAGTATGAATTTCAGGGACTTATTTTGGACTGAGTCTCGCCTGATAGAATGGACTGAACATCCATTAGCGGCGGGAGCGCGGTAGGAGCACTCCTGGAGCGTACTTCTCATTTAGCTTAATTGGAAAGGGATCTGCGTTGTGCGCTCTGAAAAACACGATGCAAACCGTATCTCAGTAAGTGGGGACAGCTGCGGGACTCGCTTAAAACAAGTGAAAAAAAATCCATTCCTGAGCCAATACGCTAAGGGGGATGTACCCATAATCCCCGGTGCTGTAAGGTGAAAGCTTTTTTCCCCTGAGCTCAGTGGTAAAAAGACTTCTAACAAGGTTAATGACAATTCCCACTAATAGCACTCTGAGTTCTTGTACCTGCATTCTGACTGCATGTAGAAGAATGAAGTTATCTCTGCGAGGAAGGTCCAGCTTTGGCCCGTGTCTCTTGTTTGTGTATTATAATTTGACAGGAACCACCAGAGAGAGCACGATATCATTGAAAGATGCATCTTTCCGTTTTAAAAATTGCAGTTTGCTTAAGGAGAACGTTTTCTGTTTCACTGGAATGGTTCAGCCGCACACAAAAAAGTAAAACTGGACAAATACAACATATTAAAGATTAGGTGCAGAACGTAGCGTTTCAGATCTGGTATCATTCCATAAGTGCACCAAATGTGACAAAACATGCCAGCACCTGAGAATATGGCCTCTGTAGATTATGCAGTGCTGAAAAGTCACGTTTACTACCTGCTCAGCTGTATTCTGTCGCCTAGTGCTCTGTATTCTGTTAAAAGCAAAACCAGTAAGAAGCTACGCAAACAAAACTTAGAATTTGGGAGGTATCTGCAAAAACGTTGTCCTCATTTAATGAAATAATTCAATAGGGAAATTCATAGCAGCGCATGTGAATAACAGCAGAATGATCTTACATAAAGAATTTTTTTGTCTTCCTCTGTGCAGATACAGTCCACTACTTTTAGGCAGGCAGCTGTATTATTTATTACGGCGTTAAGCAGCTCTCTTTCTTGGTTGCCTGGAATTTTAGGTTGGCTGTAATCACTATATCACAAGCCTGTGACTTGAAGCATTTGCAGTCGACCTTTCTCAGCAGGCAGTTCATCTTCCTAGGAAATATCTTTTTCTCTTTTAAGTGCTTTTATTTCCTTTTTGGCTTAGTTTACTTTATAAAGATGTAAAAAGCAAAGCAGGTATTCCTTTTTAATATACATATTGCTAAATCTTGCTTCACGTGCCGTGCAAAGCTAACATAACTGGCATTTCCACAGGGGATCTCAAAATAGTAAAATTAACTCTTATCATCCTAATCTGGAGTTTTACTGTCAGGTTGTCAGTCTTACGCTATCAGTGTTTACTCTCTGTGACTCCAAGTTTACGTTTGTAATAATGAAATACTTACAGATGCTGTGATATGCTTTTGCCATACCTTTTTACTCTTTATTGCTATGGAAAGTTGCCTGGGAATTCAGTATATGTAGTGCACAACACCATCCCGGAACTCTGCCAGAAATCTGCACGTTACTGTGCACTGATTCCAATCTTTTTTTGGCCTTTTTCATAGAATCATTGAATCATAGAATTGTCTAGGTTGGAAGAGACCCTCGGGATCATCGAGTCCAACCTTCAAGCAAAGAGGGCTCCAGATTCCTTCTGTAATTAGCCTCTTTAAAGATGTTTCTGAGAAAGTAGCCTTGCTAGAGGTGAGCAGGCAGAACAAGCCTGGATCATCAGGAACAACTTTGAGAAGCAGCCTCATCCATATGTCACAGTCAGAATTTTGTGGTTTGGACCCAACCGTTTCATGATTATTTAAATTCTTATGCTGGATCCTTTCCTGTTTCAAGAAAGTGATAGTTGCCAGGGCAGAAATGTGGTGTGCACTGCTCTTGCTCCTCTTCCGTTAGCTTGTGGATTCTCGACCACTTTTAGAGGTGCTCCATGAAATGTGGGCTCAACTATCCCATTCCTAGGAAGGAAGCAGCCATCAAACTTTTAGAGGATGATGATTTAGGGTTGTATTTTGCATACTTGTAGAGAGTTGTACGCCACAAATTAATCTCTTAAAATCAATGGGATCTTATGGCACATCAGCTGATGTTCAGAGTAGAATAACAAACTCTGCCCCTTGCAGAATGGGAGTGTAACTCACATGTTATGGTACGACGACCTCTTCTTCATATAATTCATATAATTGAGCAAATGATTTGTATGATTCCATACAAAATTTCTTCCACAAATACAGAATTGTAAGATTCTGACTTCTTTTTATTATGTTTTATTTCTACTTGAATAAAAAATACTTTTAGGTCTTTGTTGATCTTGTCCTTTATCTGCTGTTGATCCTTTCTCCTTTTATCATTTCCTGGCAAGCTTTTACTGAGCATTCTGTACTCCAATTTTGTTTTCTTTGCACCTGAAATTTAGAAGTTTAGACTCTGTATTAACCTCATCTTAGAAAAATCCCTCATGGACCTATGCTGACATTTTCTTACTAGTTTTCATTTTTCTTTTCTCCACAATGAGGACAATTTTACTTCATTTATGTTGTTACCTGGAGGTTTTTGGTCTTACTTTGCAGGTAGTACAGGATTATTAATTAGTAAATCCTTCTTTCTCCCTGCGGGCTGTATCTTTTCCTTCTGAAGTTTGCCTTTGCTTGTTTCCTTCTATGCTAACAGTTCCCCTGTGCTTCATGGTAGAACATCATCTTTGCTCAAACTCCTTAAGTGAATAATGTCATGAACTTACACCAAGAAACTGTTCCCAGCTGGTTTGCAGGAGAGCCTGAGCACCTCTTTTAAAAACTTCCATGGGACATGGCTTCTGCGTATCCTAAACAAACCTTCTTGCTTGCAAACACCCCCTTACATCTTGTCTCTCTTCAAAAAACACATTTGCAAAACTGTTTCTGCAAGCTTGAGATAGCTGGAGGAGGGAGGCTGCCTCTCAGGATCATTCCCTGGGAGGGCAAGAGGATCAGCATGGAGACCAGCAAATGTTGCTCTTTTACAGAGTAACAGAGATTATTGGGCGTTCTAGATGTGAACATCAACTCCTCAAAGTCCCTTGTGACACGATGAAAAAAACCCCAATGTCCCCAAAAAGGCAAAACTGGCCTACCCCAATGGTAGTGATGACGTGCAATTCTCATCATTCTAAATTGTCTATGCCAGCTATACAAAATGGCATTTTTTAATTAGGAATTGTGCTATGATAATCATAGTATCATAGAATGGTTTGGGTTGGAAGGGACCTTGAAGACCGTCCAGTTCCCCCCCCCTGCCCTGGGCCGGCCACCTCCCCCCAGCCCAGGTTGCTCCAAGCCCCGTCCAACCTGGCCTTGAACACCTCCAGGGATGGGGCAGCCACAGCTTCTCGGGGCAACCTGCCCCAGGGGCTCACCGCCCTCACAGGAGAGAATTTCTTCCTAATATCTATTCTAAATGTCCCCTCTTCCAGTTGGAAGCCATTCCCCTTCATCCTATCACTACGTGCCCTAATGAACTTTTTAGTACTTTGATAGCTTGGGTATTATATTTTCCTTATTGTGTTTTTTGTTGGTTTTTTTTTTTTGGCTTGGAAATAGGTATAATTGCCTGAATCTACTTGCATTCAGAAAGTCTAGGTTCAGTTTACCGGTAATTACTTGCTATTCAGGACCTGTAGTATCTGCATGGCATTATCTATATTTGGAGAAGTTACCTTATACATTCAGGAAGAGAAATGTGAGGATGAACTATAAATGCTGGAAAAGTAGTTCCACAGTAAATACCTCGTACTCTGGTGGGCTAGGCTAACCAAAACCTCTGTAATATAGATTTATTTGAATAAAATTTTTTTCTGGGCAGCATGAGAATCACGTCACAGAGCAAACTAATGTGTTGTGGGTTTTCTTGTTGCTGGTAGTTGCAAATAAATGTCTGCAATGCATTCCTATATTAACCAAATTAAATGAAAATATCCCTAGCTAGTATGTAGATTGTTCCGAAGCAATATTAATGATTTTGATAGAAAAATATATATTGGTGTGCAGTAGCTGCGTACCATCCTTCGACACCAAGGGTAGAAAGTGTACCATGATTAGACTGAATAGTGTAAATGTTTCAGGGTTCCATAAAATTTGCAGTTCCTTTTAGGACACACAATAGAATATAAAGGGTCAGTGTTAACAGTTCTTGGCTTATCTGTTGGGGTAGTAAATCCCTTTATTATGGTGGACCAGTATTGATTTACTCCAGTGAAGTAACTGGATCCTCAATGTCAAACATTATTATTTCTAGACATAGTTAACAGAAGCTAATTATGAATATTGAAACACTTTCAAAACAGGGTGTAATAATTATGAGCTCAGTTGACCGAAGGAGTCTCAACAACAAAAGAATAATTAATTGGCTATAACACACTTTTTGCAAAAGCCTGCTAAACATAGACATGATCATTCAACAATTAATCTTATTGCTTGCTGATTTATTTTATTTTTTAATCCTTGAATTTGCCAAAGCACCATGAAAATACACAGCAGAAAATGTGCAACATTGATCTGACTCACTGAGAATATTTTCACTCACCTCTGACTTGTCTCTGCTGGGATTGTCTACTCCGTGCTCAGCTACAACCTGTTCGTTGAGATGTTAGCATTGATGGCTTCCATCAATAACTTCTGTCAGAGGAAGAAAGTGTTTTCTCTAAAGCTATTTTAATACTCGTCTTGTTGGATAGATTCCAGATTCAGATTAATGAATTAGGAAGTCTGCTTAATATAGAATAATTAATGACCCAGTAGCAGAAAAGGAACTAAAAATTGAAAGATCAGCTTGATTTACATCACAAATTGAAAGCGGTGATGTTTGTCTTTTTAACATTTCTGAAAATAGTGATGTAAGGAAAATGGGATCTGTAACTCGTGGAGCCTCTACAATATTAGGACAGTATGCAAAATATGTTTTAGATTATTCTGTAAAAAAAAAAAAAAAAGCCTTTTTCACAATTAATTTACATTTAGATAATCATTCAGCTTATTCTACCCGGCAATGTAGGTTAACATGTGAAGATTGCGTGATACACGCAAATTTGTTAAAATCAGGATCGTCTTCACTATCTTCATTTATCGCCTTTTAATAGAAATATTTCATGGCTTCATATAATATCCATAGGACTCCTGCATTCAGTGAACAGGTATGCAAGATCTGAGCAAGCTGGACTGGTGGAAGATGTCCCTGCCCATGGCTGGGGTTTGGAGCTAGACGATCTTTATGGTTCCTTCCAACTCTAACCATGCTATGATTCGATGGGTTCTTTTTGTTCTTCACATTTAGCGTAGCTCTCATCTTCACCTACTGTATATCTTTCCAAGGAGTACAAAATTTATCTTAATAATTTTGATTCTTCTTCCTTGGCTCCTTACCCACCTCTTCCCTTCCATTCCAGCCTACGTAAGGGTGAGCTCTGCCTGTCCTTTTTCTTTGTCCTTACCCACCTCGCCCATTGGCTCCTGTTCATCGCCCCTTCTGCCATTGCCTTCCACCTCCCTGCTTGCTCCCAGGCTCTGTCTGCAGCATTTGAGACTTTGCTGAAACACAGATGGCAATTAATCTCCCTGAGTTCATCCACAAAGAATCGCATTTCATTTTAAAGAAAGGCAATCTCCCTTTTACAAGGCCTATATTTTATTATCTATTCTAATTTCCTTGGAAAATCAAAGTTTATGTGAAGCTTATTAGATGCTGCAGAATAATTTAATACCAACACTATCTTCAAAACTATATATCTGTAAAATGTTACTGTTGTAATACGTTTTCTTTAAATACAGCACAGACTAAATGTAGCTATATTGCACTACAAATCTATCTGACTTTTAAAGAGGTCGTTGAATGATTGTTCCACGATTTCTGTTTATATTTTTGCTCTTTGTATTATACGAGGTCCTTTCTCCTTGGAGTAAGTCGGGCTATTTCCTCTCATGTAGTCTGATCCGTAGAGATTTTACTACTTCTCTCCGTAGAGAGTGTGTGAGGAAGAAATTGATTTCTATATTTGGCTAATGTGTAGCTATATATATTTTTTCCTTGTAGAAGGCTTAAGTGAAAGTTATTCCTTTAGTTACACATCAGGCTGAGGAAAAAGCAGAGCTCTTTTAGTACCCTTTTTGATACAAGCGGCTCAGTGGGAGGCTCAGCACAGATGGTTTAAAGGGCTGTTGCAAGGGCTGAAATAGTCTCTGGACTTCCCCAAAGCCTTAATCTCTTTAGGGCAATGTTAGCTTGTGATTTTTTCACTCTGCGGGTGGTGATCCCCTGGGGCAGGTTGCCCCGAGAAGCTGTGGCTGCCCCATCCCTGGAGGTGTTCAAGGCCAGGTTGGACGGGGCTTGGAGCAACCTGGGCTGGGGGGAGTTGTCCCAGCCCAGGGCAGGGGGGTTGGGACTCGATGATCTTCAAGGTCCCTTCCAACCTAAACCATTCTATGATCTCTACAGCACTGAGCACGCTCAGGTCTGTGAGGACCTGATGCTGGCAGAGCTCCCACGCTTCAGCCACTGATGGAGGTCACAATTTTATAAGGTGTATAACATAAGAATTGGAAGAGGTCTTGTGGAATAGTCACAAAGTTGTTGTCTGTTTGTTTCTTGTAAGTTTACTTTAATCAATAATGACAAGATAGGCTCAAAACATCATTTTCCTGCAAAAACAGTGTTACATTGGCTGAATTACTATAAAATTAGAGAAACAGGTTTTTAACAATGTAATCAGCAATTCGATGTATTAAAATAAATTTGATCTTTGCATCATCTAATACAGCCTGTAGAATTAAATTTGTTTCGCCATTTTGGATAGTTCATGTATCTGTTCCATACAGATATCAACTTAGCCTAGTTTTCACTTGAGTGTAAAAGAAAAAGTGAAGTAGGAGACAGCTGAGAGGGCTTTGTTATCGGAATGCTAGGGAAAAACATATCCTGTCTCGTTCCCAGAACGCTCCGTTATCGCCTTCTGAAAAGTGCTATAATAGGTGCCAAGAGCATTAATTTATAATATTTCTCCCACACCCAATCAGGCCATAAGTTTACTTGTGTCTTTATGAGACGAATGCAAGCTTAAGATACACTCAGTGAAGTTGTAGACATAGCCGTACATCTGAAATATCAACTCTAAACTTGAATCTGACTTTGAATCTCTTGAAAACCATCCAAACTCAAAGATATTTTAATGGGGCTTTGAGCTTTGTTATTGTAGTGTACATGTAAAACACTTATTGAGAGTTGTCTTTTGGGTGATGATGAAAAGTCTGTTCCTGAAGAAATGTTATCATTAGATATTTCATTTCATAACAATGAAAGTATTAATCTTTATGTCTTGAGAAACGTCCAGTTTGGGTAGTTGTTTGGTAGATGTCAAAATTCATCTTGCAGATTCCAGTGGTTGTTGTTTTTGTTTTTTTTTGTCCTACTCTGTTATGAGCTGTTGCTATCTTGACCTGGACATATGGCTGGAACTTACTAACATCTTAAACCTGCCATTTTCTGAAGAGTTGCACAACTCCCACTGTGTCATATTGATAAACTGGAAGCTTACTGTAGCTAGTTTTTTGGGAAGTCCAAGCAGGAAACATTGAAACCTGCTGATCCAAGGCAATGGGCACTAGGAGTATTTCCAAGTTTAGACCAAACAATTAGAGCAGAGAGGTGCTTACAGACATCTTTTCATAAACCCTGGTCAGGAGAGAACATTTAGGAGTCAGACTTTCCTTGAGCCACTGTGGAGCTTCTGGACAGTGCTGGGCAGGACAGCCACAGGACAACCCAGGTAATCTTCTTTGTAATAAATTGAGTCTTCTCGGGCTCCACTCGTTACACTGTAAGCCATCCATTTCTTGAGCTTTGGGTCTGTGAAATGATGTGTTTAAAGCCCCATTATAGACGAACGCCAGATGATCTGACCTTATTACTTTCAAAATAACGTGTTTCTGGTTCGAAGTTAGGGATCTCCCTTGATGGCCTCGTTATTCTGTGTCAGACACTTTGTCCATTGCAGAGTAAGTGCAAAAGTAATAATGAAGAGAAGATAGCACAGGTTGGCATTGCAGCTTGAGAACTGCCTGTACGTGTAGAAAGGTTTGTGGAAGATTGTGACAAAATATCTCTTCTACAGCGTAAGTGCTGGATACCATGCGTTACTTGTTTCTTTTTTCTTTTCTTTTTTCTTCACCGCTTTATTTAGAGGAAAAATAAAATGAAAATTAACTGAATTTTAAATTATTCTGACGAACTGTGCTGTCTTACCTACACAGATCCATTTTTACATTTTATTAAAATAAAAGGCCCACTGTTTCTGGCATCGATGCTGTTTTATTCCAAGGTTCACTCCTGTCCTCAGCTTCAGCTGCCATTGTAGCACATCAGCACTTAAGCTGACTCCAGTGCAGAAACTTAGTGGGTCTGATTATCTCACCCGGAAATTCCAGAGTCAGCTTTAAATATTTATGCAGATAAATAATTTTTGCTGTTCCTATACAGGATTGACATCTTCAAGTATGTGATATATGGCGTAGCAGCTGCTTTCTTTGTATACGGCATTTTGCTGATGGTGGAGGGATTCTTTACAACTGGTGCCATCAAGGATCTCTACGGGGATTTCAAAATCACCACTTGCGGCAGATGTGTCAGTGCCTGGGTAAGTGGTTAAGAAAGCTTTTGTACTTACGACAATCCCAACGCGTTTTGTACGTTTGTAGTGCCTTGTGATGTTTGGGGTTTGTTTTTTTGTTTCTTTAATATTTTCTGATACTTCAGTTTAGCGGTTAAAAATTATAGCAAAAGAGAATAGACTGGTAGAAATGTTCTTTATATTATATATCCTATGTATATATTAATCACTAAGTAACTCTTCCTACTTAGGAGCAATCAATTCCACTGGTTGAATGGGAAAGCTTATTCTCAGCAACATAAGCTGTTTGGGACAGGACTAAAATTGTGTAATACCTTCAGTGGTGCTGGGCAAGAAATATTTTTCCTAGTAATATTTTCACTGTTATTTTAGAAATCTTGCCTGCTCCTCTTTGGGACAAGCTGAGACCTGTCATCAGCTTTTGTTTTGTTTTTAAATGGCAAACAGCCCATTATTTACTCCGATGTTATCTCTGATTTGGAGAGACCATTCATTTATGACCCTGGGAATCCTAGATTCAAAAAATGCTGATCCTGGGAGTCCTAGATTCCAAAAATGCTGATTTGTACTGGGACTTAAATGGAGGTTTCTTGTACTAAAATTGCTGACCGTTTGAACTGCGATTATTTTAACATCGCTGTTCAGTATCAGGTAAGTAACTAACTTTTTTGGTATTTGACTTTTCTGGACACTTGGTCGCTGTTGGAGTTGGAGAGTTCTGCAGACACCATCAGTATCAACAATCATATTTTCTAATGAAAAATAAATGATTAAATACAGCCAGGTAGATCTGTGTGTTAAGGTACACCTAATGTTATAGTATATTTACAATAACTGACATATAAAATAATAGTCAGCGAGGGTTTCCCATTGTACCCTCTGACAAATGTCAACATTTATTAAACTGCAATACAGACTAGGAACAAATATAGGCAATGGAGAGTATCTTCCAGCCATTCTAAAGACTATCAAAACTAGTATTTTGGATATCCTGACGTTTAGGGTTAAACTGAAGACAGTTAATGAACGCATTGGAAATTGGGCAATAAGGTGTGTATGCCATCCCTATGTAGATGTAACATGCTCCACAGTAATGCTGCTTTTTCATCTTGTTTTTTCTTTTGTTCCTGTCAAATGTCATTATATGATTTTGGCACTTTGACTAGGTATTGTTTTAAAGCCTTTAAATGAATATATAAATAAAGACTGGGAACATTTTAAATAAAGAGCAACCGTTGCTTATACCAGCACTGCTTTCATCTCCTGGAAAGAAATCTCTAATCCATATTCACTGAGAACCTACTAAACTAGTTCAAATTCTGTACAGAGCAGCAAATTCTTCAGAACGTTATTTTTTTTCTTCACAGCTCCCACAAATGCCTGTCCTCAGTCCTGCATCAGAGCAGCACTGCATCCTCTCACAGTTTTCGTGCCCTTGCAGTATAAACTGTAATTCTGTAGTACGTGTCTAGAAGAAATGAACAGTTAAACAGCTATTCTGTGGTTAATATCACTGTTGTTATTAAGGAATCGTTAAATGGATTCCTTCAGTGTTTTTCTTTCCTCATCAGTAATTTGTATTATTTGTGTTTCACTTTAAGAACCCTTGGGGTTCACGTTGTGCCGCTAAGGTTAAGGCTGTATACTGTTTATGATCACAATTAAAATAAGCCATCGATTATTTTGAGTTAAATACATCGTTGTTATTATTCTTGAAGTTAGTGGAAGTTTTTTCTTTTCCCTGGAAAAGAAAAAAATCCTCACTTTTATTGCTTGTCTTATTCTGATGATATATCAGTAAGATTGCTATACAAATGTCTGGAGCTATTTTGGGTTATTATTGTGGCTTTTGCTTCTGTGCTCTAAAGGTTTGAGAGTAAAACAGTACATATAGCATTTTTGTCAATTGAAACTCAAGACCGTTTTTGACTAGGTTTATTTTCATTATCTCGTATTTAAAACCCTTAAGGAACAAATAACAGTTTACATTTAAAAGAACACATTTGGAATTAGAAAATATTCCAGTCCAGCAGTGATATGTTTATAATGTATTCAGTTCCTTGAATCTTGCAATAATGTGAAGAAATAAGTTCTAAGAAGAAGAAAAAGATGACTGGAGAGGTAAATCAAACCTAATCAGTATCCTTGTGTGCCGAGCCCAGATTGTTCTATTGCTATGCAAATTTGCTGTAGTAAATTTTGTTATGTACAGTTGCCAAAATGAGAAAATGCTATTGAAGAGGATTGGCAGATACTACACGTTGCAAGAAAGCTTCCTTCTAAAAAATTTCAAGATAGTAATTTTGTAAATATCAAAATCTAAACTGTCAAAGAGTAAACAGTGGGTTTCTTTTAGCAATACCTTAATACTAAGAGAAAATTACACACAGCATATTTGTTGTTTTGAAGAATTAAAATGACAAAAGTGGCTCCACACCAAAAAAACCTTTGTAAAAATCCAGTTGTGACTGAGATTTCACATCAAATTCACTGATGTCTTTCCAAATACCAGTTTAGTATGTTAAAGTCTGAAAATGAGGTCCTTCTGCTTTACCATTGACACCAATTACTTCTCATTAATATTTTGCATGTGCGTATTTATTATGGCTGTGACTAAGCCTGGAAAATGGAGGGAAAAAAAATCAACAAAAAATTTCAAGGAGGAAAAGCTGACTTAACTTGGTATGGACAAGCGATATTTCTCACTGGAAATCTGCAAAGTAATGTTTGTGGGTTTTTTTGGTGTTTTTTTTTTTTCTTTCTTATCAAAATACTCCTTGAAAAGCAGGCTTTTAAGAAAGAAAGCCAACGTCTACAGAAACTTTTCATGTGCCCTCCCTCACCCCCCTCCCTCTCCCTGCCCAACTCCCTTTCTAGCCCCACACGGGCAAACGGAATGGTTTTCGCCTGAAGTAATGGAAAAAAAAGAAATAGCTCAACAGAACCTTTCCAGTGATTGTATAGCTGATTAATCAGGCTGTGTGAGCGTCCAGAGGCTTCGCAGGAGAGTGGTGTGGGTGCTGCGGGGCGGCGTTGCCTCTCGGGTGGGAGAGGGCCTGTGAAAGTGCCCGTGAAGAGGCTCCTTGGCAGCGTTTTCCGAATTAATTTGCTGTGAAAAGTAAAACAAAAGCGGTAGAACAATGCCAGTCACATTCGGGGACGTGTTTTTCGTCTTCATTTTTCAATGCCCGAACGTGCTTTTAGAGAATTAAATAAACAGTTATATATAATTGTGCTGCAGCGTGATCAGTGAAGAACGGGGGACAGGCCCGAAGCCAACTGTGACACTAGTTGTATATTTGCGATTTAATACCCTTCCTATTTATCGTCAGCTCGCTCCATCATGGAGAGCCTCATTTACACCTCGTTTGAGAAGGTCTGCTTACAGAGTCAATAAGAAAATGAAGAAGGAAACACAAATGAGGCTTTTTTTTCCTTGAAAAGTTTCACTCTTATGAAAATTCTATGCCATGAAATGGGAAAGCAGTTCTTTTTATTTCATCAGAAAACGTTGGATAAAGATTTCATCCTGGAAGTTGTATTTATATTTCTTTGTACCTCACCTTTTACAAGAAACATGTTAAGGCTGTAGAGGAAGATGTTTTATATTCTAAGTTGCATTGACTATTATATCTTCTATATCTTTAGTATTTAGGAACCTTTTATTTTAATGGGTGAAAGGGATTTTTCTGCCTTTGAAAATTATTTTGGCTACCTGAATGCCTAAGTGCTATTTGACCCGTGCTGCTTGAGTGCTTAAACTAAAACTTGAACTTTCCAAACTGTTCCCAGGTTTTATTTTGCAAGAAAAACCACGGAAGCTTTGCAAATGCTTTGAAAAACCATCTGTAAGAGAGGTGAACTTGTCACTGCATCTTGCCCCTACCAGACCAGTTCTTCTCGAGGCGGTGAAACTGCGTCGTGTTGACCTTTGGTTCTTTGTGTAACAGGAGGACCGGAGTTCAGTGCCGGCTCAGCTGGCTCTCCCACCCAGAAGAGATGCATCACTTCTCAATGCTAGAAACGAAGCTCTCCTTTCTGAAAATCAGATACCCTGTCTGGATATTCCGGTGGCAAAATGCTGAGCTGACAGAGGGGTCTTCCTCCTGATGGGCTACTGCTGCCTCTGAGGAGCACAGGATGCTTCATACCACTGCTGCTTCATTTATGAGAAGTAAAGAACCTTCTCTGCAAGACAGCAGATGGACTTATGGGTTTAGGATCTCTTAATCCAATCTTAAATAAGGAAAATATCTACCAAAACTCTTGTCCCGGTGAATGTTAAGTAGCGAATGCCATCAGTGGTTTCAGACACTGATGTGGGAAATGGGGGAGATTCGTATGGGGGTCCGACCTTTCAGACCACACAATTAAAAACGAGAATCGTGGATTATTGCCGCAAATGACCCAGAAGCTGGTGCAGAAGTTAATTTCAGCGAGAATATATTGCGACACAGATATGTCCCACCTAACTAGGAATGTCGCTAAGGTTGTCGAGAGAAGAGCTCCTTCAGGAGTTAAAGGAGAGAGAGGGTTAGCGAGACTTTCTCAGATGAGCTGAATTTTTCTGCAAAGAGAATAACCCTCAAGTCTCTTAAGTTGGTTCTTTTACATTAAGCACTCCAGCCAAGTATCTACATTTAGTAGGATGTATCCTGCTCGGCCCCTTTAACTGGCGTTTGGGTGGATAACATTTGCTATCTAACCACTGCTGGAGTTAGCAAATAAAATAAAACATATTAATCATTGTACAGGTTTCTGGAAGTCATCTTATCTCTGGATACTAGACCTGTGTTGGAATCTTTTTAGAGGACTGGGTTCCTTGTAATCTTCTGTGCCCCTTCTTGAAATAGGAAGGACAAGACGAGGGCTTGCAATGCTTCAGAACTCACTGGGGGCGTTAAGGGAATCCCTCATCTTTATGCCATTACTCTCGCAACTACTTAGTTAGTATACATACAGTTTCTTCAAAAGAAAGAAGAATGGAAGTCATTACTTTTTTTTCCCCCTCTCTTTGCGATACTGTTAGAAATCTTCTGCAGGCGGCTTGGAAACTGTTTTGTTTTCTATTTCTAGATGCTGACTGCACTTTTGATCTGTCTTCTTTCTGTAATCTGGCCGGGTTGTTTTGTTTTTCTTTATTTTAGACTTCCAGATTTTCTCGCTCAGGGATATCACACTTACAAAATCATTCTTTCGTCTGATCACTCCTCACATAACTTGCCATGTGTTTTATACACAGCCCTTTTGTTGACTGCAGTGTTCATTGCTTCCTTTAATAGCGGAGTGTGCCAGACATTGTGATGTGCCTCGCCAGCAGCTTCTCAGCTTCTCTCGGGCTTGCTGCTCACTGACAGAATTTGTAGTGCTGCTGATAAACTGGACAAAATGTTTTTGCTTCAGATTGTGCCGTAAGTGTGTCTTTCACATCGAGGACAGAATTTTTCCTTGGCATGTAAGCTCAGTGAATAAGCAGATTTTTTTAACGAAACTGTTTTCTGACAGTGTGCTGTCATACATCTCCAAAGTATGCTCGACTCTGGGAGCCGTTACGCTTTCTCCACGGGCTTTACCTTTCTATTATGAACCACCACAAATCGTTCAAGGTGATAGCTTTATTTCCCCCAGGTTCAGGTAATCCTTCTCAGTTTTAACTTGAACGCTTCATCAGATGATCACAGTTTTCCCTGGACCTTGTTCTCACCTGGCTGCCTTATTCTTTTTCACTGCATCTAGACACCTTACTCTTTTTATAGTTATTTAAACCTCTGAAAGTCAATGGCATTATCATAAACTCACAGTTTTATGATCAAAGATGTGTCTTTTACCCAGTCCCAATGGTTTCTAGCCTGCTTGTTTTTTTCAGTTCGCCCACTTGAAGTTGCTACCCCCCAAATCCACAGAAACCGTATACAGCTTTTTTCTTTTTCGTATCAACTGCATCTTCCTATTGATGCCTTATAAATTCATAGTTACTATTGTAAATGTTTTTTGGTATTGCGTGCCCAGGAAGGAGGGAAACTTGTAAATTTTTCACCTCACTGCTTGTATCCTTTTCTTCACGCGTGATGATTAGCATTCAAGTTTAGCTGGTTACACTTAGCAAACCAGAGTATTTTTGTCAATACTTCTTTCAGGTGAAAAGCTTGAACATTTTTAGCATCCCCTGGCTGATTAAAATCCATGTTATTGGCTTTCACTGCTTGGCAAGACAGCAAAGGAGAAAGGGAGTCTGTACCCCTTGATTCTCTCATAGGCTTCTCAAACCCCCTTAAGAAAAATCAGGAATGAACACATGCTCTTATTTTTGAGAGCCAAGCATTCAGTTTGAGTGACGCATCTGTTTAGAGAAGTTATGAGTCTTCTTTCTGCTTTCTAGTTTAAGCTTCACTTTCCTGTTCCCAAGTATAGACCGTGCAAACTTCTCGAACAAAAATCACAGTCTTGGCAATGCGAAAAATGTAAACAATCTGTATGGCGCAGTCTTTTCCCAGCTGAGTGTTAGCTTTTGCTGTGTATAGAACACTTGTCATCACTGAAAACCATTAAAGTAGGGATCAGGTTTTTTTTATAAATAGATTATCAGCAATTTGGAAGCAAAATACCAGGAAAATTCACTACTAGGACCTGCCTACGTTGGCAGGGAGTGGGTCATGATAGAACTGATTGCTTTTCAGATTTTATGTCTTTGAATTGAATATTTATGTGGCATGAACACATGAAAGAGCAGTATTTAATGAAGATATCTACTCTTTTTTTTTTTTTTTTTAAAAAAAAAAACCCACAGTTTTTAAACCAGAGTATTTATCTGTATTCACATCTAAATACAAACCCAATAGTTTAGCTGTATTCCCGGAGAGTACATCGAGGTGTTAGAAACACCACCAAAAAGAAAAACAAAAGGAGGAGGAAAACCTTGAGAATGTGAAAATATAAGCATGTACGTTTTTAGAAAAAGTAATTCCTATCTGGAAGATTACAAAATTCTGCTGCTGTTAAATAGCAGATAAGATCCAATGCTCTCTGTAGGACTTCAGAAGCCTGTTGGACTACAAAAATTATAGTCTTGTCTGGAGGTCATATAAAATAACTAACGCTAACAGCTTTAAGCAGCAGTATGCTAAAAACCCATCAACATTCTAAAAAAGATTCAGAAATAACTAATAAAAAAAATTAGTATAATCAGTTCATAAGGAAGTACCGAAAAGACTCTTTTATAATCTTCAGGGAAAACCTAGTCTTGCATCAATGCAAAGCCATCTTCGTCGCACTGAGTATGTTCTGATAGTGAATGGATTTGTTTACAAAGCAAAGGTTCAAAAAATGAATCAATTTGTCAGAGAACCTTCTTTTTGCATTTCTGATACAGCTGTGGAAATCTCCTCCCCCTCTGCTACCAGTAAATCAATTCAGAGTACCTCAGAAAGTAAACAAGCTTTTTATAGGCATCTAAATAGTTACAAAGCAATAGACCTCATGCGTAGAATATTTCAACCTTGAAATACACATTTAAAGGAAATTTAAGAAAAAAATATGTGCAGCTGAAAAGCAGAAAATAACAGTAAGAATTGCTTTTAATTTTGTCAAAATCAGTTTTACATCCATCTCAAATGTCTGCAGAAGAAAAACATTTACAAAAAAAAAAAATACCCCAAACAAAGCAGTTCCATAAAACGATGCTTCAAAATTTAAAATTTCAGGGATTTATTTTTCTGGTAATAGGCTTTAACAATCTAAGGAATGTCACATTATCTGGTATTTAGCTAATGGACAAATTGCAATTAGGGAAACCTGAGAAGTCTGTCCCACTATAAAGAGAAATTTGGACCAATATTGGCTCCTTTTTTTCTTGCCTCTTGAAGCAGTTGACTTGAATGCAAGCCAAGAAGAATCAAGCACATGACAGCAAATAGGATGGCGTGAAATGTATCCATGTTTCAACAAGACTCTTGGAGCTGTGCCTGGGAATATAACATGTCAGAGATAGGATGAACATGTTTTGTAGAGGCAATAATAAATGTCCAACAAGTGATTGTTAGCAATGAGTGCGACATTTTAGACCAAGCAGAAAAGACTTTGTGTGCATGTATTTTCTGTGATATATAGCGCATTTAGAGGTAGTATCAGAACATCATTTTCTTTCTTCCAGCAGCATTATATGGAAAATGAGATAAGTTGAAATACTTTTGCTTCAACTCTTACTTCTATTCAGGAATGAGGCACAAATGTAGGAGGTGCCATTTAGCACGGACACGAGAATGGTAGAGGCCATTTGGTTGTGAGGTACTTAACGCTCCTTCTTAAACGTATTTAGATTTTATACAGCATGTAAGAAGAGGATATGAATACCAAGAGAGGTTGACTAGGGTGGCAAAAGATCATCTGTAACATATTAAAGCGTGGATATATCAATGAGTTTAAAGACCTTTGTATAATTTTTTCGATTTCTCATTTGACCACTTAAGAAGACTTTATGGTTATTGTCCTTGTTTGAGGCCACGACATTTATTTAGATTTAAATAAATAAGAATAGTATTGCTGGTTCTAGATAGGCTAACATTTTTAATTCAGCAGCAAAGACTGTTTTAGCTTCTGCAATGTTAAAATCCTTCCCAGAGGATGTCAGCAAGTTTTCCATTCTCCAGTATTTGCATATGGGGAACTATACATTGAAGATGCTCTTGCAAAAAACATTGGGAAGAGGTTGAAGTACTTATGTAGAGATTCTTCTTTAAAAGTACAAAAATTGCAAAATTCTGTGGGATGAATTCTGAACCTTCCAAAAGTAAAAAGAACTAAGAAGCTATAGGGTAAGAATACAGATTGTGAGCAGGAACAAAAGACCTAATATTTACACTAATCTTTTCTAAAAATGCATTGATCAAAGGAGGTTACTGGGTCTGGACTATAGATCTAAGGTGGTAGACAGAACCTTGCATTACAGAAAACATGCAAATAAACAATAGGTCTGAGGTAGGAACACTACTGACTTCTTGTAAACTGCAGGAAGAACTATGCACTCTCAGTACAACTTCACAAAGTTCAGCATTTGAGAAAATATGTGGTGGCTGCAATGGATAAAAAGAGTATGTAAATGTGTTTATGCAGAATGTGCACCAGGTAAGGAGACAGTATCATTAACTCGGAGGAATTTCTCCTAGGAAAAAGGGACGAGACGGAGGCAGAAGCCTTGAAAGCCAAAGATAATTTATGAATTTAAAGCTGGGCAAATCGCTAAAGCTAGATATGTTCTTATTAGTATTGAAATCAAATCTATAGGAGATTGAATGTGAATGTGACGTTAGAGAGACGGGGCAATTCAGGAAGAAATTGAAAAAATCTTCCTGTTCGTGCTTCTGAGTTGCCATCGGTTAACACACAAGGTTTTGTTCTGCTGCGCGGTTGGAAACCAGGACTACACAACGCACTGCGGAGGGCCGGTGCCTCCCAGTTATTCCAGTGAGAGACAGCCAGGCCCCTCCTGGTGTCATGTTCAGGTGATGTTCTGCACTGGCAGGCTTTCCCAGGGCAGCATAGGAGGCTTTTGGCAGGATGGAGGTATGTGATCTCTGTAGATGCAGTCTTGATCTCTGGTAAAATTTCTGAGCCTGCGAAGAGGTGTGGAAGGAACCTCTTAGATCATCAAGCTGAGAGTAGACAGTGAAGTTTTGTGTGTGTGTCATAGGGTAATAAATCTAGATAAGATGTTAATGCAGCAGAGTGTACGTACGTCATCTTACAACTCCCTGGGTTAAAAGCTCATGTCACGGAGTTCATATAAAATAAATAGATGACCACATTCAAAGGAAGTGTCTGTGTAAGTACTGAGTGGTTTGGAACAAAGATAAAATTACCCGGCAACATGAGGTTTCCAGACTTAAGTTTCGTTCAGGCACTTCTGAACTTCTTGCTATGTTTCTACATTTATTTATTTTTTTGGTAGTAAGCAGCAGTGTCCTCATTCAATAAAACAACTGGAGTGTACTTTGCTTCCATTTCAATCCATCTCTGCAGTAGCAGTACCTTTTAGATATGATTTCCCTGTCTCTGTCCCCAGGGTCACTGAAGCAGTCATACAATGTTTCTTCAGGGGTATTAAAATATTTACAACAAAACTAAAAGAAGAACAGTGTTTGAAATTTAATGAATGTGCTTTTCATGGGACAAGTACCCATAAATTTTAAAAAGAAAGCGGTAACTGAAATCTTGATCTTATTAAAATAGATAGATTTGGGTAACGTTTTGAGTGGAAGGAGGATTTCAACCAGCTATGACCACCAGCTGTATACACACCATTTTAGAACATGCTCTGGAATCTCTACTTCCCGATATTTATCTGCACAACAGATTATATAAAAAAATCTTTCCAGAAGTGTTGATGATTTGCTTGCTTTAATAACGTAAAATTCAGGAAAGCCATGGCTGGCAATGAAAAGCGTATGAAATCCAGCAAGAGGACTTTACCAGCCATGGGGTTGATACAAGAAATTAACCACTATGAAAGTTAAAGATTTGTTTTGTTCAAATAATTATTTACCTGAGCTATTCTTTCCCAATGCGAACTGAATATTGATTAGTGAACTTCTATCTTCATGATTTGGTAGATGACTTTCACTGTCACCTATGGTTTGTTTCGGGTTTGTGTTTGGCTTCTTACAGTGAAAACTGAACTGATCAGAGAAAGCAATTTTCACTACCAACGCAATACATAACATACCAAAGAACGAACTGTGATGCCTCTTTAAGATGCTGTACTGCTATTTCATGAATCTTTGGCTTGTCACGTAGCAGAATGCTACTTCAAAGGAGAAAGATCCCTTTGAATCTCAGGAGATTGAGTTCTAAATTTAATTCCTGGAGTGAACAGGCTCCTTAAGCATTTCATGTAAGGTCTCTAGAGCAGAGAGGGAAGATTGTAATAGCAGAGAAAATGATCTAAAAAAAATACTTTAGTCCTTCACCTGTGGTTTTAAAAAAAAATAATTCACAATGTCATTCTATTATAACAAGAATTTATAAGCTAACACCTCCCATTGCTAGAAACTAATAACTTGTGCAAGGTTTACCTTTTGCTTTTTACTGCTCCTACAGCATGAAGTGTTTTATTGCCGGGACCACATTTTTGTGGTTTGCTTCACTGGTACCACTGATAGAAGTTTCCAGGGATAACTCATAGCTACCAAGTGGTTTAACATGAATTTTTGCATTTTAGTTATTTTCACATGAAGCAAATGTAATTTCTCTATTTTCCCGCCTGTCTTCTCGGTGTTAGGACATGAATTTGGGCATATCATTGGCCTCTGGCTCTTCAGTGAAGTGACTGAAAGGGGAAGAATGAAGTTCTTTCTTTTCTAAAATATGTTTTTAAAATGAAATCAGCATTTGATTCACTTTTTCTGAGATACTCAACCAGATTCATGTTTTTAAAAGAGAATGCCTTCCATAAACAAGCAGGCAATTCTCTCTAAGAGGGCAGCTCTTGTGACTCCCGGCAGCTATCATCTGTCAGATTTCTTCTGCTCTTATTCTGTGCCCAGGGCAGATTATTTTAGAGGCTAATAAACTCGTTTTTTTTCCCCTCTCTCTTTGCTATACCAACGCTTTGTATTACCTCAGTACAGATTTTTAAGCAAGCTTCTCAAGTAAGCAAGGCTACAGAGAATTTCATCTCCACTACAGATCAGAAAATCAAAAGATATTAAATCGGAATTGTAGTGTTCATAGTAAGGCTGATCTTTTTCCTCCATTTGGGGGTAATCGCAGAATAGGAAGATTCCCAAATCTGTGTGGAGCCCAGCCTTAAAACCAGTTACTACGGTTCAGTAATGTAACTAATATAAAAGATTTAGTTCTCCATTAAATTATTATGCATGTACTACACGGAGAGATGTACTAAATTTATTAAACATTCTTTAGTTCAGGAGTTCTAGAAGGTGGCTCAAAAATAAGGCCTCAGCCTTACCTGGTTTTGGCAAACTCATAGAATATCAGCTAGGAGGCTGGTTTTACTCTTAAAGTACATCCAGAATATAGTAATCTGAGAATTTAAAGGCTGTTCTGAGAACACACAGAGAGCCTTCTTTCTTATTTCTTGCTCCTGCTTTAGAAAAATTGAGTACAACTCCTCAGCTTGAGAATAAATTAAGATCAGACATAGCATTTTAGTTGGGAATTCATAGCCCTGAAGTGAATCTACATTTTCAAGTAATTTTCCAAGTAATTATTTGTAAATGAGTGCCTGGGGTTGAACCAGATGTTGTCTCATGAACTTTAACACTGTAATACGGAGAGAAAGAAAAAGAAAACAATAAAGGAGCAGTAATGAAAAAAAATAGGACTGTGTACAGAACAGTATTTACTGTATTGACTATTTTCTCTGCAATAGATGGAATGGAATTTCCATTATATAAAGCAACTGACACACAGAAAAGTCTACTGTAACATTCAAGGGTGTCTATTTACTATAGACTTTGCTGTCACTTTCTGTATTTTATCAGTTGCTTGTCTAGTGAGTGTCATTTTGGGAAGAGTTGGAAAGGAAGACAGCCATTATCTGCTTGAAGACATTTTCAAAAATTTTCAAACATAAATTAGATACATCAGTTTTCCTTTTAAACCAGTTGGATGTTAAGGGAAAAGTTAAAATGGTTCAGAGCTCACAAACTGGCAGGTAAAGCTGAAGTGTTGAGTATTAAATAAAGAAAAGGATAGAAAGCAGATATCCAAGGTATTAAACAGAATACTTCTATTCTTTGTTCCACTTTATCTTTTACTTTCCTGCATCCTTCTGATAATTATTTTTAATGCTATAAATTCTCCAGCTTTTCAAACTACTGCTGAAAGTCTCATCTACCTAGGGACATTCAGGAAAATTAATCTGAATTGAATTTTAAACTGGATTAATTAAACTACATTAAATCCCCATGTAAATACACTTCCTCAGAATTAAAATGGCTTTTATTTAATATTCTTTGGAAGTGAGTTAAAGTAAATCAAATTAAGGTCTCTTTAATATTACTGGAGAATGTCCATCCCATAACTTCAAGCTAATAAAAGTACTTCACCTAAAATTCAAACCCTTTGTTGTTTTGGGTTGCTTTTTCTGATCAGGTCCCCGAGGATAAGCCACCCCTCTAAAAATTTTTACTACCATTTACATCCCTTTTGACTCTGACCTTATTTGATTCCCATAACTAAAATCTGTATTTTCATTAGGCTTTTTCCTTGATCACCTGGTGTGAGAGGTCTTACATTAAAAAAGCACTGGAAAATGTCTTCCATTTTCCCCTTACTTACTCTTTAAGGTTTAATTCTAAGCAGATTGTGGACCAGCTTATTCGGCTTTCAAAAATAGCTCTTCCTTCTTATTCTCAGCATCAGTGTTTCTCTGTGGTAAGCAGCTAGAAAAATGTTAGTGTGCCGGAATTGTTTTGTTTCAGCAGCGTGTTTAGATTCATCAGCATTTCTGAAGCCGTCAAATCTTGGGGCTATTTGGATTCAACATCTAGAGGCTGACTTATCTTCTGCGTTTAACCGTGTAGCATCTTCGTATCCTTTCCGCAGCATAAAATGAGAAAGTAATTTGTTGCTGCTGGATGTCTCTGCTCGTCCTCTGAGGACGGCAGCACAGCAGGAACGTGGCGTGCTTACGTGGTTACAGAAGCTGAGTGTGCCGGCATAACCACCGGCCCTGACGGCAAGTAGAGTTCAGTGCCTCCGACAAGCAAATTTCTTTTACTCTGAAGAGTATAAAACCAAGAAAATGTGTACCTTTGGAGAACACAAGTTGCAAAGCGTGTAATTTAAGGCGTTTCGTATTAAGCACCCTAGTTTGTTCTGAATAATGAATTCCCTGTGTGTAGACCCCAAATATGTCTAAATACAGTAACAAAAGGACAAATACATTGTCTCATTGGTTAAAGACAAAATGGATTTGGCAGTGAGATTCTAGTGGGAGGTGTCCCTGCCCATGGCAGGGGGGTTGGAACTAGGTGGTCTTTAAGGTCCCTTCCAACCCAAACCATTCCATGACTCTGTGGCGGCCATGGGTAATGACTCATCTTCATTACGACCCAGATTTTAAAAGCAAGCAAAGCTTGAATGAAAAAATATTTAGTTCAAATTTTTTGCATCATGATTGATAGTGGAAAACCCAACCATGTGGCATCTTGCCTTAACTCTGAGGTAGCGGTGGTGGGAGAGGAGAGAAGCGCTTCCCCAAAGCCTGCGGCTGTCTGTACTGCAGATGTGGTGCTGCACATCAGTCCTGGGTGTGAGGGGGACAGGAGTGCAGAGTAAGCTTGTGCTGGTGGAAGCAGAACTGCCTGTTCTTCAGAAACACCACGTTAGTGTTCCATCACTCCCTTTGACCAGATCACGGGTTGATTATCAAACCAAAACCATAATTTAAATAAGGACAGAAACGGACAAAACCGGTCAGGAATGCATTTGTTACTTTTCTGTCATTCATTTTTTGCAATGGAGTATCGGTTAAGTTCTAACTTACCACTGGTTTTGTTTTTCCCTCTATCTTTCCCTGCAGTTTATTATGCTGACATACATCTTTATGTTGGCCTGGCTTGGCGTTACAGCTTTCACTTCTCTGCCTGTTTACATGTACTTCAACCTGTGGACCATTTGCCGAAACGCCACTGTAGTGGACGGAGCTAATCTCTGCTTGGATCTTCGCCAGTACGGTACGTGAACAAAGAGCGCTAAATAGAAAGCAAGGCCCCACGAAAGAAAGTATGGCATTGCTTTGCTCCCATGTATCTGAAATAAACTCTTTCAGTGTTTCTGAAACAGCTTTTAAGCATCTCTTGCTACCATTGTACCCACACGTCAAGGCAGTATGTTAGAGATGCGATGCATTTCTGGTCCTGAATCAGCATCATTTAGAGTCAACATTGCCCATCTTCCCAGAGTACTGCAAATTTGGCTTCTGCTTTGTCACTTCTTGTGGAATTGCTGGAACTTGTCTAAAAAAGTTTTAGTAGTCATCTATCTGGAGAATGGTTCTTTAACCTTGTGGTAGGACACCGATTTGGTGATGTGAGATTCTAGGTTATCGTCTGTCCCCGCAGAAGGGAACCGGGACAGGGCAAGATTCGTTGCTTGCAAAAACTTAGATGAAGAGCGACAATACAGGTAGCACCAGTGTAAGGGTCCGGGGAGAGCCAGCGGGGCTGGAACCTGCGCTGCGGAGGTTACAATGGAGTGGGGATGCGCACATGCGCGTGTTTTGAGGGCATGGGAGATTTGGACAAAAGGGGGGTTCGAATCCTAAAAAAGGCTGAGGATTCTTGTGTTGGTGGTGATAATTCAATGTCTTTCTACCCCAAGACTGCTTTGAATTTAGATGTTCTGGCTTCGATGGTTTCTCAGCCCACGGAGCTTTGGGTAATCATACTCTCGTCAGGCAGTTCCCTGAGTCTTTCTTTTGTCGCCTTGGATGAATACAGAATTACAGTATATATTAAAATTTTCTTAAGATATAAAAAATGCCGTATTGCATGGGAATGAAACAGTTTGGTTCGTATTAAATATTTCACTTAACCTGAAACAAAATATGTCACATCATCGTTTTCACAAGGGGAAAAAAGTATCTTTTTTCAGTTTATTGATTATATTTTTTCCCACCAGCATGACAGGTGAGTTGAGAAAGCAATTACCTGTACAGATCTCATCAAGAGTATTAATTCTTCTTTCTGTGACCTTTTATTTTGCTATTATTAGTGCCTGTTTTGAATTATTAATTCTATTTAAAATGTGCAGAGAACACTAACATACAAAATGTGTATTCTGTGAACCTACTTATTTCCTGTAAATTCAGTGAAAAAACTGCTGATTACTAATAGGAAAGAACAGCACTATTTTTCATGTTAACTGAGTTACAGCAGTTTCCTTCAGGCTAGTCTTTGATTTAGTATCTGGACATTAGCTAAAGTAAACAATGTGGCAGATTCTAGTTATTCTTGCTGATAGAGAAACTATTATTACAATAAAGTATACATTTGGGTAACGCTTTTTTATGACTTGTGAAAGAAGCTTTGTACCGGATCGACATGTCTGAAAATAATATACAGCACATTTCTCCACATGAGGGGAGAGAATGTTTGTGAACAACACGGTAAGTGTATATACTGGTGGCAAATATTATTCTGGTGGTTTGATTATTGTGCTGATCACAGTCTGGAATGAAGATATTTTCAAAAATGGCCGAAAGATTATTACCTGCATGGTTTAAAATAGTTTCTACTATTTTACTAAATAGATGATGGGTTAGTTTTGTGATGGTTTAAATTATTATTGAATTGTAGAAAGGCTTGGGTTGGGAGGGACCATAAAACTTATCTGGTTAGAACCCCCCTGCCTTGGTCAGGGCCACCTCCCCCCAGCCCAGGTTGCTCCAAGCCCCCTCCAACCTGGCCTTGAACACCTCCAGGGATGGGGCAGCCACAGCTTCTCGGGGCAACCTGCCCCAGGGGCTCACCATCCGCACATGTAACAATTTCTTCCTAATATCTAATCCAAATCTCCCTTCTTCCAGTTTGAAACCATTCCCCCTCATCCTGTCGCTCCATGCCCTTGTGAAAAGTCCCTCCCCAGCTCTCCTGGAGCCCCTTTAGGCACTGGAAGGGGCTCTGAGGTCTCCCCTTTTTCGCCTTCTCTTCTCCAGGCTGAACCCCCCCAACTTTCCCAGCCTGTCCTCCCAGCAGAGGGGCTCCAGCCCTCCCAGCATCACAAAAAAAAATAAATATTTTCTTCTTAAAAGAAGTTCTGCAAAGCAGCCAAGAATTTGTATTTCTTAGCTTTTCTGGCTCACATGAAGTATGTTGCTATGTACTAGGAATACTAAATGCTCTCAATATTTGTTCTGCTCCAGGTATTGTAACCATTGGAGAGGAAAAGAAGGTTTGCACCACATCAGAAAGTTTCATCAAGATGTGTGATTCTAACGAGGTGAATAAATGCGATAATATTTTTGGCAAATCCATAATATATGTTATAGTAGGTAGCAACCAATGTGTGTTTTCTTCTTACTCTTAATGTTCTAATTCTAGCTATGGTGATGAGATAAAATCCCAGTGGAAAATACAGTCAGCACGTACTTTTCCTAATCTTTTACCACGTACCAAATTTAGTCAGTGCAATTTCTCCAGCCATTTGTTTTCTAAATACACTCGCATTTTATGGGGTTTTTATTTAAGAATTCCATTGTCATGTATATTTTTACTGAGATGTGTTTGAAAGCTAATGCACCTGCTGCACGATGAATAGGTCTGTGTAATGAATCACTGTTTGAAGATCTTGTGATTACTGTTGTGACAGGAGAGTGAAGCTTTCAAATGGGCTTGACCAAATCTTGCAGCGTGATAGGATAATAAATCCTAGTACGTTCTTTGTATTTTTTTCCCTTAGGCAAAGGCCTAAGTGCAGCGGAGGTTTTTGGTTTGTTTTTAAGTGGTCGGGGATGACGACAGGACAAACAAAATTACATCTCTCTCAAACAAAAAGAGAGGCTAAAATCTTGATCCCTCTGAAGTCAGAGGCTGCTTTGCTAAATGTTTCACTGGGTATTGCTCTGCTTGAATAAATCTGCTTAGCGTGAAGGTACGCAACCTGCCTTTATACCAAAACCGTCTACGAAAACGCAACCCTCGCTGTGCACCCGATGCTCCGTGGCTGCTGTGTAAACCAGGTCACTGAAATGAAAAACAAACCTTTTTCATCTGAGTTAACCGCCTTCCTCACCCCAGCCCAAACCTTTAAATGATTATTTAACCTGGTTTCTATTATATCACTATGAACAAATTTTATTGGCAAGTTTGGGAAGGATGGAGATCAATGCATGAAGATGCAACGCTACAGCTAATGAAGGCAAATGGGGTTTTCTTAGGTTGCCTCTGCCACTGGAGAAATGGCCACAAACATTTCTAGATCTAGTAAGGTCATATTGTAACTGTGGAAAAAAAAAAAAAGAAAAAAGTGTGGAACGGTTTATTTATAAGTAATTGGGATTCTTATATTTTATAATTTAAATACAATATTTTTAAATAGAATTATGCTTTATCCCTGATATGAGTATTGCAACAAAACAGGCAGAAGTGCAATGACATGTAGTGATGTCAATCTTTTGGCAAAAATAATAGTAATCGTTGCTTTTGTAGAAGGGCAGTGCTGGGAAGGTAGGCATTTGCTCTACGTTATTCAGACCTTTCTGTTGAGTTTCTGTTTACTGTACCACCCTGAAAGTCCCTTTCTTTGTCCCCCTTTGCAGCTAAACATGACGTTCCACTTGTTCATTGTGGCTCTTGCTGGAGCGGGCGCAGCGGTCATCGCCATGGTAAGGTGCCCAACACCGCGCTTCCCTCGTCTTCTGAATTGCCAATACATTCTGGTTGCTACTCAGTGCCAGTTATTCAATTTCCATGCTATCACTCAATGCTACTACTAAAATATAATTCTGTAATTCAATACTCTCTCTTATCTTTTTTTTTTGTTTGTTTTTTGTTAAATATAGTGATGGATTCCCTTTGAAGCAGAATATCATGGCTACTTTTTTGGATAAAAAAAACAACCCTCCTTTGGGTACAGGCTAAAATTTTTTACTGTTCTCTCACTGTGTTCAGAGAAGTGTCTGAACTCGTGTGTCTGTCTCATGACCATAGTAACATCCTTTTATGCTCGATGTCTTTCTGGGTATTCGCGGACTTGCCATGCTGCTATTTTAGGAGCAGACTCTTCTTGTCAGGGCTGTGCATATCTGTGAAAGCGTCAGTTTTTCTGTCAGGATTAAGTTTTACCTTTTTTTTTAATGACGATTACTTTGAATTTGATGACATTTTGCCAATGAGAACATTCTACTAGGAAAAGAAAGTGTATGAGCTAACACCCTGCTCTTCTGCCCTTTGTCTGCTGTGTCTCCTTAAACATATTTTTAGAATGGGGATTCTGTGCCGGTGTAGGTTTGTATGATACACACCGGAATGGGAAATGAAAAATGAAAGTTATTTGGTACTGATGCATTCCATAAGAAAAGTGTTCATGGTGGTGATTACTAGTACTACTGCTACTAGAAATTTTTCATTGAATCCTAGGGCCATAAATTTTTCTTTCTCCTCAGAATTGCATTTATAAAAAAGGACAATCAGAGAGTATTCAGTGAGGCTAGTATTCCTGTTCCGTTAGGGATTTTTTTTTGTTTGTTTTTCTCTGCCATTTTTTCAGTGTTTCATGACACCCTGCCAACACAGTAGAAATAGCTAAATGAATAAAAATCTATTTTCAATGTGATTTTTGTCTCAAGACCACAAATAATAAGTATAATAGTGGAATATAATTTGTATTAATTATTTCATGGATTTTCCTAATGGACACTTTTCTGCTTCCAGCTGAAAAAACGGTGACGAAATAGTAATTATTATAATATGTGTGTCAGTGTTAGGAAAGTATATCCAAGAGACCATTAGTTCTCCAGTGCATTATTGTTTTGAAGTATATTCAGTAGTCGTTGTCAAATGCTAATTTGTTCAGATAACAATTCTGCATTTCAAAGAAGAGTTTTGAATCAGAATAGCCACCCAAAGAATTTCAGTGAAAACAAACACATCTTCCGTGGAAGCAAATTAAGTAGGTGCATCGAGCCACGTAGTTTAAATACATGATAGTTTCAATCAAGCTTAAAAAAAACCCTTCAGATCTCAGAGCACCATATCAAAGATGCCATAGATGTGGTACACCAAGCACTAATCCACGAGGAATTCACTTTGATGGCTCACATTTATTCACATATTTATGAAGGATTATCCATACACAAGTATTTTATTGGAGTCTGTGACTGGACAGAGCAGGCACGATAATGCTCTGACTGTTTCAACAGAAATATAAGTTAAGGATCTAAATACCAGTAAATTGTGTAGTGTCCAAATGCTGGTAAATGCATGCTTTAAGAAATATTTGCAACTCTGTTGTCTAGATTTCAATTTTGTAACTAAATTGTTTGGTTTTAACCTACCATTCTGACGTTAAGTTCCTGGGGAAGACTAGCACGTTCCACTCTCTGATGGTGGTAATTTTTAAAACCAGCATACGGACCATGTTTATAGGTTGAGCAATGTGCTTCATGCTGGACACGGTAGCCCAAAGTCCGGGCACGGGACGTGAGGGAAAGTTCAGAATTTTGTGGTTGGACAAGCAGATATTAACAAGGGATGTTCGCTTTCCCAAGGAAGAAGTAGTTTAGGGGAGGGAAAATGGATTTTGGGTCCTAAATGTCTCATATAGAAGGAAGAAAGCATCTTTTTTCCCCCCAGATCCTACACTCAAATGAGTAGAAGGTGGTAAGGTACCAGCAATGGACTAGGGCATGGGACAGCCTGCAGAAGCCCTTTAAATCACTGGAGAACCAATGCCCTTCTCTGTAAGTGCTGTTGCAGGAATAATCCCATAATGAGATTAAAATACCAGCCCTTTACAAAAGAGCTTATTGATTTATTGCACTTTTAAAACATTTCTTGCAAACAGTTACTTTAAACCGTAATAGTCCATCTGACTAAAGTAGTAAGTATTTTGTATTTATTATGAGCCAATAATAGTAATGCATCATCAAAGAGAGTGCTGAAAAACTAAAATGGTAAAATCTGCTCTTTTAAATGACATTTTAAGTCATGACATTGATATACTCCATTATATCCTCACTTCTGGATTTGTGGACATTTGCAAGAGACAGATTATTTAATATGTACAGAGTTCTTTAACTCTTTTAATGTCAATATTTGTCATGGAATTCACCAGAGAAATCAGCTTGTTCATAAATATTAAGACCATCTGTCACTAGGATACTTTTCATTAATCTGTATTTTAAAAATGTATTTTAGAAAAATGTAGTAATTTATCGCAAAAACCACAAAAAAAAAGTTAATACTTGCAGAACCATTTGGTCACAAGTCATAATTTTCCCATATCTACTATTTTAATCTCTCTCTTGGTCTCAAAATTGTATATGAATGTTAATTTTTTTTTTCACAATTCCCTAGTTGCCTCTTTAGTCTCCAAAGGAGAATGCTGTTTTGGGCTTCAAAAAGACAACTGGCCTATGAGTTAGGATTGTGATATAGAAAAACCCAACTATTTTTTAAAATATATGTCAGGGAAAGCTTTATATTGCAGAGAAGGAAAGCGTCAAATAGTTTGTTTTGAAAATTTATGATTCTTAGACTTCAGCCCAACATGAAAAAAAAGATAGAATTATTATGTTGTAGGTGGTTTTTATGAGTCTTGAGCACAGAAAAATTAGCCAGGATTTTGAATCCTACTGAATTTGGACTAGGTATGATTCTGGACATTACTGCCCTTTCTTATGTCTGAATGGATAATAAACAAATACAGAACCGATCATTAAGTAACACATACTAGTTTCACTATTTTCAATGTTGTGTCAGATAGAAACAGACGACATGACGTTGTTTAAGTGTAAACTCTGCCACCCCAAAGGGTGCCCGTAAGGCTAGCAAGCATCCTGCCCGTGTTTTCCCGAAACCACTACAGCAAAACTGAATTATGAGATACACGGTTTCTCTCCTCAAAAGTTACCATGTGAGCAGTACTCTTCGGCCTGAAGCTGTGTCCTGTATGATGGGGGTGCAATCAATTCTCCTGAAGCCAGGACAAGGGAAATGTATAAGCGATCCGGTTCCTCTCCCCCGGTATGATTGTGCTCTTCTGCAGGATATTAGATGCAAGTAAAAGGGGAGGAAAAAGTTATTTAGACTTCTGCCCTGCTGAGACAATGACATGTCCCAAAAGGAAAGGAAGAACGAACCCAAACCTCTTCTTGGCCTCGATGCGATTCTGCAGTTGTGAAAGGTTGAAGCGTACTTTCGCCTTACGAGGAAATCTCAGCGGGAACGTTTCGTAGGGTATGGGAAGACCCTGCGCTGTCTTGCACAGGGCTGTGATTGGAACATCCCGCGGCAGACTGTGGAAGCTGCCCTGCTTCAATTTGAATAAGCCTCGACAGGGCCCCACCGGCTTCGGGCTACTCAGGTCATGGAAGTGTGAAATGCAATTAGACAGCCACTTAGAGATGACCTCCTTAGTGTGACAATGTTGTCTAGAAACGTGGTGTTGGACAAAACAACAAAGGTGGTGGCACGGTTAAATGTATATGCCATTATATAGCGTGGTTATGTATTTGAGATTATATTCATTACATAAGCTGAAGTAGTTGTTTCCAGGAAAGTCATCCTACGTATAGCGAATGTGAACTCCAAGAGTTTTCAACAGTTATTCCAAAAGTTTGGTTCTGTGATGTTGTAAGGAAGGGATGTGTGAAGAATGGGAGTTTAATGGAGGTCAGACCGTGGCCGATGAACCTTCAGAATAGTTTGCCTTTTTTTTTAGTAGAAAAAAAACGCCAAGTGAAACTGCAAGACATCAGGTTTAATTTTTTCTCTTACTGGGTCGTTACCAAATATTTTGTGAGGATGAGAAATGTGCCTACACGATCCCATTTTCATCACGTATTCTTCAGTTGTGAGGCTTTCTGGCAGATGTGTTTTGAAAGATCAGGAAGATGTGAGTACCCTGCTCAGATACCCCCCACTTCTGAGATTCTCACGTCTACAATCTGTTTGAGGTTCAGATGGCATTTTTTAATTGAACTCTTACCCTCAAAGGACCAGCGCTGTTTTTTTCATTGGATGCAAATTGTAATTTTCTGAGATGACAGAATAATTAGGATTACCAACTGGTTTCTTTTGATATTTTTCTCATAAGTTTTACCATGGAGGAATTTTAAGGCATTTCATTCATCAGGAGGGGGATTCAGCATTAGTGTCTCTCATTTGATCTATAAATGCCTGTTCCAGTGACTGCTCATGGTGAAAGCTTTTAGGAACATCTGAGTTAGACATGAGGCGTTCCTTTTTCCTGTGTGCTAAATTATGACCAGAACGTGTCCCAGAGTAACACAGTACATGCTGCCACCTCCAGCACTTGCGCTGTCATCACAGGTTGTGTTGCGAGTGTAGTACTAGAGATATTAAGAAACTCTTAAAGATATGTAGAAATACTACTATGTGTAGCCTTTTTCCTAGAGGACAGATTCTCTGAACACTTCTTCCTATTTTGTGGCTGCTCAACTCAGACTGTATTCCTCAAATAGGTGAAAGCTTGCCATAAACAACCAGGATGAAAAAGACAACAAAAGTGCTTGGTCCTTTGAAGGGTTTCAAAATGCTTTCCTTGATCTTAATTAGCCAGATTAAGAAATGAACCTTTGCCAGCACTAATCAGCAACAAATGCCACCAAACGTTTGTGGGAAAAGTCAACATTGGCATTTCTGAAAAAGAAAGAACATACGAAATTGGCTCTGTTCACTTAATATGAATCTAAGATACTCCGGTATCTACACAAGTCCAACACAAACAGGAGAATTTACATAATCTCAAGGTGTTTTTAAGATTATTCTATTTTCCATTAATGGAATCCTAGTTTAATTTTTCTATTTCTTTGGAAGACGTGGAATCTTCTTGCTTTCAAAAAATTATCTGTGGCCTCTGAGGTAGTTGATTAACATAGCTATAAGAGATGCTCTCAGAAAGCATCTGAAAGTCTGCTAGGGAGGAATAAATGTCCAGAGACACTTGGAATAAACCAGCTGAATACTGTTACTGAAAATTTTTATCTTCTGGCTGGATACAGAGCCAACAGAGAATGTCCCAAGAAGGTCAGAGGCTCCTTGCAAGGAAATCCAGCTGACTGAAGGTAGGACATTTGAGGTCCACCTTAGAAAGGGAAGCTTTCAAAGCCTGCAAGTGTCCTGAAAGACCCAGACCTGGGAAACTGAAGTGGACAGGAGAGCAGTTTGTTGCTCTAACAGGCAGCTGAAGTAGACTTTACACTGTAGGTGGCCACAAGAGTGGTGATGAAGGAAACTAACTCCAAAAGGGACTGAATGCAGATAGCATGTGACTGCCCCTGAAGAAGGAAATTTAGAATAGAATCATAGAATCGTCTAGGTTGGAAGGGACCTTGAAGATCATCAAGTCCAACCATCAACCTAACACTGCCAAACCCACCACTAACCCATGTCCCTCAGCACCACATCTGCCCATCTTTTGAATACCTCCAGGGGTGGCAACTCCACCACTGCCCTGGGCAGCCTGTGCCAGAGCTTGACAACCCCTCAGGTGAAGAATTTTTTCCTAATCTCCAATCTAAACCTCCCCTGGCTCAACTTGAGGCCCTCTCCTCTTGTCCTATTGCCTGTTACTTGTGAGAAGAGACCGATCCCCCCTGGCTACACCCTCCTTTCAGGAGAGCGAGAAGGTCTCCCCTCAGCCTCCTCTTCTCCAGGCTGAACACCCCCAGGTCCCTCAGCCACTCCTCACCAGACGTGTGCTCCAGACCCCTCACCAGCTTTATTTGAATAAAGTATTTTTGGCAGCAGTTCCTGGGAGGACTCAGCTTCATTCCTGGTATTGGTGTTGTGTTAAAGTTTATCACTTGTTTGATGGTTCATTGCCACCAGTCAGGAGACTGGACATCTACCAGTTGTTAAGCTCAGTCCCTGGCAGCCATACCATGTGATTTTTGTAGGCTACTAAGCTCCATCTCAAACTCAATTAAGGTGTTTTACATTCTCTATTTTTAATGGAAAGCATTTGCAGAACATAACTTCTCTACTGGTAAGATATCTTTCACTGACTTTCAGATTAAATTTATTCAAAGCCATGTGAAAAACATTTATTCATGTGACAGTATTGCCAATATCCTTTAATTGGTGTTTAATCCTCAGATGTATTCATAGACATTCTGTCCTCCCCATTCGCTAGCATAAATAAACCGAGTTCTTTGGGAGTATACCATCACAGCTCATCCAGTGATTCATGTTCCCTGCAAGTCAGGTCCCATCTCTGATACTCACCAATAAGTTGTATAATAATCACAGGCTGTGGGGGTTTTTCCCCTTCTTTTCAGATAATTTTTTGGTTTGGTTTTGGGTGGAATACTTGGAAAGCTCTTAATTTTGTTTTCTTAAAAAAGTAAATAAATAAATGTATTTTTACCTATTTGAAAATTTACATGGAACATGGACATTGTTTCTGCTCCATTCAAGACGTATACAGAAATTGTCTTTTAGAAATTGCACAAATCACTTTTTTGTTTTCTATGTATTTTAAAGAATTACATAAATAAGTTGCGGAATAACGAATACAACAGTGAAAGAAATCTACTAAATTAAATGCTGACAGGTGTGTGTCCCTTGTAAGACCTCAGGTTTATTTGTCACTGTATTTTGTCATGTTTTGCCTAGCTGTAAATATTTTTCACTTTTTGACAAATTTGTCCCAAATTAGCTGTTTTTGACAAAGTAGCTAGAGTTGGAGATGAAAGACAGAAATCATGGCAAAATGAAAAACAAATGCTAACTTTTACAATAAAGAAAAAGCAAATCTTTCTGTAATTGTATTAGGTATGTAATCGTAAGACTACAGATGTGTCTATGGCATATTTCTATCTTAAGCAACTACTTTAACAAATAGTGATTCATAGAATCACAGAATGGTTTGTGTTGGAAGGGACCTTAAAGATCACCCAGTTCCACCCCCCTGCCCTGGGCAGGGACACCTCCCCCCAGCCCAGGTTGCTCCAAGCCCCGTCCAACCTGGCCTTGAACACCTCCAGGGATGGGGCAGCCACAGCTTCTCGGGGCAACCTGCCCCAGGGGCTCACCACCCGCACAGGCTTCCTCATATCTAATCTAAATCTCCCCTCTTCCAGTTGGAAGCCATTCCGCCTCACCCTACCACTACATGCCCCTGTAAAAAGTCCCTCTCCAGCCTTCTTGTAGGTGCCCGTCAGATACTGGGAAGCTGCTATAAGGTCTCCTCGGAGCCTTCTCTTCTCCAGGCTGAACACCCCCAACTCTCTCAGCCTCTCCTCCCAGCAGAGGGGCTCCAGCCCTCGCAGCATCTTTGTGGCCTCCTCTGGACCTGCTCCAACAGGTCCGTGTCCTTCTTATGTTGTGGGTTCCAGAGCTGGACGCAGTACTCCAGGTGGCATCTCAAGAGGGCAGAGCAGAGGGGCAGAATCGCCCTGCTGGCCACGCTTCTGGTGCAGCCCAGGATGCAGTTGGTCTTCTGGGCAGGGAGTGTACATTGCTGGCTCATGTTGAGCTTCTCATCAACCAACACCCCCAAGTCATTTTCCTCAGGGCTGTTCTCAATCCATTCTCCACCCAGCCTGGATTTGTTCATGGGATTGCCATGGGGAAAATGGGGATGCAATGGGATTCAACGGGGAAAAGTCTGCAAGAAATTCCCAGGAGGTGTTTTTCCACGTAGATCTGCAGACTAGCTGAAATAGTAAAGCAGGGATGACGTGTCAATTTCTCTGAGTTTTTAATTTTTTACAACCATTGCTACCAACTGGGAGTCACGGTGACAGTAACAGCTGGGAGCTGAGTAGTCTGAGGATTACTGAATCCCAAACTGGAACTTTGCACTGTATTGCTGTTCTGCTTCTTGACTTGACCATGCTTAGTTCCTTCTGCTGGAAACCCAGTCTCTACCCCACAGCTTTCGAGTCTGAACGTGCTCTATTCTGACTATCTCTCTTGGTTCCTAACTCCTTGTTACCTCTCTTACAGGTCCACTATCTCATGGTCTTGTCTGCCAACTGGGCCTATGTGAAAGATGCTTGCAGAATGCAAAAATATGAGGATATTAAATCAAAGGAGGAACAAGAGCTTCATGATATTCATTCTACTCGCTCTAAAGAGCGGCTCAATGCTTACACATAAAAGAAACCTTGTCTTACTTTCTAACATGTGAATGCGTTGTTGTTTAACTAAAGGCCATCCAACCATTTTAAAAAAAATTGAAAGTGCTTCTCACAAAAGATAGTTTGGGTGACTCACTTATCACCCATGTACAATTCTTGGTTGTCTAGCACTTGGTTTCTTAATTAGTTCTTAGTTTGTGTGACCGTTCTCTACCACAAAGCTCCTAAATAGCCTTTCCTGAATCCTTTTGAGCTAATTAGTTCTGCTAGATCAAGGATACTAAACTATTGTCAAATACAATATGTGTTTGATTTTTTTAATCACTTTGTATGTGTTATGCATAACACCTTTTGCATTGTTTCTTATATGTTTTTGGAAAAAAAAAAGTAGCTTTTTATACTTTTTAGTTTTGAGTTCAATAACTACTTTAACTACAGGTATACTTCAAAGGGACCATTGTACATGATGTACAATATATAAAGAAAACACTCTGATGACTTTCCTTTATATTTGGAAAACTTGCCAGATGGACCCTGATCGACTTGAATGAAGGTCCTAGGAACGTTTTAAACAAAGGTGCAATTTCTAAATTTGTAACAGTGGGTAAAAAAAAAAAAAAAAGAAAAAAAAAGAGAAAAAAAAAGAAAAAAGAAAAAAGAAAAAAAAAAGAAAAAAGTGCTTCTTATCTTTGTTAACATTGTATTATTATCGATGTTTTTAAAAAATATTCTCTTGTTCCAAGTTCCATGGGTGATAATTCCTGTTTGTATTGTGAGCATGCAGACCGTGGTGCTAACAATGCATGGCCACTTGCCTTTTGAAGGAATTCAATACCACGGCTACCTGTTAAAGAGTTATGGTATATAGACAATTGTTAATTAAGTGATATAGTTATCCATAGTTTTTTACAGAATGATCTCTCTTTAATTCAACGATGGTTATGCTAAATTGGAGCTGTTCATGTGACGATGTAAGAAATTACTGCTTAGCTACATTTATGAAAGTAATATATCAAAAATACAGTGACCGTAGGAGTCAGATGTCTTTTTTACCTGCTTTAAAAATTTAAATGGATTGCACCTGTCTGAACTGTAAAAGATATATTAAAGGAGACTTCCATAAATGTTATAGCTTGGCTTCTAGCTTTCCTACACATATTGGTTTACCTGTACTATGTTAAAGTAAGGTGAAAAACACTACAGAGCTTATTATTTGAAAGTGTAGTAATATATTTGAACCTTTATTTTGATAGGAAAACGTTATCAGAAAGTTAGGTCATCTTAATTTGAAAGAATTACCTGTATCAAAAACAAAACAAAAAACCCTATTTAAGATAAGTCGGTATTATTGGACCAAATTTGGTGGATTTTTTTTTTTTTTTTGCCTATTTCTAATGCTACAAGAATGCTGTAAAGTGTCTTTTAAAGTGATGTAGCCTGACAAGACATTTTTGTCAGTGTTAAAAATCTTAGGTAGTTTTGTGCACTTATTGGACCATTGTGAATTCTCTCTCAGTGTAAGTGCATTTCTAATAAAACTTCTTGAGTAAAACTCTTCTTTGTACTATTACTAGTCATGCATCATCAGTAATTTTTAACAATTCTTGTAGTAAGTAGAGGGTAATACTATAGTTACTTGTGGCATGATAATGCATTAAGTAGTATTAGTTGATTGAATTTTTTTTTTTTCATTTTCTTTTCTTTTGCTTGTTTTGGGGGTTTTTTGGTTGTGTTTTTGATTTGGGGTTTTGGTTTTTTGGTTTTTGTTTTTTTTTTTTTACACTTAGGCTGTCCTATGGGGTCAACAGTTTTCTGATAATGTGCAGTACCGGTATTACAGTTCTGCAAAAAGTAGTAGGAACCTCTTTTGGATTCTATATCGTAGTGTTTCAGTTTTGTGTCTTCAAACGTTTGTGCTGATTTTTAAAACTATGTCTTTTAAACTCATGTAATGATGTTAATGCTTTTGGCTCTTCTCTGGTATTAGAGTTTGTATTTTCACAAAGAATGCTTTGTAGCAGGCATTACAATTAATCTGTTTTGTACATAAATGTGCCAACAGCTTGATGGTGGCGTTTTTGAAATGTAGAACAAAGTGCTTGCAAAAATGTAATAAACACACTTGTGTACTTTGTGTACTTATTAATTGTTCGTGCTGCGTAGTTTTTTCTTTGCCTATACTGGGCAAATCGTCGTAACCAGCAATGGAAGAAGCTTGTCCCTTCTATTGTCCTTGCTGTTGGAGGGCTGTTCTCAGTCTTACGCGTTTTTTTGCACAACCTACTTTTAGGTGTTCAAGGAGATAGTTCCTTTAGCAGAAATTAGGAGAACAAAGAGTAAAATTTAAAAAATAATAATAGGGAGATGTTATATTAATTATAGAATATGTCTCTGTCAAAACTGTGACCAAAAATTCATATTGTAATGAATAATTAAAAAAAATAAATCCAAACTCTAAAGAGTGATATTCTTATCCCCTTTCATGACACAATTCTCTCTGGCGTGTGTCTTTACAGATCTCACATAGGTAAAAAAGTACAGTGTGCAGCCTTCCCCTGGGTAGAAAATGTGCCTCGGTTTTGGGAGTTTTGGGTAGTTTGTTCCACTGAATTAAAACTCCTGGTCATTGCCCATGCACAGGTTACTTCAAATATGTCTTTTAATCAGCATTTAGTATCTGAAATGTTATATCCTAAGAATAGGGGCAGAATTTCTTCTAAGAGCAGAATTTCATAGTCTAGGAAGAGCGAGGTAGCATGAGCCATACTTGTTATATTTTGACAAGTGGGGCAAGATTCACTTGACTGTGGTGTCATTTGGAAAAAGCTCAAGGGAACTGCTCTGACGTCCGCCTGGATGTTGCTGAGGACACTGGTGACGCATTACTCATGTGCGTGTAGAGTCATTTAAAGGGTTAAGAGAAATCTAGAGCTGCGCCAATTAACATGGTATCGCTAAGGAAAACTAACTGAAATACAGTTGCACAACGTGTGTGTTTCTCAGTGAACTGGCTGTTGTGTAGCTCTTTGTGTGCTCTCCGTGAGAACACGTGCCCTAACGGCAAACAATTCTCGCAGCAGCGGCACAAGCCAAGGGAGCAGAGGAGCTTCCCACAGCACAGCACATCAGTCATAACTGATTCACTTCAAAGTCTGCGCATATTTGGTTTGTTCCAGACTCTTCTCTGTTTGTTGACAGCCTAAGCTGATTTATCCCGAGGTAGGTTGCGTGGATCTTGATTGCTATAGACTCTTCTGTGCTGAGTCTAAACCTGTGGCTATTGTGATTTTCAGAAAGAAGACGACCAGTTGTAGACCAATCCTCTTGGTGCAGTTTTTTTTGCTGCACAAAAGAGTGTAGTTCAAGGAAAACTCCAAATTAAGAAGTTTCTGGCCCTAGATCCTCCATTTTCCATTTTCTTCACAGTTCACTGTGCCCCATCAATAGTGCTAATAGTGTGTGGCAAAACAGATCCAAAAATTGCTTGAGTTAGAAATTCTTCCCACCCATTTTCCCCTACCCACATCACCTCATTTTTTTTTTTTTTTTTTTGCACAAGGTTATTTAATCCCTCAGCATGATCGTACCAGTATTTCTGTTTTCAGCACAACCACACACACTATTTAATCAGCATGATTTAGGCAATAGTGGAGTGCACTGCAGGCGTGGGGATGAGTGTTCACAGCAGGGGTGGAGAGAAAGGGAATTTTTAAGCCACCATCATTCCTGAAGCCAATGTATCATCTAGTTGGGTGATAGAGTTAAAAGCAGGAGGCACTGAAATGCTAATTTGCTAATTTCATGTTTCTAAATAGTTAATGATATTATTTTTGTCAAAGGAGCTAAAATAAACAAGATTTTTACTATAATTGGGAATATCTATAAATTCATTGGTTTTAATAATAGATGCTATTATTAGTCTTGACTTAGTGCAGTTATTTAAATTGTAAAGCGTTATGCATCTGTCATAAGTATTTGTTGAACATGACCACAGTTGCGATTCACCTCCTGTTGGCATAGTAGATTTAGGGACAGAACATTTCTGTACTGTACTTCCTATAATAATCAATGGCAAAAGTTTAGAGAGTTCTTTCCATTGTCAGGACCCGATGCATTTTTCAATTATTCAGTTCTGGGTTACCGCAAGTATTAATCTCACTGGTTTTCTGCAGAACACTCCTCAATTCAGCTAAGTCAGAAAAGAACAGACTATAATGCATTTCTCCCTAGGAGGGGAATGGTGGTGTTTATACAAGCTCTCTCTTACACATACGCAACATTTTATTTCCATTGGGTCGCGCAGAAACCCTGCAAATAGATATTGTTAGGCAGCAAACCGATTCGTGTCTCCAGGGGATAGCACGTTTCGGCACCGCCTCCGTTTTGGGTAGGTATCCATTGAAAAGAACAACCTCAAAGCACTTCATATATTTAACAGCTCTTTCTGTCCCACGTAAATTCTTCCGACTTGCATTTTTCACGAGGGAGGAGCTCCGGCTGTTTCCGAATTTTGAGGTTTTCAACGATAGTTTCTTTTTCTTTCAGATACCTGCAGAGGATCCCAACCCTGCAGAGGGTTGCTCCTGTACTTAAGGGTTGTTAGCAATGATGGCAACAGGTAAGCGATCCTGCTGGTACAGCGGGAGAGATGGTTCCTGGTAGAGCCGTGGGTTATCTTCAGCTTGGAAGAGACAAGGGCTCTGCCCACGTTGTCCAAGCTGCTGTGGACTCTTCCCCCATGTCATGCAGAGTCTGGCCAGATAAATGTGAGCTCTAGGGGAAGACGATTTTAGTTGCTCTTTGAATCGGCGGTTCTGATCTGCCTGCCGTTCTTTTGCATTGCTGAACTCGCCGTGGCTGAAAGGGATGGTTTGGGGGCAGGTATGTCTCCTCTGGAAGTGGTGAGGTAATGTCAGACAGAAGCTTTTCTCACAGCAGCTGCCACAGCTATAGCAGTGACACAGCAACAACCGAAATTTGGCCACTACATCCCAACCATACTGAAAAAAAAAAAAAAAAAGGCTTGAAAAAATTAGCAAGAGGGTTGCGTGAATATCCTGTGGTGCTGCACGGTGAGTTCCTCAAGCCAGAACTGCCGCAAAGGACAAAGAAGTGATGATAAGAGCTGTTTTTTTCCAGAGGGTCTGTCCAAAAGTTTTTTTCTTTTCAGTTGTCCAGGAAAAATGATACTTATCTATGAATCACCTTCCTACAGTTAATAGAGAATTTTTTGATCTCTGAGTCTGTAAGTCCCTTGTTTTTTTTAAAGATCTTTACTCACTTGCATTTTTTCTCAAGGATAAATATTAATTTAAGAATGAATCTCATTGGGGCACAAATTTATTCTCAACAAGTTTACATCCCAGTTAAAGCATGCAAATCAACGCCTGGAATTTTAGGTTTCAGCCACTTTATTTTGCACATACAACACCACACCCTCACAAGTGCGATCTTTACGAGTAATAAACTAAATCCCATGGTTAGACAGAGAGACAAATTGTCGGGTTCATCAGGTTTGAGCTGATTCAGCAGACTGAAACCTTTCTCGAGAAGACGGTGTTGAACCCCTCGTATCGATGCCATCTTTTTACGTTGTGACACATGAAGTAACACGTTAGGCGGGAATACCTCATTAACGTAGTTAATTCATATCTGTGTTCTCCTTTCATGATTTGCTTTTTCTCCTTGGCATGGTCTTCCTTGTGCTGTAATTTTAGAGTGGAACTGAAGGAACACAAAACTTGCTGCTACTGAGAAGGGGACATCTCACCAATGTGGCTGAGTGGTGTACCACATGGCTGGAAATACAGATGAAGACAATGAAAAAGAACAAGAGAGGGACAAATAAATGTAAGATTTTCCCTTCCTGGTAGCCCTAGCTGCAGGCTAATAAGGTGGGCTTAGGATCTGTACCTCAATTAAAGAATTATATACAGGTATGGCTTATAGGACTTATGGGCTCAAGGAGCAATGAGAGCTTCTGACAAGGAACAAAAGGCAAATACCACCTGGAACATCTTGGTTTTGGGCAGTCCCAAGGCGTGTTTCTCCTTAAAGGAGCAGATGGCCGAGAGAAACCTGTAGCTGCAAGTCACCTTTAATTGTCAGGGTAGGACCGAGTCACTGGGGGTCTGGCCGTGTCCTCGTGGTTTCCCTTCCCAGCGTGAGTAACACGATGGCAGAGCAGATGTGTCACAAATGCAGCAGGATGGAGCGCTCGGGCAGAGTTTGTGTCATTTAAAGCAGCTCAGGGGGGTGATGCAGAAGAGGACCATGGCTGCAGACGTGGTCCTGGCCCCACTGAAGCAAGGTTGTGTCTCACTAACAGAAGAGAACACAGTCAGGATTTGAGGTTGAGCAGTCTGGGAAATCTGGGGTTTGTATCGTTTGCTTAAAACCAAGTGAGACACCTTAGGATTTTCTGCAATATATTAGTTAAAGTGAAGTGGTTGCAATTTTCATATATTTTAAATATACTCACACACACATACAACATCTGGTCTGATACAATAGGTTATTTTTTTTTAATACACCATTAATCAGTGCTCTGAAATTGTACTGTTCCAGCTATAGAAGAAGAGCCAGCTGAGATCCTGCAGACTTTAATAGTATTCTGATGTCCTGTGGGCCTGTAAGCCCATTATCTTTATTCAACAGGGTTTTTTTTAAGAATCTACAGTAAAAAATACAATTAATGGGTACCTGGATAAATCAAGTACACTTGAGAAGACACAGCATGACTTTTATAAATGGAAGTCTATTAACAAACCTACTGGAGTCTTTTGAGGGTGTCAGCAGCCCTGTGGTTATCAGCAGTCTCTTTCATTTCCAATTTATTTAGACATCCAAAAGGCAATTTCTTGTCAAAGTATTTTAAGACTAATCAGCCATAGGAAAGTCCTTGTATGGGTAAGTAATTGATTAACAGATAATAAATAAAACAGTTCTCACACTGGAGGAAGGTCAGTTTTGTACTCTGGGTTCTAGACTAGGTTGTCTTTGAGGATGGTTGGTTCTCATTCTGTACGTTCACCTCCATCAATCGGGCAGAGCATCTGGTCATGAGGATGGTTGTTTTGGACTTCTTTGTCTTTTGGGGCACACAGTGCTCTTTTCCTTGTTCCTCGTTTGAATTCATCTTCTCTTAGGCATTCTGTACCTAGGGGAAAATGTTGCTGCTGTGGGTGGCGAGCAGCAACCAGTTTCCTCACTGAAGAGCTGCCACTTCTACTGGCCCGATATTTCTCTTCAGCTATTTGGCATCCTCTGTACTGAACACACCCGTATGCATCCCCTCCTTTTTGGAAGTTGGTAACAGCTGTATAGTCAGAGAATAAACCACCAGGTTACACTAATATGAGTGTATCCACCCTTAAAGGAAAATAGGAAATTCAATATTGGGTGAACTTTCTTTCTTACAAGAAATGGCATTTATTTCAGTCTACCATGTTCAGCAGATACTTGTGCAAATGATAAGATAATCTATGAAAGTAATAGCAGCTTTGACTCTTTTTTATGACCCTCTGAGCCTTCGTGGTGTTATTTTTTTTTCCCTTCAGATCTTCCAAACCACCTGACAGAAACGTTAAGTGTAATAGTATTTGGGATTTCTCCAGAATTTAGCGTGTGTAAGTATGTGCGTGAGCAGATATTTTTTTTGCCCTGTCTTTCTCTAACAAGCTCTAAGTACTGTTCTCCCCCTCCCTGTACAGTCTGTGGAATGTAACCTCAGGTGCTGCAGCTTCATGCTTGCTTTCCCCTAACTCATCTCCTCGTACGCCCTTCACCAACACATCACTGTCCCTGGGCAAACCATCACTGGGCCCAGTGTCCACCTTCCCCTCCGCAAGTCAGGTCTGCACTGGCAGCAAGCGGCTGAGAACGGTGTCGGGATTGATCCTACCTGACTCTGAGCAAACATGAAGTTATGCCCAGTGAAGTCCCTGCCACAGTTTTTTGTCACGCTTCTCCTAGCATGTTCTCGGCATGATTATCCAAATTTGAGGAATAGGTGGTAATATGGGTACCGTGTGAAGACTATGGAGAAGGTGTACTGCACCTGCAGTGCTGCCTCCAGCTCTGAAGCCCCCAACAGCAGAAGGACACGGAGCTGTTGGAGTGGGTCCAGAGGAAGCCACAAAGATGCTCCGAGGGCTGGAGCCCCTCTGCTGTGAGGAGAGGCTGAGAGAGTTGGGGGTGTTCAGCCTGGAGAAGAGAAGGCTCCGGGGAGACCTCAGAGCCCCTTCCAGTACCTAAAAGGGCTCCAGGAGAGCTGGGGAGGGACTCTGCATCAGGGAGTGGAGCCATAGGATGAGGGGGAATGGTTTAGACTGAAAGAGGGGAGATTTAGGTTAGATATTAGGAAGAACTTCTTGGCTGTGGGGACGGTGATCCCCTGGGACAGGTTGCCCCAAGAAGCTGTGGCTGCCCCATCCCTGGAGGTGTTCAAGGCCAGGTTGGACGGGGCTTGGAGCAACCTGGGCTGGTGGGAGGTGTCCCTGCCCAGGGCAGGGGGGTTGGACTAGATGGCCTTTAAAGGTCTCTTCCAACCCAAACTATTCTATGATTCTATGTTTCCATGTTAACTAAGAAGAAAAATCTGAGCTCCTTAAAGAAATTTCTATCATCCTTCTACATTCTTAGTGTTAAAATATGGGAAAACCAGGAAGTGGGGGAATCTTTATACATACAATATCATGTTACCGAAAATCCTATGCAAATTTGTGCTATGCAAAACCTTTCAGTTGATATTCAATATTTATTGTTGTTGTTCTTTAAAAAAAAAATTAGTATTAGACAAAAGTATATTTTCCTAAATCTGCAGAGGGTTTTTCATCACAAAGCAGCTGACAATAAAAAAACCCAAGCCCACTAAGTTCATGAAAAAAGGTTGAAAATAATAATGTGAGTTCATACCATAATTTATATGATAAACTTAAGTGAACTATAGGAAGTGTTAATCAGTTTTCCTAAGGAAAAAAAAAATATTAAAACAAGAATAAGAAGCTCTCCTTATTTAAAATACAAGACTGGCTAACAGTATTCATGAATGACATGCATTTTAATGTTTTGGTCATGTGATAATTTTGCATTTTGACAATAAATACACAGATTCATATATCCATTTGTGTACAATTTCATTAAAATATAATTGACCGCCATGTACAGTGAAGGAGCCATCAATCTGTGAAAGCAGTCTCCCCTTACCAAAGGTTTCCCTGTGTGCCATGGGGAGCAGTAAGAGTTTGTTATTTGCATTAATCTCTTTAACTGGATTAAATTATTGAGAAAATCCACTCAGTTTCTGGATGAGTATATGGGCCAGATCTGTGGAGCAGGTATTTATGAATAAACATGCAGGCAATTTGACTGTGTCCCAGAAGATTACAGTTAAACTCTGTGTCACAGGTTTTCCCAGGAGGCCAACCGAGAAAACTGCGTAATTTGCAACTGGTTTTAGGGTCATAGTCCTTCTAATAATTCTATTGTTTGGTTTTCTGAAAAAAAAAAAAATAATAAAAAAAGAGAGGGTCTTCTGAGTGAAACCAAATCTGTGCTTGATCCAGCATTGTTTTGGCTACTGCTGGTGAGGATTTGGTTCAAGGTTAGACAGGGACAAAAAATACATAATCTAGTGTTACATTTCACTCTGATAAATGTTGCAGAGTTTATTCTTTCCTTCTCCATTAGGAAGCATAGATCATGGTCAAACAGTATAACAGGCTGCAGTGCCTTGAAAACCCGGTGTCAAAATTCTCATTTGCTGCAGAAAGGTGCCCTTACTTATCTCATATTTTTGTTTTAGCAGCTGCAGTCCTGACTCCAGATACTTACAGCTGACCTCATTTAATTTCTTCTGTGTTGCAAGTAAAGAGACTTTGTCAATAGCATTCCATTTGTTTGATGTTGGAGTTTTTTGGTAATTTTAAAAACATTTTTGATTCTTTTTGTAATACATTTTTTTTCTGCATGAATTTTTGAAAATGCAATAATCTCAGCTCTATTTCTTTCTAGGAATTTGTCCAGACTGAGAAATCTAACCAAACTAACTAAATGTACTTGTCATTTCTTTTTAAAGCACTATAATTTCCAAAAGGTCTCTGAAGGGCAAAGTGAATCTTTCTTCTACTTAAATGTTTTGATTCACAAAAAACTGGTTGTAATCAAGTAAAAGTGCTGTGGTGATGCTGAAATTGGATATTAGACATTATTTTTCTGTCCTGAATTACACGTCAGCTTGTGCTGCAAGTAGCCTGTGGAGTGATGCACTGGTTAAACAATCTTCCTATGAAATTTGGGCAGTTCGTTTCTCGATGACCAGACCCATCAGACCTGTTTGAGGTAAGTTAAGTCAACATCAGTGAAAACCCTAACGGAAAAAACCCTAACTATTATGGAATTCATATTTTTTCTGCCCATATGACAGAGCTCAGTGTTCTAATCATAGCAGTATAAGACACCATTGTGGGTAAATTGAAAGCATGTTGATCTTCATGCTTATTCCTCATTACATATAAGTATCTTTATTTATTAAAAAAAAAATAAACACAGCACGAGGAGATTGTCCATGTAAGGTATTATATTGTAGCTTTTAACGACAACGAGGAAAATGGTTGAAGGGGAAGGCTGTGGTAAATCTCCTACTGACATTTGTAGAATTCTGACATCTGGTGGTAAAACTACTTAAAACAGAAAGATGTGGCTAATTAGTCGCTTTGAGAAAGTATGATTTTAAATAATCGCTTTCAGTAGATTATTCCAATCTGTTCCTTTTCTAGTTCTGTACATTTAGAAATTATTCTGTAACAGCTGGAAAACATTCAAACCCTCTGTCTTTATATAAATATATAGGTAGATTCATCCCTTAAATCTTTGTCATCATTGGTAATTTTACAGGAAGTGGATAATTGAAGGATTTCATTGGTGAACCTGAATTCGTGGCATTAGTTATTATTCTAAAAGCCTTTTTAAATTTTTAGCAGCTTTTGCCACCTACTTTAAAGATGGCATCTGCGAATAGTTATTGTTGCAAGGTAATACCCTGAAGCAAAACCCAATAAAATTACTAAAACTACGAAAACACAAAACTACTTATTTGTGTAGTAAGTGGTGACTTTTTTATATTACAGGCAAAATTTCTAAAAATACTATTTATGGTCCTTACCTTACCTGGTGGTCAAAAGGGGCTGCTAGTCCTTTAGAACTACTTTATCACTTGCTAGGATAAATATACATTTAATTTAAACTTGTGAGTCATAGTAGCAGCATCTTTTGGCTGTATGTAAACTTTATTTGCCAAGAAAGCAACCAGCGCAGTTCTAATACCACTTTGGAGCCAAGCTTGGCTCCAAAGTCATGGGATGGTGAGACAGCCATGAGACAGCCCAACTTGGTAAGGGTTGCGGTTAGTGGTGTCACCTCTGTAGACATGGAAGTTGCACATTAACCTGCCTCGCTATCTCGCTAGCCAAGCTGTTCAAACCCACGTTCTGTTACAGCTACAGCCTGACACATAGAGGGGGGTAGACTGGATGACACTTATGGTCTTTTTAGATGCCTTAGAGTATCTCTCCTCGTCTTCAGTCGCTACTTCAGAAGAGGTTTCAAACATGACATGTCTCTGACCTGTTAGCCCCGTGAAGGGTACCAAACACTCTAAACCATGCAAAATGACACAAAGGTACAGGACTTAGGTAACTGAGTCTTACACCTCTCGGTGTTGTGGCTGGGGCTTCTCAGCACGGGGAAGGCGGGAGAGCCGACCCTGCTGCTGCTGTCTCTGGCTCAGCCCTTCAGTCTGGGCTGCTTGGCGAGAAGATAACACCGGCAAATCCATCTGCGGCTCTTCCGGCTCTCACAGGATACCAGGTGGAAGAACAACATGTGCACACATCGCACATGTAGCCCTGCTCTTGATAGAGCATTTCCCCTTAACAGATAATTAAAATATAGATCTGATTTAATAAGGAAAATAGGAAGGGTTACTCCTTAAGCAGATGAGAACCTTAACCTGTCATGGTCTGGTGCCTTCATAAAGCAGACTGACTTGGTGACTGAAATGGAAAACAATAATTATATTTATATTAAGAAAAATATTTTTTTTAAATACATTAATGCCTTAATACGTTAATTCAATTCAGCTGTGTTTTCTTTCCAAATGAGGGAAGCCTCATAATTAATTCATTATCAAAACAAGATTTTAGCAAGAGGAGTGAAACCTTTGGAAAAAAAAAAAAAGAGGCTAAATGCCTCGCTAAATATCATTTTCTTAGTTCTTCCGTAGTTCAGTTCAACAATGAATAGTCCCTTCTCAGGACGAAACTTCCAGGCTAGCACAAAAATGGTGTTTTAAATAAAATCGTCAAAATGAATTGTGATATTTTTAAGTATGGCAAATATGCCTTTTCCACCACTTGACTTTAAAAGGTACTTAAGTTTATTTGTGTACCTATCTTGCCTAGATGACAAGCTGTACTGCTTCCTTCTGCACACAGACCCTAAATATCAGAGGTAATGTCTTACTGAATTGCCTGCAGCCGTTTTCCCCCCCAGAAGTCCTGCAGACTTGGGCAGAGATCCATCCAGGAGGTACGATGGGACTATATTTTTAAGGTTTTCAAACGAAGCCTAAAGGCTGGAGGTGCAACGGACGGCGCACTATCAAATACACAGAACTCAAACGCCATCACAAGCTTTTCAAGCACAGGGCAGAGTAGGAAGTGGCAAAGAAACAAGGTCTAAAAGTGAAAAGGGAGAGGCAAAAGAGCTGAAAGCTCTGCACTCTGTTTGAGGACAGAGTTTGCTGAGGTGTGAGCGTATGAAGTGGAGCAGGAGGACTGCAACATAGGACTTGGGTCAACAGAGTCCACGCAGGAAAAATGGCTAGAGAGAGGTAACCGGTGACTCTGGGATGAGAAGGGATCCTCACTGGGGTCCTGAACCCTGAACTGCCTTTCTGAAGTTACTGAGCCATAGTAAACCTTTTCTCTTAAAAGCACTTAAAAACTGGCTGCACGGAAAGTCAGGCTCGAAGTCCCGAATAGGCACCAAAAAAAGTGACGAGACAAATTCAAAGACAGAATATCTGTAGTCAAATTTCTAGTTCAAGTGGGAACGTTGGCAGAGTTGAAAAGCAGGTTGGCTGCCAAAGCCTGACGCCGCTGTCCTTCCCCACTCCCATCCCTCAAACCTGTGAAATACCTTCCTGCGCTCCGCTCGTCCTTACTTCTGCAGAGAGACGCCTGGAACTCGGCTTCTGCTGCGAAACACAGGTAAAGGGACTGTCAGCCCGTAGTTTTAAAATATACTTATAATTTTATCTGGTGCACTACCTTTTCCACATGTTAGTACTTACGCTTATGATGACAGTGTCTCTCCTTAACCGCCACACCACCGCCTGTGCTACGCAGAGGCTGTTAAACTTACTGTGCTAATTTGTGTACGCCTGTCCTGGAGCTGCTGTTGGGAGAGGAGAGCAAACTATCCCAGTGAGCCGGTGCGGGCAGTGAGACGGCTGGAAAAATGGGCAAATGGGTGTTGCCGGTAAGGCAAAGGGGATGTGATAAGAAAAAGAAGAGACAAAACGAAACGAGAGGTGACAGGGTACCAACAACTGAGGGCCTTAAGGGGATGGGAGGGAATCAGAGCTTGATGCGATGGAGCAGGGAGCCCTGAGAGTGAATACAGAGCGGGGACGGGTGATGCCCAGAACAACGGACAGGGTGGGAAACCCACTGAAGGGGGGAGATAATCACCAATCTGATACGAGACTAGAGGCCAGGTTTAAATGAGAGCGAAAGAATTGAAAAGGACTTGAGCAAACAGAAGTTGAGGCAAAACATGTAAGAAATAGCAGAATTTGGAGATCCTGGATGTGACTCCAGAGAGAAAGTAGTAGCGGACTATTTACAAACTCAATGGGACCTTGAAATAATAAATAAAAAATAAAGAGTTGTTAAGAGACACCAAATGTGAGTGTCATATGAAGTGTCTCCTGACAGCAAAAACATCTGGGAACACTTGTAATAAGGCTAAAATACAAAGCTAAAAGGAAGATGAAAGATCTTCTTCTGTAATTCCGTGAATCACTGCAAAGTGACTCAGTCATTGAGACTGAGGAAGATCACATACGAATGGAGAGCAGAATGAAAGAAGAGTATTTCCTTTTGAATTTTTTTGTAACAGCAGAATTATAGCAAGCAGCACAAAATTTTAAACATCTGACACGACTTCTCTGCCGGGTTTTAGAAAAGTTGTGTAGAGTATTAAGAATTTATACAGCAGATAATTACAGGAAATAAAATAAACATTCCCAAAGGTAACTTCTTTCCATAAAAATGTAAATGTACTTTATACTGCTGTTTACCCAGTCTGCTGCAGTTTGCTTTTCTACTTCATGACTTTGGAAATGGAAAACATCTTACTATAACGAGACTGAGCCTTCGCATTTCCAAAAATTATCCACGTACCCCTGCACGCCACAACGGGATACACAGTCTGTGTCATTAGGCTGGCACCACCTGCTGGTAACTTTTTTTTTTTTTTTAAATTTAGGAAGAGAGCAATAGTAATGAAAAAGAGAAACCTAACAAAAGCAAGGGAATTAGGTACAGTGCAAATGTTTGCTTTTAGGTTCTGAAAGTGTTACACTTTCATATTTGTGGCAAGACATATCATTTATGGAAACTGAATTTGTCTGCGCTGCTGCCCAGCCAGGAGGGAACCAATGAACTGGTCCTCCGGGAAGCGCACGTCTTCTCCAGCCTTCTCCAGAGCTAACACAGAGCTCATGCTGAAGCCTCCCAGTCCCATCTTAGGAGTCTTTCCGATAGGAGGTGAAGGAGAAGACTCTGGGGACACCTTGTAGAAGCTTTCCAGTATGTGAAGGGGGCCTACAAGAAAGATGGAGAGGGACTTTTTACAAGGGCATGTGGTGAGAGGATGAGGGGGAATGGCTTCAAACTGAAAGAGAGGAGATTTGGATTAGATATTAGGAAGAAATTCTTTGCTGTGAGGGTGGTGAGCCCCTGGGGCAGGTTGCCCCGAGAAGCTGTGGCTGCCCCATCCCTGGAGGTGTTCAAGGCCAGGTTGGATGGGGCTTGGAGCAACCTGGGCTGGTGGGAGCTGGCCCTGCCCAGGGCAGGGGGTGGAATTGGATGATCTTTAAGGTGCCTTCCAACCTATACCATTCCATGATTCAATGACAAGGCAATGCCAATATTTTTCTTCTAATGTCTGCTCATTTTATTATGCAGTGATCCCAGTTGTCTTTATAAGCCTCTCTGGTTTGTCCTGTTGTAACTTTTTCAGGTGATAAGACTTGTCTCCTGTTGCTTGTCTGTGGAGCATTTCATTAAAAGGGGGGGGTGTCCTCTGGCTCGTGGTAGATGATGATGTGCACACGGCCTTCCACACTGGCTCGTGTTATCTCCTAGTTTTCTCTTGTCCACTGCATCTTCTTTTCTATATAGTTTTCCAGCTCTCAGGGATGCCTTTGTTATCCCATTGTCCTGGTTTGAGGCAAAACAGAATCAATTTTCTTTTCAGCAGTTTTACTTTTCAGTTAAGTTTCTTCTAACTAACCAGACTTTCTGACATTAACGGCATATTTTTTCAGGCAGTGTCTGCTTCCACAGTGATAAGGCTTGATGTTTGTATTTAGTACCAAGGCATGGTATGCAGAGAGGCTCCTACTTACACCTACTGCTCTAACACCCAAGGGCAGCTCACTTTGTTATTTGCCCCGTTGGAGAAGCAGAAAAGTGTAGAGGGGTCCCACCTGTGGGGAGGAGCGGACAGGACAGGTGACCCCAAACTGACCAACGAGGGTATTCCGTCCCATCTGCCTCACACTCAGTATAAAAGCTGAGGGATCAAAGGGTCATCTCTCCTTCTTCAATGGCCAACAGCTGAGGAGGACTCTGTCTGTTTGTCTGCCTTTGATCCCGATTCATGCATTCTTGAATCCAGACCAGGAATCCCGTTCCCATCTGTTGCTGAGTCCAGTCTGGGACTTTCCCTTTGCCTGCAGGTGACATGATCATCTGGTTTTGTATATATTGAATATATTTCATTATTTTGTTATTAATATTATGATATTTTCTTTTTATTATTACAGAATTGCAGAATCCCAGACTGGTGGGTGTTGGCAGGGCCCTCTGGAGCTTCCCCATCCCACCCCCCGCCAGAGCAGGGGCACCTCCAGCAGTGGCACAGGACGGCGTCCAGGCGGGTTTGGGATGGCTCCAGAGGGGGCGAATCGGGGTGGAATTGGATGATCTTTAAGGTGCCTTCCAACCTATACCATTCCATGATTCAATGACAAGGCAATGCCAATATTTTTCTTCTAATGTCTGCTCATTTTATTATGCAGTGATCCCAGTTGTCTTTATAAGCCTCTCTGGTTTGTCCTGTTGTAACTTTTTCAGGTGATAAGACTTGTCTCCTGTTGCTTGTCTGTGGAGCATTTCATTAAAAGGGGGGGGTGTCCTCTGGCTCGTGGTAGATGATGATGTGCACACGGCCTTCCACACTGGCTCGTGTTATCTCCTAGTTTCCTCTTGTCCACTGCATCTTCTTTTCTATATAGTTTTCCAGCTCTCAGGGATGCCTTTGTTATCCCATTGTCCTGGTTTGAGGCAAAACAGAATCAATTTTCTTTTCAGCAGTTTTACTTTTCAGTTAAGTTTCTTCTAACTAACCGGACTTTCTGACATTAACGGCATATTTTTTCAGGCAGTGTCTGCTTCCACAGTGATAAGGCTTGATGTTTGTATTTAGTACCAAGGCATGGTATGCAGAGAGGCTCCTACTTACACCTACTGCTCTAACACCCAAGGGCAGCTCACTTTGTTATTTGCCCCGTTGGAGAAGCAGAAAAGTGTAGAGGGGTCCCACCTGTGGGGAGGAGCGGACAGGACAGATGACCCCAAACTGACCAACGAGGGTATTCCGTCCCATCTGCCTCACACTCAGTATAAAAGCTGAGGGATCAAAGGGTCATCTCTCCTTCTTCAATGGCCAACAGCTGAGGAGGACTCTGTCTGTTTGTCTGCCTTTGATCCCGATTCATGCATTCTTGAATCCAGACCAGGAATCCCGTTCCCATCTGTTGCTGAGTCCAGTCTGGGACTTTCCCTTTGCCTGCAGGTGACATGATCATCTGGTTTTGTATATATTGAATATATTTCATTATTTTGTTATTAATATTATGATATTTTCTTTTTATTATTACAGAATTGCAGAATCCCAGACTGGTGGGTGTTGGCAGGGCCCTCTGGAGCTTCCCCATCCCACCCCCCGCCAGAGCAGGGGCACCTCCAGCAGTGGCACAGGACGGCGTCCAGGCGGGTTTGGGATGGCTCCAGAGGGGGAGACTCCCCCACCTCTCTGGGCAGCCTCTGCCACTGCTCTGCCGCCCTCACAGCAGAGAAGGCCCTCCTCAGGTGGAGATGGAACTGCTGATGGTCACGTTTGTGCCCGTTCCCTCTTGTCCTGTCACTGGGCACCACTGGAAACAGACTGTTCCCATCCCCCTGGCACCTCCCTTTAAGTGTTTATAAGCGTTGATAAGATCCCTCCTTAGTCTTCGTTTCTCCAGACTAAATTAATATTTCATTAAAATAGTTTAGTTTCTTTTCAACACATAAGTCTCTCTCTCTCTCTCACTTTCTCTCCTCTGAAGGGAGATGCTCTCTCCCTACTCTGAAGGGGATAGAGGTTACAGAGAGAGAATCTGTCACTTGTTTTAGTGGCCAGCCCAGCCCAAACCACAACAGATTTATTGGCTCACAACGGGGGCTCTGACAGAGTGCCCAAAGAGTTTGTCTAGCAATAAGCACAAAAATGTGCTGGCATGAAGATGCTCCGTGATACAAATATTAGATATATAACAAACGAAAGTTATGAAAGAATGCCCAGTGCCTTACAAGTGTTTCAGGTAAGGGTTTGTTCAGATTAGGTGGAGGATACTGAAATAGGAAGAGGGAAATGGGTATTGCGTGAACACATCCTTCTGTATTTTGTTACATTCTATTTCAGAAATTCTGAAATGGAAATATTTTTCTGCCATTAAAGTATTTTGCTTTTCCTCGCATGAATGATAATTCAAACCGCTGGTATCTCCTGGTGGGACTGGCATGGTGCAACGCAGACTTGGCCATCAGAGCTGGCTGGGCCCATCACGCTGGTGGCCACACAGCTTTCCGAGCCCTCGGGAGCTCGGCTGGGGGGACAGGGAAGGCTCTCGGCACCGCTCTCCAAAGCCCTACACTAAGGAAGTAATTCAACCTCCTAGGATTTGTAAAGTCAAATTGAAATGAAGCGTGTCAGGTAGCTTTGCTTTAGGTGGAGCTAAAGCAAAGCAAAGCAAACCATTTTATTTTAGTTGCGGTTGGGGAACATTTTCCCAAATAACAGTTTGGTTTAGGGAAAACTATTTTCATGAGAGGTGTCACTCCAGTGGAAAATAGCCGTTTGCCTACTGCATTAGTAAATACTGTTTTTTTCTGAAGGCTAAAACCAGATCCCTTGCTGCCATCTGGTGTTGTCACACTGAGCGGTTGGAACAGTTACCCACAGCATTGAATTACTTCTGTAACGTTGTACTTTCTAAACAGTCTTTAAACAGGGAGAAAATATTTACTACCTGATACAGTTTTTAAGCAAGGAGATTTCTGTTTGTGAGACTGCAAGAGGATTGCAAACCCTAACCTTCTGACTAATTTAATAATGATATAAAACCGGCTGTGTTGTGCTAATTGTATTGTCCTTTTACTCGTGAAACAAAAAATTATGGGTTTAGGGGCTATGCTGGAATGTCAGCTGGAGGTCCGTTTAGGTCTCTGCTTTACATGGGTTTCCATATCTGCCACTCCCCAAATCTCTTGCTTACGTACCCACATAAAAGCATGCACACAGCGGTGTCATTACAGAAAAAAAACAAGACAGCTGTCCAAATGCTACTTTAACCAACCTGGAGAAGGCATGCGTCCTCAGCCACCAAGAGGTGGAAGCAGGCACCTCTCCTCCCACCCAGCAGGATAGCGAAGGCGGCAAAGCCCTCACAGGGTGAAGGAAAAATTAGTGGCTGAGGAATAAACCCAACAGGCTTCTATGTAACTTCCGTGAGACAGAGAAGAGGGGCAACAGCACTTCTCTATCTGCCAAGCGACCATTACTTGGGGACTGGGATGTGGATCCCTCCACATCGCCGGTCCTGGTGGTTGTATGTGGTTTGAGAAAGATCTCTCAGAGCTCATTTCAGGTTTTCTGCAGATTTAGGTGGATTTCATTGGATTTTATTTTTAGAAGTTTATGGCAGAAAAAGAGAAAAGAAAAACTCGGTGTTCACTGTTATATTAAAAAAAAAAAAAAAAGAAGCCATTGCTATTTGGGTGCATCAGAGGATTTTTACAAACCTAAGCCCCAAGTTTGTGAAGTCCTCTGCCACCAGCCCTGCCCCCAACACTGGTGCCTTGTCGAGCTCAGAGCAGTGCATCGATGAAGCACTTACATTCCACATCTGAAAACATAATTGCAATATCCTACAGGAAGCCAGTTCATAATGTTTTGCCCTTAAGATTACATTCTGATTAAGGTGAAAGGTGAACCCAAGCACCGACTGTCTGCTTGTTCATTTTGCTTAATTGTTGATTTAGTTTGCCATTTTCAGACACCGCTGAGTTACAGATCTTGGGACGGCGTGCACTAGGGAATGAGGCACCATGGAGGAGATTGAGCCAGGTTTGGCCTGTCACCTTACCTTGTCCCTCACCAGCAACCCAGCAAGGCAGTCACCGTTATTGTTCCACGCTTGCGTACAGGTCTGTAACACTCATCCTCAGCTCCCCATGTAAAATATTCTGATGGATTACACCGTGTCCTTCATTTTAGATCTTTTATGCTGAACTTGAAAAAATTAAAGGTAATAACAATTGTCCTATAGAGCAGTAAAGATACTGTATATGGGCTGGAGGAGAGACACAGTCAAGATCTATGTGGTGGGGACGTGGCCAGCCTGTACTATTTAAGCTCACATGGAGGTAATGGTCCTTTGCTTTGTTCTAGTTGTTTATTTGTTTATATAATCTTTCTTTTGCTAGCATTTGTCGTGTCAGGAATTTTCTCAAAGGTGCTTCTGAGCAGTTTGGTGTTCTTACATTGAGATATAGCTTGGAGCAGGAGATCTAAAATCTTCTGGAAGACTTTATACAAGAGGTAAAACTGTCTCTCACTAAAGTCAGAAAAAAAAACCCAAAACACCCTTTTTTTTTTTTTCTTTCTTATTTTTCCATAAGTTGAAATGAAACAGAGCATGTGAAGAACAGCGGAAAGAAATATACCAGTTACAAAAATATTAAGACAACTAATTCAATCTAGTTTTTTCTTTAGTCTGACTAGCAAAATTGCTTCTCTTTTGTAGACTTGGAAATAAGCAATACCATATTTGCTACATATATTGGATTTGAAGCCACACCAAACAAAGTTTAGTAAAAAACAATTTAAAAAGTGGTATTTTACTAGCCGCAAATTAATATGAAAGCCCCTTTCTCTCATTTTACTGCTGGTTGTTTCTCTTCTGTTCCACATCAGCAAATATGTTTTGCCAATAGAGTAAAGGAAAAGGGAAAGTAGAAGGAAAAAATTAAAATTAATTAATTAAACAGAATTTAATAGTGATTTTGAAATGATTATATGGGGTTGTGGGCGTTTTTTTTTGTTGTTGTTGGGTTTGTTATTTTTTTAAAAATAATAACAAATAACCAAATGCAATGATCCCAAGGATCACACTGGGTCTGCATTTGTGCCTTCATCTCCAAATCTTTAAATGCCAGAGAAAAATGTATTTTCTGTGCCAGAAGAGAAGTGGGAGGAGAGGACTTCACATGGGAGATGTGTGTCACCTAAACCATGACACAGTTAAACAAGTTTTACACCGAAGAACGCTTACCACCAGCTCAAGGTAAGAAGTTTTTATAATATAGTTTCTCCATGTTCCCAGTTTCTTTTTGTTTAAATGAGCAATTCAGTGTTTCTGTGAATTGTTTTGAGGCCGGATAGGATTAACGCTCAGAAATATAATGGTATCCTACAATACCCTACAGTCCCAGTTCAGTTCATCTCCAGTAGCTGTGTTTTGGGTTCAAGTTTGTATTCAATAATCTTTGGAACAAACCCCAAACCTGAATTTTCACCTTCTCTGACACTGTGATCTCCCCTCCTTTCTTCCCCTCTCATCCTATCTCCTGGGGGTTATGATAAACAGATTCAGCTCAGGCTCATCTAACTGGGAGCCTTTGTTTGGCGCTATAAACTCTGCGGCGAGAGGAATTTAAGGAGATCTCTATGGATTCATTACATACTACAGCTACATTACTGGAATGGTTTAGATCATACCAACAAGTTTATTTTTAACCTAAATAATAGTATATGCAGAAGATTTCCACAAGGTGGAGATGAAGTAATGTTTCATATCAAGAAGTTTGCTTTGAGCAGGACTTAGTTTAGAGTTTGCACTCCTTTACAAGGTTTATGGAATAGAAATGTCATCTTAAAAGTCAGGGTTTCAAATAAAATAGTCATGAAAACACAATAGCTTTTCACAGTGATATATGATACAATATAGGTTTGTTTTAATAACTTGAACAGTATAATCCTGGGGTTATTAAGCATTAATCCTGAGAGAGTTCAATTCAATATTTTTCACTTTCTTTGATTTAAAATTGATCTTATGCTTAATTTGCCTACTGTTTTATTTCCCTGGATTTAAACTTCAGAATTCTAGTTTTATAATTATGGAAAAATATGCTGATTTATAAAGTAAAAGTTCATCTCATAATGCTGAATCTAAGTAAGAACGACAGTTGCAGCATAATATAAGAGAAAATTAAATGCAAACAAAAAAGAATAATATACATAAATCAGATCTGAGGAAATTATGAGCTAAGTATAATAGGAATACAAGGCTTTACACCCTCGTGGTATTAATGAGTTCTTTTATTAGAATGTTTTGCCTAGTTTGGCTAGTACTCTTATTTCAGAAGAGACACAAATCATTTCAGAGCTTGCCCATTTGCTTGCTTGAAAGAGATTTCAAAAACTTTTGGTTAAGAAGGAAGCTAAGCATTGGCTTGATCAAGAGCTACATGTAATTGTACAGGAAGCAGAAAACTCACGGTATTAGAACCAGAGTGCTAATCAACCAGGTTAATTTAATTGTGTGTTGTGTTACATACCATCTAGAAATGGAAGAAATACTGCATGTAACGACTTAAATCAAGAAGAGGCATGTGCCACAGTCAAATCAAGAAGAGGTTTGTATACATTTGCCTGTCTGCAGACTGAGCACAAGAATTTGCACTTTAGATTAATTCTAAATACCAATGACAGGTTATGTCGGGGTCCAATACTCTCTGACCTGATTCTTTTGGATGTTCCACACCAGGAGGTTTTAGTATTTTAATGCTATATTTACGTATTGAAAGATGTTTGGCCTTACATGGGATTTTGATTTAGCAGCGCGGTAGAGCAACACGTTGAAATCACAGCACAATCACAGTACAGCAGTTGCCATACACGGTTCGATCACCATAGAAATGGGATTCCTGTTCCCAGTGGCTACGTGCTGACTGTCACAACGTTGGGCCTCCCCAGTTGCCGGGAGGAACGCGTAGGTTGAAGCCAGCTCAAGTCCTTTGCTTTCTTCTAAGGTCATGTTGTTGGTTGCTCCGGTTTTATGCTCTCCGTTGGGCTGAGCCACCATTCCCTTCCCCCCCGTGGGGCTGGCTACCTCAGGGACACATTCACTCCTCTTCTGGTGTGATCAGAGTGGTTCAGCAGCAACCCTCCACTTGACACCAGATTTTCCATCCACTGTTTGGCACTAGGCTAACAGAGTAGGTAGGAACTGAGTGGTACAGGTGCCGGTGACCAATTAAATGATAATGAGATACAGCTGCATTGCTGCCTGAACCTGAGCTGTGGATCCTGAATCAGTGACTTTTCATCTCTTCATCCTGAATCTATTAGTTATGTATTTTGTCTTCATCATGCCATTTCTATGGGTTTTATTCTTTTATCTGGTCGCTAGGGACACACTCAAGTTCCAGTCATAAGCAGCACTGTATGATTAATTCAGGCTGTATAGCTTTATGTATTACATTTGGTTTTATATTCTTTTCCCTATAATGCTGCAAGTGTCCACTGCATACTTTTCATTGGTTTTTAAGCCCATAAACATCCTTTTCAGTAGTCTATTCTGAAGCTTCCTATAAATTGCGCGTTCAAGATTGGATCCGTAACGTGGCTCTAGTAACTAGTATTCACATTTTTCAGGCCCGTGTGTCATTGCTTCAGCTTCCATGTTTGACTTTAAAAGTATTGCTCTCAGTCTTCTGAATCATGGGCTCTACTGGAAAATTCTATTACTAAAAAGATACATTAGTATATAATTTCTGCGATTCTTACTCATGATGGAAGTTCGTTGTAGAAGGCAGAATATTTTTATTATCAGTAAGACAAAAATACATTAATTGAAGCTATTTAAGTGCATACATAATAACACTTTTATTAGCTGCTAGCAATTCCACTAACAGTATTGGGTCATTAACTTTGATACAATAGACAAGTGCAATTTTGTTGTAATCAAGAAAGTAATAAAAGGGTAGTTTGTGTACCACAGGACAATTTACAATAGCAATGAAGTCTAATGAATTCTATTATTCATTCTTTCCTTTTAGAGGTTGAGTTTAGATTACGATATCAAACATCTGGGGAGTGAAGCAGACAAGAGAGGGGGCATCCTGTCCTAACGCGGCATTTGCAGTGCACACTCAGGAGATTAGAATGAAGGTATAGAAAATCAGCAGATTCCCGTGGGTGATGTAGATGTCATTCTGTGAGGACAATATTTTGAGTCTCAGAGGAAAGCTATTCTTCGGCGTGATCGCGAGTCAGCAAGATGAACCGCAACTAGACTTTGACTACTGTTACAGCACCAGATCCCACTGCTGGGCTTTTAGGTTTATATGAAGAGGAGCCCAAAAAAGAAATTGTGGATTTATCCAGGATGGGCAGACAGCTCTGTTTTCCCTCTGTACCCATTGGCGTTAGGCTTGGCACAGGTTCCGTTGCCACAGGAAATGTTGGTGAGGTTATGAAATCCCACTGTTCCCACCAGGTTTGCACCCACCCACATCTTATCACAGTCCTTTTGGAACTTTGTGTGCTGAATAAGATTTTAAAGTTAAAGTGACACAAAGTGGTGGGACCTGATTAGGACGTTCATTACAATGAATAGATACAGGACTGCTTTCCAAGGACTTGTCTGTTTTAAGGCTGGAGAGAAGCTTTGAATTCTTTGAATTCTAGAATATAGGGAAGGTGCAATCATTTTGGAAATCTCTCAGAAATTTTTGTGTTCTGTAAGAAACCTTCTTGAGGGTTGGGGAAGAAACCGAGGTAGCCTGAAGCTGTGCTCTGTTTGCAATCTTGAGATTATACCTTATTTTATTTAACTAAAATTAAAAAGAAAAAAAACCCACAACAAAACAAAACAAAAAACCCCCACAAAACCACAAATATCAACCCACAACAGACAAGTGTCAGAAATGTGCTCTACCTTCTCAGGTATGTGCCCTAGCAGTATATAGCAACATGTCTACCCATATTCTTGGCTACATTCTTGACTACATTGAACTGGAAGCACAGGAAGAATGAATTACACTGTAGAAAGCTACATAAATGACACGGTGGCTAGACAATCCCATGCTTCCTTTTTCCCTTTTTCCTTTTTTTTTTCCCCTTTTCTCCCCTTTTTTGTTTTTTTTTTGTTTTTTCCTTTTTCTATATTTTTCTTCTTTTTCTTTTTTTTTTTTTTCCTTATTCTTATTAAGTGTGGGAAGTGAACTTGAGCCTTTCTCTCACTCATCAGTGAGGAAAACACTGGATGAGGTGCACCCAAATGGAGTTTACTTTGGGGGTTGTTTACATGCTGCTCGACCCCTCTGTCACAGTAACAGGACCCCAGTCCCATACTCTTCCCTGCCTCCTCGCTCCTCTTACTCAGACTGCAGCGGGACCCCAAACCACGCCTTCATCTAAATCTTGCTTCTAACTTTCACCACCTCACTGACAGGGTACTCCTTTGGTCCCATTCCTGTATCCTGAGGGGGAGCGCAGTCCGGGTGTGCCCATGTTCTTGGACCAGCCCTTGTGCGTAGCTTGGGTGGGAAAGCCAAGAGCTTCTAATGAGTTGACTGACGTGAGCTGCCAGTCAACTGACAGCGGCAATCTATTGTCCGGCAAACCAGAACAACATACGCACAATTACTGTAGGACAAGACCTCCCTGTGCTTGTGCCTGTTCACATATGTCGAGAGCCTGGCTGCACGCGGGTGGGCTGAAATCCCTGCATAAGGCTCTTCTGCAGAAGGTGGCCTTTTTCTGCCTAATCGGGCAATTCCAAATGAACTGTCTGCCAGTGCACATTGGATGAGCATCCTTAGGGAACCAAGGTGCCGCACTGTTCATTTCCTGAATTTCAAAGTGCCTGAGGCAACTGAGTTTTTACCTCTGCCAGGAGAGTGGCACCTTCTGGTGCTTGCCTCAGTGAAGCTTGCCAGCAGATGTCTAAGGCATCTCCACATGTAGAGTTAGACAAATTTTGCTCTATCTTCTTTCTAGTTTGGATGCCAGTTTATGTAAATGAACAAACAATACTGTAGTTGTAACTTAGTGAAAAACACGTATGACTTTACATTTATGAACTTGTGAGCTACAAAATTTTAGCAGAAGTAGAGTAAATGGAGACATTTAAGTTAACTGCAAAGGCAGAGAAATTTTTTGCTCTGAGGAAACACTGTCAAGCACTGGAACAGATTACCCAGAGAGGCTGCAGGATCTCCATCCTTGGAGATTTAGACTAGATATAAGGAAAAATTTTTTACAATGAGGGTGATGAGACACTGGCCCGGGTTATCAGAGAGGTGGTAGATGTCCCATCCCTGGAAACATTCCAAGGCAGGTCAGATGGGGCTCTGAGCAACCTGATCTTGTTGAAGATGTCCCTGCTCATGGCAGGGGGGTTTGACTAGATGAGCTTTAAAGGTCCTTTCCAACCCAAACTATTCTATGATTTTCTGAGCAACCTTCTTCAACTTGACCTTCTTTGAGCAGGAGCTTGGGCTAGAAGACCTCCAGAGGTCCCTTTCAACACATTTGATTCTGTTTCTATGATTTGCTGCTATTTGCTAACATTGTTGCATGAGCTACTGGTCAGCTCAAGTAAGCAGCTAGTAGAAATGAGATTATTCATAACAAATATGGGCAATTAATTTTTACCAAAGGTTTTCAAGCCCATGCTTTACAAGTTTAAAGCATTCCAGTCAGCAGTGTAATACTGTTGGCAGTAGCAAGTCATTCTTAATACTGGCGATTTCTAGTCCATCAACCGCACACTAAAAATAGCTGAAAAACTGCAACTTCCTACCAAGAATGAGCTTCAATTCCCTGATAGAGCTAGAGCTTGATCTCACTTACAATAATTTCTGGGGGAAGCTCAGCTATTGAGAGTTCATCATTCTTTCCACTCATTCCCATTGATTTGTATGTAACAGATATATTTGGCCACCTTCACTGGCACTAATTGAAGGAATTGTGTTCTCATCATGCCTCCCCTTCTTCACTGCTCTACTGCAGCCTTCCAGCAGCCACCTTTTGCTTAAACCCTTTTGCTGCCTCAGCCTTCACCTCATGCTGCTGTTGACTTGATACAACTGATGATCATATCTTCAGTCTGATGTTGACTCCCTCTTTAGTGAGTGTTCACTGGCAAATCTGAGCTCATGCGCTCATATCCATCCTGCCAGCTCCTTCCCTGAAACTCCCATCATACTGCTGGAAGGGGAATAACGCCGTTTCCCACCCCTCAGACATCAGATGACTTTCCCAGTGTTCCCCCCGAGCCAAAATGCCCTGTTTTACATACCCCATACCGGTATATACCCGTATACCTTCTATAACTCTACCTGTGTTCATTGAAGAGCAATAAATCAGCGTTTCATTAGATTTACCACACATAATGTTCAGGAAAACCGAGCATGGCTGTACAATTTTTAGATTTAATAAAGGATGGCCAGTGCTCTTGCCTTCAATAAATTCCTTGCCAATCCCCCTGGAACATACACTTCAAATGTATATATGGAGATACATACATATATGTGCACACATAAATATACATGAATGTATTTATGATTCACTGTGCCCTAGCTCAAAGGGGAAGGGTTTGAGCACTGGATTACCTTTATGAAATTCTCATGGTACTTTCATGCAATGGTCTTCCAAAAGCAAAAAGAAAACCACCAAAACCTGTGAAATCAAATGATACACCAAGTTATGCTGCTGACAATTGGTCAGTGAACTATGGGGAAAATAGTATTATTATTTTCATGAAGGTATATAGATCTGCAAAATGTGAAATTAGAAAGATGCTGTTCTACCCAAAAGCAGACAATCATCTTGCAAACATGTAAATACCTAAGATCTGAGGAAATATGACAATAATCATTTGCAATGAATCTTCAACTTTTATCAGGCATTTTTAGTTCAGAAGTTCTGAACTAACAAGTGAGGGGAGGGGACGTGGCTGCTGTGCTTTTTCCAAATTATTATAAAATGAATATCTGAGGAAAACAACCCAAAACTGTCTCTGAAAGAGTTCACCTGAAATCAAGAAGCCACTGAAGAAATAGTCAAGGACTGAAAAGGGTATAAGAAGTCAGAGAAATCTGTAGACAGGTAACATGACAGTCATAGCAACATTAACACTTGCTACACGGCTCCAGGTTATCCCAGGAGGTTTATTGCAATTCATATGTGCAGAAAGGGAACTGAACGAGAATGCAGACCTGATCAAAATATTTGAGGACCGATGGAAAACAAAGAAGTGCAACTACCCAACCAACATAACAGCCATCCATCCCAAACAGCAGGAAGAACAAAACAGAACAAGAACGTTCTGACGATTGCGCAGAAGAGTTTATTTTGGACCTGACTTTGTAAATCACTCTTTTAGGTTTAGTTTCCATCTTCCTAATGTTGCAGCTTTCAACTCATCTATCAGCTTTTGAAAGCTTGAAGTCTTTCAGCTCTCACTCAATGTAGTGTAGCCATTGTCGCAGAACATGACTTATATGAAAAGTTAATTAGTTGATCTTCCACTGACAGAAGAATGGAGTCGCTGGACCATTTGCTGGTGAGTTAGAAAGAGCAGGCAGCACTGCCACAGGCAGCCGGCTTATACAGACTCTCATCAAGCTTAACTTTTCTGTTCATGCAGGAAAGGTTTCCAGGAAAGTCAGTAGAAATTGTTATCATATTAATCACTGAAAGATCAGCCCAGAGCAGCCACAAGATGTCATCGTGGGCCTACTAAGATAAGCACTGCTGCGCCCGTAAAAATATAAATAAATAACATCAATTAGAAAACCCAGGTAATTTTCTATATGATAAATTGATCTACAATAAAAATACAATGGACTATTTTATCATATATTTTAAAAATATTTTGGAATATTTTCCATAGTTTTTATCTGGTCACTTTGGAATACAGAAAATTTAAATACGCAGGTTCTTTATATCAACACTTCAACGCTGCCAGCCTTCTGGGAGATGTTGGCTGCTGGGGTAAAAACTTCTTCAGATGAGATGAAATGCGTGCTCATATGAGGCAAAGTCAACAAATAAATAAAATACCAGGAAAAAAAAGAATAAGAAAATCAGAGAAACGCTATGAATGCTTAGGAGTTTTAAAATGTTCTTTTCATGCAGTCTTGAATTTTAATTATTCCTTTTGGAAGGATTCCCACACATAGAAAATTAAGGTGTGTTTTACAGTGTACATAGTGCTTGAGAGCAGAGGTTTACATTCCTCATGAGTTTCTAGTGAATATGAGGACGTAATAAAGGCAAATTTTTATGACTAGTGTATGGTTGTCTCCCAAAATATTAAGAAATATAATGTAGATTGCTTTTGGTAGAGTAAGACAAAATTTTCAAACCTGATTTCTTTGAGTTGAGAGAAGTATTAGTTGGTTTTAGTTGCTCCCAAGATCAATTTAATTATGAGCCAAAAGATTTGCGGGGAAGCTGAGACTCTCTGATGGATATCGAATAGGTCGTAATATAATTTAGGTGTTACAATATTTAAATTTAACATTTAGATGTCTCACCAGTTAGAAAATTTCCAAGAACCCCATGCAGTGATTGGGAATGTGAAGTATGTAGGGATTCAGGGAGTCACACTAAATGATGAATCCCTGAAACACACATAAAACGCCCTTAAGAAAGTATGATTTAATCCTGCATATTGCAGAGTCTGAAGTGCCCGATTCCATGGCTCAGAAAGGTACCTTACCTCTTCTGAACCTCACAGGTGGCTGTTAGTGTGGGTTAGTATTTGTCAAAGTTTTACAATGAAGTTCACTATTAAGAAATGCAATGTAATTAGTGCTGGAGAAAAAAAATAATAAACAAAACACCACCAAACCCAAAACCATCTTAAAAGGTCTACACTTAGCATATTTATTTAGAAAAGGAACCTGAACAGCGCATGGACGTATAGTGATCTCTGATTGCAATCCACAGCTGGGATGCGTAGGGGAACAGCCAGTTCTTTGGAGAGATTGCAATATTCCTCTTCTGAGAAATTTGTTTCTATGAAAAATTATGTCATTTCAGAATTTCCTACTCAAAAATGAAAAATACAACCTTTGCTATTCACAAATGAATGCGGTGTAAGGTTGTCTTTTTGCTCTGGTGTCACAGACATTTCTGATCTAATTACTGCACATGACCTGAATGGATTCGGTGTTTTCCCTAAGTTAGCCCATGTTCTGTTAATTAATGACATGAGCTTTCATTACATCTTAAAGATATTTGCAGTAGCTGAGCAATCCTCACATTCTGTGATCTGACTCCCAGTATGATAATTAGGAAAAAAATCAAAGGGGACCCTTATTTTTAAATGTAAGTTTTTTGGGTTTTTTTTTTTCTGATTAAATAATTACACGTTTGTTCAGCACCTCTGAAGACATTTTATGAACTTCAAACAGAATTTGTCTGGCTATGTGAAAAAGAAATATTATTGTGAAGGGAAAAATGCAAGTAATCTTTTTGTCACTTACAGTAACACAATTCTCTTGACACTGATAGGATTAAGATATGGTATTGTTGTTTGTTCCTGAACATAGAAATGCTATCCAGAGAGCGAAAAATTGTTTTAGCATTATAATAGGAAATATCTCTGTTTTCACTATAAGCAGTTATTAGTGGGTTTTGGACACATATTTTGCAACAGCTAATGTTTCTCATGTATGATAGATCTGACTGTTCTTGCTTAATTTATAGCAATCTGGCAATAAGACAAAAAAAATTTAGAAAGAATGTGGTTCAAAGCTATAGCCGCAGGACACTTAATAAAGGTTTACAGTTACAATGCGCAGTTAGAAATAGATATACATATCTAGAAATAGAAATACATATATATTTTTACAGTGCTGTGTGGAACGGCAAGTAGCCATTGGATATTTTTATTACATTTTGCTTAGACATCTTTTAGAGTCTGGAGGAAAAAATGATTCTTATTTCTTTTATTGGAGGAAAAATTGATTCTTATTTCTTTTATTCTTTTATTTTATTGATATGTTTATGTCTAAATTTATCAACAGAAAGTTTGTATTTCAGTGGGAGCACAGCTGGGGTCTTCCAGCCAAATCCTTGTTAAGTTTTGGGCTTAAATGATAAGGATTTGTAAACCTATGCAGGTTCGGAGTGTAACAGGTAGAAGAATAATGAAGTCATCATAAGAGAGTAGCGATTTTATGGAAGACTATTCAGTAAAAATATCTGAGAAAACCGTAGGGGGAGGAATGTTCAAATAACAGCCTCAAAGGGTCTCTTGTTGTGGTAGGAACTCCTGTTGCTAAGATGATGAGACACGGGATGGTGGCAGACACTGATGTTGTGCCAGTTGAGATGTCTAAAGCAGTGGTGTTGAGAGAATTGTTGCCATGACAGACTGTCTCAACATAATCCTCTCCACTAGAAAAATATGCAGTGAATGCAAACGGCAAGATAGCGTCTTTGAACTGTCTTTCAATGTGAAGACAGTATGTATAAAGCTAGCGATCACTTTAATAATTCATATGAAGGAGAAGGGAAAGGAAATTATCAGAAAAAAGGCTTTCTGAGAACCTGTACCACTGGTAAAGGAAGGAAAGCAAATGACGGAGATGGGTTTTATCTGTTTATTTGGTGAGGTGATGCCAAGTGAAAATCTGTGCATCAGGTAACATTAAGATCAATATTGGATGGAATAGAACAAGATTTTCAGTGGGAAAAGTACGTCAAGTGGTTACGAGTGGTCATCCATCACATAGGGATAGGAACGCTAATTGTTGAGGAGGTTTGGTAATGACTTTCTGCTACCAAAATGAGAACATTCTTTTGAATGTCGTATAAGGTAAGATTTGGTAAGCCATGCAATGTATCGTATTTTGGGTTACTCTCACTGTGGAAAATATTTTGGCTGAGAAGCTTGGATTATGGTGAGACATGAGATACATAAGTTGGGCAAGGTCTTCATGAATTAATAAATAAAAACAGGGAAGGGAAGCTAGAGGGTAGAAAAACATTAGCCTGACATCGCATGGCCAAGCTCACGACAGTACATAAAACATTCATTCAGTGCGCATGTTTACTAACCTTCTGATGGCAATAAGATGCTTTCTGTTCCTTGGTGGGGATTTCCATGATGTATATTTGCATCCACTGCCTGGATCAGTCACCCTCTTTATACTCCCCATTGCAGAGCTGTGGGTTTGGAAGCTCTGTCTGCTTGACTTCTGGCTCCTCAGCAGTCTGTAAGAGCATGTAAGGAACTGGGAGGCCAGGTATACCCACGCTCAATATTATTTGAAAAGTCTGCAAATGAAGCTCAGTTATACGAAGTGAAAATCCTGCTTGTTTGGAAATTTCCAATGTTTTTCCTGCTACAAAATGGAACACTTTCCCCCCTCCCCTTCCCGTCAAGTTCCTGCAGAATGGAAATTCGGGTATTCTGTCTGCTCTAATCACAAATTGCTGCTCGAGGAAGGAACACCAGTTTGGATATACTACGCTGCAGTGGACTTCCAAAACCGTTTTAATCTGTATCCCTGAATTTTTCATAGAATTTGAGGGAATGATTTAAAAAATTGTTTCAGTTCACCCTTTTTCTGATTTGATTTCATTTGACACAAAAGCACGTATAGAGCAGGGAGCATGATGGGACCTATATGTTGAATCAATGCGTTATGTTTTGTCACTAAGTATTGCTTGGTCCTGGGTACTGCTGACATCTAAATTACCATGGTTTGGTTTTCTGTTGTTATTTAACTAAGTTAATTGATATTACATTTATCTGAAAAAAAAATGAACCCAGTAAGTTTCTTCTTCTTTCCTTCTGTGCAGAAAGTGGGGATTTTTACTTCCTGGCCTCAAAGTATGAGTATATTATTTCAAAAATATACCTATAGTGATATAGTTCTATGTGTATGCATATGCAGTATGTATCCAAATAGTGAAATAAATATTGTCAGTATTTTAACATACATGGAACTGTTCTCCATTCTGCTTCAACTGTTTCCAGCTAGGGGTACAGAGCGGTATGAAGACCCAAGGTTTTTTTTTATATGTGATTTCGAAAAAAATTAAATTGAGCCAGATGAAATTTGACTCAAAAAAATTGAGTCAGAGATCAAACAGGTTTTTTTCACATCAGAGCCACTTTTTAAAGATCGATCAACTTGTGTCCTGGCTCCTTGCCTTGCTTTGTTTCTTCTGGTTTCCCTCCTGTGTTAAGCTGATCAGTCTCAGCCTTTCTCAGGTTAATGCGCTTTCGTAATAGGGATGATGATTGCCTCAAACCAAAATTTTCAGCCTGGTAGCTTTATTTAAAAATATGCAAGCAATAGCAGGTCCTGCCCGTGGAAAGATCTTTCCAAATGAAACCTTGTCACTGTTCTTTGTACTTTCTGTCAAAGCCACAGCATCTTCCTGCGCGCTCTTCTGGGAGAGAACATCAAGGATAGTCTCCTGTGATATATTGTATGAGCTTAATCTGTGCCGTTCATATAACACGCATAGGTTTATGCAAAGATCAGGGATAGCCGGGGTTAAATCCCGCTACGTGGAGTGGAAGCACCATATTTATAACAGCCGTGGAAATGATGGATATGGAATGAATAATGTAGCATTTAAGAAAGGATTTTTTCCCTAATTGATCGGTTGCAGTAGCAATAGCAAATAGTAATAACATAAACTGCTCTATTTATTGTTTTGGGTTTACACAGACTCAAAAAAGGTATAACTGACATACACAAGGGCTATTTTTACAATCAAGTATCAAGGCAACTATTTCAGTTTTCCTTGATTCCATGGCAGAATTTTAGTTTCTTACATTTCATTTGTCGAAGAGTCTGGAGTGAGCAGCACGATGGAGAAAAGGAGAAATTCCTGGGATATGAAAGGAGGGGTGGGCAATCAGTTATGTAAGGACAGGGACTTTTTGTTGGAAATAGAGTAGTTAAGGTTAGAGAATTGCCTGTGGAAGTGGTCAGTCTCCCTCCTTAACCCATTCTAGAAACACTTAAAGCTCATTTTCACCATTCCAGTGCTTTGCTCTTGACTACACTGTGTTGCTCAGTTAGATAAGCTAGCGTTACTAATAGAAATATTATGCTAATCCCTAGTGACATTCAGTATACGAGTGTCTGTATATTTAATTTGAAAATTTATCCTCTGCAAAATACGAATACTAATCATTTGTCTCAGTTCAAGACCTTACCTTCCAGTGCCATACTCAAAGCTGTAGATAATCCTTCGTTTCTCTGAAGAAGATATAGGTAAAATGAAAGTCCTATATTCTTTTTTTACATCCTCATACTGGTTAGAATCTGACTTCTTTACATTTTGAACTTTTCCCACATGATCTTACCTGTATACACGTTTAAGACTTACTTTTATGATGCCAAATGATGAAACGTCATTGGTTAGTATTACACCAAAATGAATGTGGTTGATGAAAAATATACTATTGATATTTTAATACATAATTGAATAAAATTAACTGAAATATATAGAATTCATAGAATAAGAGTTGTTCATATCATAGTTCTAGCAGATTAATTGGTCAATAAAAATGGAACACAAAAAAATAGCAATACGTAAGAAGTATGGTAGAATTCAGTGAAGTTTAAAGATCTTAATTTTTTAATATGAATTTAAGTTTGAATTTAAGATTTTTTTGAACAAACATTGATAGTGATGGGATGGTTTTTAAGTATTATAAAAAGCTTGGGTACAGCCTACTTAGATGAGTAATAAAGTATGAAATTATTTTTGTTGCAAGTGGTTTGAATAACTTCAGAACTATTGTGTGGTCTAAAAGATTTGGAATTTATTTACTCTAGATCCAGAAATTATGCATGGAGGTAATTTAGACCGCACATCCGTCCTCTGCTTTTCCAGATTTGCTTCCATGCTAGATACAGTAATCTGTATTTTCATTGATTTATTTTCTTTAGGCATTTTGCCATCACCCCATGCTTGAGTTCAAACTTGGGGAAAAAAAACCCCGAACAAACATCACCACTTTTTCTTTTGAGGGGAGGGATAATCTTATATTGTCTTCTAGTTCTTATTGCATGACTGTCTTTTGGCACTTTTTTTTTTTCCCCTCTCTGATTTTCTTTGCATTTAGATGGTTATGGAACTCTGCAATTTGTTTAAATATCTTTTGGAGGGTATCATTTTCTTTGTCTATAAACAGTTCATATGGCCTCTTAGATATAATCACCTCTTCTTTTTTAAAGTTTTTATTCAGTCAGAGATCAAAAATAAGCACTAAATGCTACAAATAGAGATAAAAATTTAAACGGTAGAGTTAAAAGAAAGGCGCATTGTGGAAATCTACATCTCTCAAGCAAAAACTCGTCTTGACTGAAGAGGAACCTTGTCATTTGGGATGTCTGTGGTGGTGTATTTGGGTTCCAAAATGGCAGGAAGAATGCACAGTTCCCCGGCAACAGTTAATGTAGCAGAGAGACGGTCATTTGGAAGGTGGGAAAGGTGGAAATCAGCAAATTTTGTGCTGTAACACCATGGGTTCCTTCCTAATTCTTTCCTAAAGTTCTACACTTAGAAAGAGCTGAGCTGAGAGCAGTCAGAAAATACACAGTGACAGGAAAAGTGAGAGAAGAAAAGAACAAAATTGGTAACTGAGCTGATATGAGGTGACTGACACGAGGTAAAAGTCAGCAACTAAAAAAATCCTTGTGATTAAAAAAAAAAATAATAATTTCTAGTTTCTGGAGTGCGATGAGGATTTTGCTCATGTTTGAGCATGTAGAGAGCAAACGGCAGCCCTGGGGTTCTTAGTTATGTGCTAAGCAGAAATGACATGCAAAAGCACTGGGTGGAGGGAGAAACGCAGAAAATAGACGGGACTCATGGAAGGTCAATGGCCCAGGCATGAATGGGATGAAGGTCCATGCTCCGTGCAGGGGCCTTTCTGCTCAACTACACGGTTTGCCTAGTCTCATATTGCACTGTTTGGAAGAAATGTGTAGAGGATAGAGAGAGAAAACAGGAGACCCAAGAAAACTACTTGAATTATTTTATTAATTCACTGCCTACACCATTTTCAATACAGCTTGTCAAGTGGGCATCTGTCACGGTCCACTCCTCGGTGGACATGTGATGGTTCGTTTCAGCTGTGATCCCAAAGTGCAGAAAGAAATGGCATCAGGGCCAGGGAGTTATGCTTTCAACACACAATTACTTTATTAGTTCTGCCCGTAAAGCAGCATGCGATAGAAAGGAAGAATAATAGGAAAGATGAGGTAAAATGGAGGTGGGGGAGGAACCATCTTTTATGCTATGTAGCACCTCCTCCTTGGACCCACCTCCACTCCACCTCTGTCCCGTGGAAAGGTGCCAATCTCCGCCTGTCAGGAGTAAGGCTTCCACGCATGCCCAGAGAGGAGTGTCTGAGGTGCGGTCAGCTTTGGAGGTGGGTAACTTCTTACCAGGAGGTGTGTTTTTATATTATAATGAAATTAAAATGAGGAAAGTTTGACTGAGGTTCAAGATTTTTTCATCAGTGCTGGCACAGCCAGTGCGATCCATCTTCCTCGACAGCAGTTATGCGGTTTTCTTCGCTTTGCTGCTTCAGTAAAATAAACTCATACCAGGTAACCACACTGTTCGTACCTTCGTACCATGGTAACGACACAGTTCGTACCTCAGTCCCTTCTCCAGTGTTTCCACGTCTGATAACAACCAGCTCAGCGAGCCACTGCAAACTCATGTCAAGACGTTAGTCCAGGTTTTGGGGTCTAGTCGCTGATGACAATGTTGAGACAATGCCGGTCTTCTGACCGACTCCCACAGCATCATCTGATGAATATGAAAGAAGGATTGATTGCTTTTCCCCATAAAGTATAATATATCAGCCAGTAGGAAACTGTGAGGGAAGCACACAGTAATAGTCTTAACAAGTACAGAAAGCTATTAAGGCACAAGTAAAGCAGACTTCTGGAAAAAAAATGAACGCTAGGAGCCAAGCAGGGGAGAACATCAAGAAAATATTGTATTTAGACTTCCACTGCATATGGTTGTATACATGTATACACCACCATATAAAAAAAAATAAAATAAGAGGAAACTATCATACAGAGAGTACAGAGAGTGAACTACAAGCATTTGAGCATTTGATAAATAAAAGTGAGGGTATTTTATTCAGCACTAATAAAGTAAAGAATATGTATTTCCTTCAGCGTTGCAATATCTGAATTAGCCAGAGATATTGCATTATACATGGAGATTAGACCAGAACTGAATTCAGCAGAAATGGAGAAAGAAGCCACAGAATTTTAAGCAGTTCTGTGATACTGCAGCCTGTGTGGCTGCTGTGAAGATTTGCTGTCCCTAATGAATAATGCATAGAGTATGATTTCTTTCAAGGCAATAATAGGCTATCTAATGAAAACTTTGAAGGGGGTTACAATTTACCTGCCTGAAGTGAACCAAAAAGAGAGAAAAAAAAGCTAGATACCTTATTATCAAACAAAATACTTTCAGCCCTAGCAAAAGTAAAAAGCAGCTGATTTGTTCTCTTAGTTTCCAATTATTCTGACATTGTTTTCTGTCTGAAGATGCTGCATTAAAAATATGACATTTCCCACATTAAAAAAAAAGAGCAGTTTGCACATCACTAGATCAATATATTTTTTCTTTCGAAATTGAAGCAAAAAGATGAATGACAAGATGTCATAATATGCCACTAAAAGCTAATTTCTGTGTGCTACACACCAGGAATACAAGGACATGGAATATTTTGTGCATATTTTTCCTTTGTCTTTTTTTCTTCATCAGCTCTCAAATCAGGGGATACTTTGCCCGAGTGTACCTATTGTTGCATATTACATTTGACACTTGTAATTTAGTCTGGGATGCATGGATGGCATGCATTCCTGGCAAAATAACGAAGTGTCAGGAGAGTAAAATTAAGAAGAATCAATGTGTCTGTTGAGTTTAACATGAAGACTTTTATTCAGCTGTAAAGAGCGGAAGGCTCTTCAGTGACTTCATTGCGTGTGTGTGTCATGCAGCAGTAGAGAAGGGAGTGCAATCTGTAATATCAATCATTCCGTCAAGATTCCTGAAAATATTAGCATAATTACTGAGCAGTCTAGGAGGCGGAAAGACTATCTGCTTGCGTGGGATCAGCGCAATGACTGATTCTGAGTGAATTAGCAGAACTGGATGTCAGGTACTTTAATATAAAAATTATGACTTGTTTTGGGTTTGTGACTGGTAAGAATTCTGCAGGCGTGCGGTGCCTTGTCGTGGCACCAGAAATCTACTCTAAATAAATGATAGAACGGAACTGCTAACTGCTCAAAAGCCGTGCTTTATGTCCTGGTTTTCTTGTTTAAGTTTACCCCATTGCGTGATCTGTTAGATCCATGTACGGCAGAAATGAATGCACTGAAATGGCTAGGGGTGAGCTCAGAGTCAGACGTATGGTATTTGAATGAAGAGACAGAAAAAAAACTCCAGATGATTTCACCTAGAAGCACCCTTACAACTCCGAAGGGCTCAGAAGGGAACACTGCTTTGTAACTCGGTCTCTGCTCATTTTAGAAAGTTTGCTTTGTTCTGCAATTAATTTGAAGATATTTGGTGCTCGCTTGGTTTGTCGATGTAGAGAACATTCTGTGCTGAGGTGTCTAGGAAGGAGTCGCCTTCCTACACGGCTTCGACCGCTTGTCTCAGCTCTATAGTCATATAACCTCTGGGGTTATGATAAACGTTATTGCAGTACCTGAATTTCTTACTTTACAAGGAAGCATTTCCTGCATCATCATTTCCAAGTGGGATTTAGCTACACTAGCTGTGCAAAAATCAACCTTCCTATCCTTCCTTACCTGCATTTACTTAAGTACAGAAAAATAATAGTATATAGTCAGGATCCATTTTCCAAATCATCATTCAAACCCCCCACCCCCCCCCACACTATTTTTAATGCAGCACAGCCATTCGTTTCAAGATTTAAAAAAGCCATTACCTGCATATGGTTAACAGAAAAATACAGAGCTGTTGTAATTGATTGTAAGAAAGATTCGGTGGTAATGACATTAAAGGACTGTTCCAGCATTTGTCTATGGTCTTCAGTAATAGCTTCAGGCAGAATAGTTTCTCCTAATTGTAGAGCTGTTCAAATAATTTATTTATTTTTTTAATTTGAAAATTACCCTTTTGCTCTTTATTAAAAACATAACTATTCTGTGACTAATTTTCTTCATGTAGTATACACAGCATAACTTCCTACTCTGTGGGCAGCACACGATGTTTAGAATACAAAAAAAAATGATGATCAAAGGAAAAGCAGGACTTAAATTTTTAATTGTTTGTCTTCAGCTCTACACTTCTGTGCTGGGGAGAACTATGGCTTCTGCAGAGGAAGGGGCAGGAGACATTGAAATGAAGCACTCGTGCATCATCTGTTCCTATATATGCTGGAAGTGGTCCAGGTTGCTCCAGAACCATTCAGGGCTTTGTATGTGACTTTCAAAAATGTATAGCTTAACTCAGCTTAACCTGTCTTTTCTCAAGACAAGGTAAATGTATTCCTCCTCAGTAGGAGCTCTTCGGGCTGCACTTATTTAGAAAATGTTGAAATAATAAGTTGGTATTAACGTATATGCATGTGCAATAGAGAGATATCATATTTACTACATCTGTGTACATATGGGAAAAGAGAAGGTTAAAATGAAATTATTTTTTTCTAAATTTACTAAAAAATAGCCAGAGGAAGAGAATTTCCGCTACCATTGGGAAGACATATATGTTCTTCTTTATAGCTGAATAACCTATTTGGTACTTAGAATTCTGTAAAGAGATGTTCTGCTCTATGAGCAGTTAAAATGAGAAGGAATACATATGAGGCCAAATCACAGTACTATATAATATCTTGGCTTTATATACTTTCTCTTTGCATGATGAACTTTATTGAGCATGCTTTTCATAAATAACAGTTAAAATGCAGTTCCTAGAAGTATGTCACGAGCTACTGTTCCCCGTGAAAAGTTAAGTGGTTTACTAGTAAGTGATTAATGATCATGAGAAAATTTCATCAGTAGCTTACAGTTAGTATTGGATGTTTGATCATATATACTAATGTAAATTTTATATTATATTACTATATTGTGGCATAATAAAATTTATATAACAATAATTATCGTACATTAAAACTTTTATGATTACATAAGTGGTTTATATGGACTATGTATGAAATAATGACATATATGACATATATTTACATGTATGCATGTACACTGCAGTGGTTACTTTCAACAGCGTGAAGAGAAGCAACACAATATAACTCAAATCATTTTCTTAGGAAAAAACTTACAACATATGAAAGAAATTTTTGTTCTTTCTTTAAAGTCTCGCTTTTTGAAAGACTGCAAATGGTCTAAAGGAATACTTTTAAATTCCTTATATAAATTGATGCTAGTTCTAAAGCTTTATGTAGTTAAAAAGCATAATTAAATGTTGTATATAGCAATTCTGAAATTAACTGATAATATAATTAGCTCTGGATTCTGTGATCTTCCTTCTTTTTCCTTGATCTTATGGGATATTATGGGACAGTGGATTGTTCACAAGATTAAAGGTATGCAATAAGAATGATTTAGAAAAATGTAGCTGGTAAAGAGTTGCTCATGTTTACCAGATACGTGCATTGATATTTGTGCTCAACTTGCGCTTTTTTATTTGATTTTGTGTATTTTCTTAAAAGACAGGCTTCTGTACAGATGCATGTTTTTATGTAGGGATATTTTAGCAGGCCTGCTGTTATACTCTTCTCTCTCTGTGTTAATTAGTGCACATAACCCTTTTCGTGTAAGCACAGCTTAGTCGTCTCTAAAATGGGCATATGAGTTGAACACCTCGGAGGTTTCCAGTTGAATTGCTGAATGTGGCAAAGCAGTGTGTAATACAGACCGACAACTGTGAATTTACTGTTATATTCGTTGTCAATCCAGGCTGCACAGAAGGGCAGGAAAAGTGGGGGTTGAAAATATTCATTTGCCGCCCAAGAGTGGTGGGCTTCCCAGAAGTGCTCAATCTTAATCTCAATAGCCACTGAAACTGGCGGTAGATTTCACAAACTCCAAAGGAATTCCCTCTGAAATTGGAGGAGTAAAAACATCGGTGTTAGCAGTGCTGTAATGTCAGACAACTTGGTGCTTGCCAGACTCCGGCAGTGGCTGCACCTTATGAAGCATAAGCACAGCCTTGGTTCATGGCAAAGACTTGACTTGGTCTTCAAGTTCCATCTCTAACAGGCTTCCTCTGATAAGGTGTTGAAGAGTGTGCGTCTAGTAAGGCACTAGCACAAAATCATGTTCCATGGGATGATATCAAACTCTTCTGGTTTCTGTTTCAGTTTTTAAGTAAGGATCAAAAATAATGATACAGTAAACTACATTTGTGTCCCAGCTTTGATGTTCACTTTTCATTCCTGTCGCAGGGGGCTGAGCCACCTTATGGTCAATCAATTTTTCTTTCTTACTTCTGCAGGGCTGCGTGTCCTCTACCATCCTTCTGACTCTGTTAGTCCATTTTTCTGTAGATCATTTATAAATCACGGCTTCTATAGGAACCGCTTTGATAAATATTTTAACAAATATTTATTATGAGGATATATACAGTAATCAGTGTCATAGAAAGATCCCTTACTTTTTCCCCCCTTTTTAGAGGAGACTGTCCACTCATCATCCTGGAAAGTCATGAGGTACAGAAACAAGATAAACCATTGGGACAGAGGCTGTTTTACAGCCATGTTTAATTTATATAATGACATTAAAGGCCTATTTGTCTGCAGTGTCCGTCTGCACATTTGCTCCTACGATGTGTAGGCTGTTGTCACGCAACTATTTTGTTCCAAATATCATGCGTGGGAATGTTGTTGCTGGGGCTCTCTGCAAGGCAGCCTGTTTATAAATGTTGAATCATTTTATACAGTCAGTGATAATAAACTGTGGCTGATGTAAACAAATGACAATATTCATAGTTAAATATATCAATATACTACCAGGTGCATGGACATATAAAGAATTATGAAATTTTAAAGAAAATTAATAAAACCCATGATAATAAAACCCCACATGTTTAACGCTTACCACCTTTTCCAGCAGTACAAATACCTTTCCAGAGTTTTTTTCACGTTTTTTGGTTTTGAAGTCTGTTGTTATGTTGTTTTATCTTTTAGCGCTGAAGAATCAGATACGGTGGGAAGTAGGTTCCATACTTGTTGCATTAAAGAGCAAAGTAATTTGGCAGAAAATAAACCCCCTTGTGTTCCAACCTGTATCAGAGGGGCTGGAGGCGACTGGGCTTAGATTCTGAGTGATGCCCAATTCGGTGCTAAAAGTCCGATTGTGTCCAATATGTCAATTGAACTATCACGATTACGGATGCACTAACAACACCATACACAATTCGATCTAGTGGCATCCCATGAACCAGCACGGCCACACTTAAGGATTTGGGTGGTGTTCACTATGAACTCTCACGGCTAGATTGGTGAAAAGTGTAGTTTATTGAAGCAACAGATGCACGAGTTCTTTTGGATTGCCGGTGATAGTGACTGTCTGCAAAGCACGTGCGAATACTAAAAATATTAGTAATACAGCCTGGCTACAAATGCGCTAAGTTATAAAACAACTCTATAGAGATTTCTAAGTTTCCCGGGGAAGCACTTGGTACAGCCAAGTGTTTGAATCTTACCCACAAGCGTCCTTACGGGGGGGAAGAGAGGCTCAGCCCCTCGACGGATCCCAGAAGTCAGGGGTGGTCAGCGATGGTATTTCCCTGAGCACATTGGTATCTTCCCTGACATCCCTCCTCTCTTAAGCTATTTTTATACTATTTTTTACCTTTCAGGTGGACCTTGAGGGACTCTAGTTGTACCTACTTTTGTTATGATTGGTGTAAAATTCTCTCGCTTCTATTTAAAGGTATACACTACAAAAAAATTCAGGGCACAGACTCCGTGAGGAGTTGTCGCACCTTGGAGGTGGGTCGCATTTGGGATGGAGGTGTGTTTTGGTACTATAATGACATTATAATGAGCAAAGTTCACCCAAAGGATAGCATTTATCAAAAAATGACAGATCGTTAACAGCTTCAGGGTAACAATTAGGCAGCTTATCAGTTCCGTAAGACCCTCAAGTTACCATTTTATCACAGAGTTTGGCTGTGGTGTCTCCACTCCACTCCATCCTGTGCACTGTTTTTCCTTAGAGTTGGTGCACCGGACTCTCCCAATGTCGTTAACATCTGAGGTTGTCTTGGGGACCTTTGTGAAATGTGTCCTTTGCACACCCGCTGCACTCTGTCCCTGGAAGTTTCATTGATGCTGTACTTTTCTTCAAAATGTGAATATAACTTAACTTCGAAGTCACCTTCAGCAATTATCCCACAATACTGTGTGCTTTTGTGTCTAAATCATTTTTTAATATTTACTTCTTTTAGATTGCGTCTATTCCTATAAATATAAAGACAATGTATTATTAGTAAACATATTACAGAAATATGTATATTGGAATGAATGTGTTTTGCCTACTCTCTAAACCACTCAAAATGGTAAGCTCAAAATTTGTAGTGAATAATTTGAAATTCTCTCTGGTTTAATGTAATACTCTACATTTATAACAATTATTTAAGTTGTTTCTTGTTTCAGAACTATTGTGAGTTTTTATTCTAGCTTTCCATGACATGTTAATTAATGCACAATAAGAAATGTGAAAATGTGTAACAGTTTAAGCCCGGCCTGGAGTAGAGCGGGGCTTCCTCTGCAGCTCTAGCCATCGTGCCGGATTGCGGTTCTCACAGCAGCACTTACAGAAGTAGTTACAGACGAAAGTCTTCAGAACTACAGTAAATATTTTTCAACTCAAATACAGCGAAGGTTTGCAGGAGTTTCTGTGAGCGGAAGCACCTCTTTTCTTCTGATTAGCTGAGCTGCTGTTAGCATTCACGTCACGTCCCTTTGAGTTTAAAATTCCATTTAGCAAGCATCACCAACGCTCGGGACTTCAGAGACAGCAATATTGTTGCTGTATAGTGTTCTGAAAAAAATATTAATGATTGCTGCTCTTCAAAAAGATATTGAAAAACGGTGCACTGTGATGCTTTAAACAATCAAATTGCAAGTAAAAAATATGCATAACGGCACAACATTGGGCGTATACTTCTAGATCGCTAGTCTTGCTTCCAGAATGCCATAATATATTTTACCTGTCTGTCCCTTTATTGCATTCATTTTATTCAGGTAACAGCTCAGACTCAGACTAAGTCTCAAGTCTCTCAACCTATGGGACACAGTTTACTCTCTGTAAAATGAGGATATTGTATGGCTTTCCTTATTTAACTGTGCTCTGTGTTTCCTATTCACATTTATTCTTCTTGTTTATGTGTGTCGCACCTGACTTAACCATGCTCCATTTTCTCAGAGGTATCTGTGTGCTACAACAAGAGGAAAAGAAAACTTTCTAAGAAATTACTCTATTTCCTTATTTCATCAAATTTCAGACTATTTTGAAGTTAATTGACTAAATATGAATAATGATGCTCACATCTTTTCTGTATATACAGAAAAATCATATAATCAACAGACATAGTCTAAGGATTTGCTACTGTGATGATACCCAATGTCATGTGAAATGTTTTTGGTCAAAACATTAGCCAAAAACTGTGGTTTTGTGTTGACTAAGAGTATTTGCAAATTCGAGTTGAAATTGTTGAAGTTTTTAGGGTGAGGTCTCCCACCCTTCCTTCCCTAAGGAAACAATTTTATTGAAATAGTATTCTATTGACACATTTACAAAGATATCAGGTTTCCATTATGATTTTTTTTAAAAGAAGAAAGAGATCTACATTTAATACAAAGACATTAAAAAAAAGAATTAAAAAAAGAAAAGAAAGATTGTTTTGGATGAGAGGCGAGTTCTGGTCCATCCCAAATAAGTTCGGTTTCGTGGTTTTGGGCTTTCTTTGGAGAAGTTGGCAGAAGCAATTCTCTTGATTTTGAGTCAATTTTCTACTTGATCAGTGAAATGAACAGTCAGTTTTTTACATAGCACCCTTCTGTGCCAGGTGTCGATTCGCCAGTATGGTACTCGCGCTGTTTAAGCCAAGCTGGTTTTGTTTCCTTGCCGGCAGCTGAGCCAGTGGGTTGTGATGATGGGAACTGGAATCGGCTGTTCTCTGGAAAACGCAACAGAGCGGCTGAACCGGGACTTAGCTAACTACGTAAACAGGCCATATTTGCAGCATGAATTTTTAACTTGCAGCATTTCAGATAAAAATTTGTTATTTCTATGACTCAGGAATAAAAGTTTACGGCCAGTTTAACCATGGTCAGCAAAGAAACTGTTCTTCCCTGTATAACGAATGGTAAGAAGCGTGAATACATAATTAAAGGCAGCTTACAGTGCCGCGGCTTTCTAGAAAAGCAGCCAGACTGCTATAGCTGCCAGTGGCAAACCCTTTTTGTTTCATTTAATAAGCTTTTAGTTGTTGGATCAGACCCAGTCTTACAAAACATTTTGGACTTTGCCAGACGTGTTTCTTAGTCATAAAATAAAGACAGAAACTCTGGGACCTCCCTCCCACTTACAGTTTACTAATTAGATGGTAAGCAACCAAGCAGATGTGATCCATGCACTAATTGCAAAGTGTTTTGTGTGCTGAATCAGGGCAATTAAAACTCTATCAAGTTATATACAAAACTATAGCAGTAATTTAGAAAAACATAAGCAGGAGAGCAATTTCTCCAGACAAGTTGATGGTGGGAATGGCTTAGCATCATACTCTGAGATGTCTTCCTTTGCAAGCTTCAGATTGGGTATTGCATTTAGCTACAGCCGGGGGGTAAATACTTACCTCTGGCAGTGCTTATTAGGGTTAAATGACTTCCTAACCGACAACAGCTAATTGAAAACAGCTTGGCATCCCCCAACACACTCCTAACTACTCTAATTGAGATTGTAACAGTCTATACCACTCTGCCGTCCGATGGATCGGGCAATTGCAGAGCGAGTGAAGGAAGGTGCACAGATGGCTGAGAGGCTGGGGCAGGGAAGAAGGGTCTCAGATGCTCGTGTCTCATCAGGTGAGTGGAGCAATCCTTCTGCAGGACGGATTTCACCCGAGTTCCCTGGAATGGTAAGTTCTCCTATCGTTCGAGCTGGCATGAATGATAAGAGCTGTGAGGAACACTTTCACAACCCTCAGTTTTAACATGAGGGATACGACAAGGCGGCCTTTCCAGCTCGATACGTAAAACGTACAGCCTCTCATTTCCTTACAGACTTCTTAAAGCGGTGGGTGTGGGAAGATGAATCTTCTTATGTCCTGTTTGTATGAAAATAATTTTACACCTTTGATTATTCCTGTCTATTTTTAACCCCATGCAAGGGTAACAGGCTGGGGGAGGAGTGGCTGGAAGTGTGTAGATGTGGCACTGAGTGACATGGTTTAGTGGTGGACTTGGCAGTGCTGGGTTAAAAGCTGGACTTGGTTATCTTAAGGGTCTTCTCCAACCTAAATGATTCTATGATTTTACTCCTGTAGCATGTTCTCTTAATATAAGGGACCAAACCTTTACACTCAACGTGCAATGACACCATGAATTTATACCTTTGCACAACTTTTTTTTCTGTTCTCTGTGTCTTT
>NW_009647743.1:1909736-1914829 GCF_000708025.1 Charadrius vociferus
TAAGAAGAGAAACAAACTTTTTCTGTAGCCTCTTCTCTTCTACTATAAAAAGATAAGTCTAATCTATAACCCATTTGAGGTTTGACCACAAAGCCCACACCAAAATGGTTTAGCAGCACCAGATTTTCAAGAGTTATATAAAGAAATGACTGGTGTAGTATTTCAGCTCATACCACAGTAAATTGGTTCTGTCCAATGTGAGAATATTTTATTTTTGGGATGGCAATGCTTTAATATCTCTCTTTTATTAAATTGTGTGCTACTGCTGCCATTGCTACTGTTAACAAGTAATATAAATAATAGTAGTAATATACTGTTTGTTAGTTGTATTATTTATATAATCTGAGTAACATCAAAGCTTTTCAATGGATGCGCATGGATGAGAAATCATGCCATTTTGGTGTATTAGTTTATACAAGAGGAAGCTATTATGTCACATTATTTTAATCCCATCAGATTTCCTGCTGCTGTAGAATACAAATGGTTTGGACTACTGCATTTATTAATAAGCCAACATTTTAAATGCGATGTATAGTGTTCTGCAGAGTTTGTTGCTAAAGGAGATTTTCAAGGGAAATATTGTGTTGGGTTTTTTTTAAGGATTAGAAAATAATGTAAAGATTTTTACTATTTGGACGTTTTACTAAAGGCAAATACTGATATGGGTAACGTAACACACTTCTGCATCACAAAAATACTTCTACATGTGCAGACTATCACAGGAGAAATGAAGCCGTGATATCGGGCTAAGATTCAGATACCATTAAACGCAAGATAACAAATTAGATAGGCTAATAGAAAGCTGTGGTATGCCAGCGTCTGTGGAAAAAAATAATATCTGTGGTACTCCTGCAGTACATTTGCCCTGCCCCGGATGTCAAATGGCTTTCCCCTTTAACCGCAACTGCAGCTCAAATCACTCTTTGTCTCAGAACCGCGTATGGTATAATTAGTTTTATAAGAGCTCGGAACTGATGCATCACCTCTGAAAGTTACACATATGTTAAATGATGAAATATAATACTTCCTATTAGAAATCTAGACAAGGTCACTGTTTTCTGTCAGTGTCTCCTAGCTGAGTAAATATCTTTTCTTTCTTTGTCCCTCTCTTCTTTTTACTGTACCAACGGTGCTGACATCTTCTTCCTCAGAATCCGGTCAGCGCACTTCAATACTGATAAGCGAGCTGCTTAATTTCACATCGTGTGAAAATCCAAGCAAACAGAATTACTCCTTTGATCTAAGTCGCAATTACACAACTACAGTCTCAAAAGAGATGATGGCTTTATTTTCATCACACTCACGATTTTTTCTGAAGCAGATTAGCTATGAGAAGTGCCAGGACTGAGCTAGAACCATCGCTCACTCTTCAGTATTAAAACACTCTATTGATGAACAAGAAAATAGTTTATATTCCCTGGTGTTCTTTAAGTTTATATTACTTAGAGCTCATGGCAACAAAAAGGACTTAAAAACAGGTAAGCACTGTCCTTTTATTTCCCCTTTGAGTCTCGATCTTTTGTTTTTTTTTCCTGTAGTTTGTTATTATGCCTTTAGCCCAGGAGACCAATATCCAGCATGTTCCCTGCGTTATCCAGCTTCATCCCTCAGCTTCTGCAATCTCAGAAGGAATGACCTCTACGAGGTCATTCAGCCTCACACTTAGCCACGGGGTCTAAGGAGAAGAACTAGCGTGCTCAGGGTCTCTACTAGCACTACATTTGGATAAAACAGAGTACTTTCTCCAAAGGGAAGCATCACTATCTTCTCTTTTTTTTTCTTTCTTTCTTTCTCTTTGAAAACACAGAATGAGGACAAAATCCATCACTCTTCTAACCAGTATTTCATTCCTTTTTTGATAAATTGTTTCACTTTTTCTACTAAGGAATAATGGCTTTTTATAAATCTAGGCAGATTTGAAAAAAGGAAATTATAAACTGTCTTTTCCTCAAAATAGCTGTGCCCTATAATGCTTTTTTTTTTTTTTTTTTTTTTTTTTTGACAAGGGCAAATTACTATCTTTTTAGTTTGGGCAGGACAGAAGAATTTGTGTCTGCTTGGAATGTTTTTATTGTCACATCCAAAGGTGCTTTTATAAAATAAGCTATCTGGACCATGTGCTTATTTGAAGAAACACGAGATTACAGAGGGAATTTTGGGAATCTCTCCTAAATAGGTCAGTGTCTTACCTGATAATTTCACAATAAGAATATATTTGGCAACAAGCAGTAGTTGTTCCTTGTTCCCACGCTGTTTGTAAGTGGGCCTTTGAGTTTGGGTGACCAAATCTATTTCACTGCATCCCCCTCCCTCCACACTCTCCAAAAAAGGGGAAGGGGAAAAGCAAACCCTTTCCTGTGGTTGAAGTCAGATGAGTTCCCCAGCCAGATCCCCGGCACAGCCAGGCAAACTCTTGGTCCAGCGTGAGCCAGAAGAGCAGCTTGTGGAGGGGGGCTGGGGCAGATAGAAGTTGCCTCATCTGCCCTATTCCCACTTTATTTAATCCTTGCACATTTTAATTCTCAACTATTTTAAGACTGATTTGCACCAGCAGAAAGCACGCGTCTGTTTTTTTTTCTTCTTGTCCCTCATATTTGCTTACTTGTTTTAATTTGGTAATGCATTTTCTTACAGATAATTTTTCATCAGTTTGTAATTATATTTTCATATAGAGGCAAGAGAAATGCCATTAGCATAAAAGGAGTTGCTTCCCACCTATGAAAGCTATGCACTTGTTTGCTTGATCTTGATATTAAATAATCAAAAACCTGGAGAAACAAAGACAGCCTTAAAGTGGCAGATGTATAAATAGTTATTTCTTTGTGCACATTATGTTTCATTATTCTTCTTGATCCTTCTGAAAACATTAAATATCATTCTCAGAGTAATATCAGAATGAAAGAAATTACTTTTCCAAAATAATTCACCTATTCTCAGTCTGTGAGTTAGTTCCAATAAATAAAAGCACAGGTATTTCTGTGCCAGAGCAAGTTAATGGTGACTATAGTTTGTTAACCCGCTCCTAAAGTTGGTTGTATACCCTACTGAAAACCCTATCAAGTCCTGCAATGGCTGTTTCTGAAATGTTCTTTGCAAATTCTGATAGAAAGTGGCCTAGGGCCAAATCTCTTTGTCTTCTTTTAATTAATGTAACTGTACGTGTTCTTTTCATCTTATTTTAATACTTCTAAACACTTAATTTTGATGGCATCTCCTGGCAGTTAATTTCTTAAGAATGTACTATTTTCCAAAAATAAGAATCATATATCCCCCTGATGTCTTTTTACATCTGTTAGATTCAGAAGGCCCTAAAGCACCTCAGACAGGTCAAATATTGGTATTTAATTCGCTTTCCTTCTCCCACTTAATATGATATCAGCCATCAGACAGCCCCCATTTTTTTTTTTTTGCCAAAAAACATGTATGGTATGTTTGGATTGATACCTCTGGAATGCAGTTTCACATATTAGAAAAAGTAACTGTTCTGCAATTCATGGTGCTGCCAGGTTTGTGTTTTGAACTAGAGCTTGCATGAGGTGTATAGTACACTGTAGGGCTCAATGAAAGGAAGCTTTTGACACCTGCTGAAGCTATGCAAGGTGTTTGTCTTTCGGTTTTGAAATTCCTTGCTTTTTTTTTATTTATTTATTTTTTGCAGGAATATGAGTTCTTTTAACACTGTGCTTCGAGACATCTGCATTGCCATAAAAGCAATATAGGTTTGTCCTTGTTTAAACAAATCGCGCTAATATGATGTGAGTGTTTTTATTCCACTATTAGAAAATGGGCAAAGCCTTGAAAACACCAAGGAAAGATTCCTCAGAGACCAATACTGCAACTCCTGTTGCTAGGAAACCATTTTTATTTGTTTTCCTTCAAAACAACTAAATCATCTTATTCCCAGCTTCAAAGGCGACTGGGAAGACGGGAGAGGAAGGGAATGCATTTTAAAAGTCTCGCCTCTTCTCCCCCCTTCTTTCCAATGTGAGGAGAGCAACGAGTTCATAGGATTTGGTGGGATTCAGGGGAATATATGACTAAACGAGCAGCAGGGGCGGTGTGTGGGTGCGCTGGGGGAAGCCGGGGTGGGTGTTTAGGTGGGCAGACAGTGGAACCACAGGACCTCGCTGGCTGCCATGGCAGCCTCTCTTCTACCACCTCCCTGCTGCCTCCTCCTTCCCAGGGATATCTGTCCTACCACTTATTTCTGGTGGTTCCTTTTCATCCACATTTTGGGGTTCTCTGGATCTTTCTTTTCCCTTTCAGCCCGCTCCGTCTCCTCAGCCCAGGTTCCCCCGGAGAGGACAGGCAGGTGGCACCCAGACCTTCATTCCATCTTCATGTCAGGAGTTTCCTTGCCTTGCTTCTAGCTTTCTCCTCTCCCACATTTCCCTCCCTGTCTTGCCGCGTCTCATGCCTCTCCTGGTGTGCTCTGGCCAGGGTTGGACCTTAGGCCGCAGGTAGTGAAGAGGCTTCTCTGGGAGTGGATGGGGAGCTGGGTACCGTTTGGCACCTGAATTGGAAAAAACTGACAACCCGAGTTGCTTATGAACTCTTAAAGTTATCAAGTATGGCTCTTCTTGTCCAAGGAGGAAAAGCCCTGGCATGAGCCTGTAGGGGAGTAAAGGGTTTGTGGTTCCCATTGCCCCCGAGTCCTTACACAGAAATGGCTGCTCCCCACACTCTCTTCTGGCAGGAACTGATGGGCTTCGGGTGGATGGTGAAGCTTTGTGTAAGCAAAAGCCTTTGACTTCCTCCCACCCACCCAGAAAAGGGGCTCTTTTTTGGTCCAGACAATTACCTCAACTTGAAGACCTTCAGGTACCCCTGAGGAGCCCACCTGACCCTACTGATGGCCACAGATGCTGCGAACAGGCCGGCAAGGCGCTGCACGGGGAATTCGGGTGTCTGCACTGAGGAGCTGCACACCGGTGGTGTGCGGAGGCTGGTGGAGGCTGCCTCCCTCCTCCCCAGCCTCCCTCATCCCCAGGGCCACCAAGCTTCAGCCCGGAGCCACGCCACGGGTGAACAGTGCCTTAGTGCGGGGGGTGTCAGGGTGAATATTTGGTGTTGTTCCCTGGGCTCCAGTGCTG
>NW_009647743.1:1914848-1995104 GCF_000708025.1 Charadrius vociferus
AGGAGGGGGGGGGGGTCACGTTCATGGATTATTGAGTTATTAACTAATCTTAACTTGCTAAAACTGAGCAAGCGAAGGGCGGTGACTATATTATTTCAGGAAAGTGCCGTTCCTCTTACTTAGCATGGAAGGCGTCTTCCAAGGCAGCTGTCAGCCACAAATGCACAAATCCACTTCATTTGGCTTAATTTTAGTGAATGACGTGAGATTTTAATATAGTTATTGAAATATCTACTACTTGTCTAAGCTTGCTGAAAGTAGTAATTCTAGAGTTATAACAAACCTGTTTTGACTAATTTAACCCGATTTGGTCCAACCTAACTGGGCGCTTCAGAATTGAAAAGTATTTTTTTAAGCATCTTCCAGTTGGTTTTTGAAGGGAAGAACAATCCTATATGGGTTTTTGTTGTTTTAAACATCTGAAACAGAAATGTGTACATGTTGTATACAACATGAATATAACCATTTGGATTACGTTGTGCCTGTGTAATTCCTTCACAGCACATTTCTTTGAAGAACAACAGAAAAGGATAAGCCTTTCAAAAGCTACAGAAAGGAGAGGGCTGTGTTCCTAAAAGCACAGATTTAAATGAAGTCAAAAAGCTACACCTGTTAAAGTTGTAGAGCAAATTATGTCTTAAAAAGAAAAGCTACATTTTTCCTATCTTTCCTTTTAGCTGATGTTTACATATCTGTCCTGCAGCTGTGTTACTTACCAGTTTTCAGTAGAAGCAGTATCTTGATGATGTGTGTCCAGGTATAATGTATACGTGCACACACACATCATCTGCCTACCTATATATACGCATACATATGTATACATTTATTGACTGATGATTTCCTAAAATGAACTCATTCTTCAGAAGTGATGTAGATCTTTTTCCTTCTCTTAGTTCGGCTTATCCAGAAAACATTAATTACGTCGATTAAAGTATTAAGCTCTCTTAAACTTGGGCAGCATTGTTATTTAGACAGGTACTTTCACAATATCTGTATCGATACATTGGCTTCATTTAAAAAAAAAAAAAATATTCTGCAATCTGTACGCAGATTGAACCTGTAACTTGTAGAAAGCCTGCGCTGATATCAGAGAGAGAGAGACCTGGAGGGGAGTAAATATGTAATGATGGTTTTGTTCCGATCTGCTGAGCTCAGCTGGTCAAGAATTGCTGGTATTTCAACCTTACACTTGACTTATGCAGATTCACCGTTTTGGTGGAAGGTGAAATAATGATTTATTTACAATAACACGGTAATAAGTGATATCCTATATTTTGCTTCCACAGCTCTGGTCACTTGGCAGTTTAAATTGTTTCCATCAAACTCTTGAAAATACTCAAGTCTTTAAAGACACGGAGAGGGAGATTATTGCAGGGTGACCTGTGGTCTCCTTAGATCATATTCTCCCTTCCGTTGGGTAGCATTTGACCCTCAAAGCCACGTGCATCCCAAAGGCTCCCATCTCAGTATAGGCAAAGAGAGTTGTTGCTAGGACGTAGATGCAACCAAAACCAGTGTTCCCGTGCTGTGGGATGTACCAAATCCCAGTCCAGCTAGTATAAGCTGTCAGTCTAAGAAAGTGGGGAAAAGGGTGTGTGTTTTGTTCTGGGCAGCACCGGAGACTGGTGGTGAATTCGGGGTTGAGGCATTCTTGTTGCCTGTTTTGGGGATGATGCTGCACCACTGTGGAGCGGGTGAGAGGAGGGGCTGCTGCCTCTGCAGCTCAGGTAGGGTTTGAGGAAAAGCGGTGCTGTGAATCAATCGTTCTGGGGGATACACCAGTTAGTAAAAGGCTTTTCTCTTAGCAATGGTATGTGTGTTATTTCCCAAGCTAATGCATTTCAGGAGTTACTGTGTGCCACGGGGACCTTCTTCCGACTATTCATATGTCACTCTTGTTAATATCAGTGTGGCTTAAGTGGGCACCTCAGGAGAGAATCTGACTTTAATTCTGTTCCTGGCAGTTGCACTGTTCGCTGTTGCAGTTTATAAACCAGGTTCCTCTGCAGGCTGTGTTGCTATGGATTTTTCCTCGTATTTACTGAGAAGAGATGGGGGATTTATTTGTCTGGTGTCTCAGCAGGTTCCCTCCTGCTGCGTTTAGGTTTTTTTTGGGGGGTGGAGAGCTGATTCTGATCTCTTTCGGATTAGGAGGAACTGTCTGCGTTTCCAAAGTGTTTAACAATCTTTGTGTTTGTATATTTATAGGGGTTAACAGGAATAGGATATCTCTTCATTGTTTTAAAACAGACTTTGTTTGGACTGACTTAGCAGGTTCTCTCCTCTCGGTGCCAAAAGGAGAGATTGCACTGAGAAGCAGCGGAACTGAGGGAATGTTTCTGTTCTCTTCATGCGCTGGATAGGCAAAATGTTCAATTAACCATATTATTTATAACCCGACAAAATTCTAAAATCACTGACTGACAATTTGGAAGCAGCTGATAAGACAAAGTTCTGCAAAATGTGGAAAATGCAATATTTATTGGTGGATGCACTGAGCAATTCCTTAACTTTCATTGATATGATGTCAGCGTAGCTCGAAGGAGAGAGGGAGGAGAGAGAGCCCTCTAAGGAAAACCAACAAACACTGAAGAGTAAGTCCAAGAAGACTGTCTCTCAATTCCCCCCAAACTCTTTCCCAAATGGTAAATCCTATAGCTGAAAACAACTACATCAGAACATTTGGGAACAAATTGTTCATGTGGCTGCTATTAACGTGTTCTGTGACATTAAAGAAGTAAATCCTGACGCCTGTGATGTCGGTGTCTCTGTCCCGGCCTTCTGGCAAAATAGAGTTCCTATAACGTAAATCATGGGAAGCTTTAGGAGAAAGATGGGACATAGAAAGAAAATAAAAGGACATAAGTGGAGATAAACCTTATTATGAAGTAACGGTAAAAAGAAAATAGGGTCTACATCATATGTTTCTATATAGTCTTGCAAATATTCCACATTATTAAGATACATTTTTAATGGCTGTGCTGTGAGTATTCCCAGAAAATGAGATCTTGCTCTCCACAAATTCTTATTCTGGACTGCTGTGACTTTTGTTTGCCTTCTTACAACTGTCATCTCACTTCTCTGCTGTCTGAGCCTGGATGGCCCAGCTTCATTTTCCCTTCAGATATGCAAAAAGTTTCAAAGGACAGATGAAAAAATTATGGATTTGTAGAGCTGTATTCTGTCTAAATAAGCCCTAGGCCTATAAACTAGCGAGCTAATTGTATTCTGTCATGTAGACAGTACATCAACTCTGCTGTCTTCGGTTTCCCCGAAGGAGGAAAAAATGGCAGGACAACTGTTTATCATGGCAGTTTGGAGTCTGTGAAAACAAACAGTCTTCATGAGTACACATAAAGTGGTGGTGGCAGCGGCTTTTAATTCCAAAATGTCAAGGGATGAGTTTTGGCCAAGATTTTCAAACTAATTGGGTCAAGCTAGAGGCACCAGGAGAATGCAGATGCTGACTTCACTTAGGTTGATGCGTTTAAGATTCCACCAAGCCTCACACAGAATGAAAATAACTGCAGACATGGGCACCAGGTAAGCTTTAAAAAGCTTGATAGTGTTCTTAGATTCTCAGGTGCATTAGCTATTACAAAAGGTTTCAGGCTGCCAGCAGAATGTCTTGCATGCTGGTGTGCAACAGATTAATTATAACAGAACTGGTAGTAATCTGCATCCATTTTCTCTTATTTTTTTTGGAGAAATTCCTTAATGATTGAAGTTGCCTTTGTTTGTTCCCCAAGAAGCAGGGAACAAATGGTCTGTGATGTGTTTAGTCTGTAAAATCAATTCAGTATGAAAAACTTGTACCTTGGGATGTGTTTAAATATGCTGGAGAGGTTAGGTGCCTCACAAACTAACCACAACCAGTGAAAACCGTTTCATAAAAATTCCTTCCTAGGGGAGAAAGATTTTCAGCAGCAAGAAACTAGTCTGGGAATTAGTGTCAGGTACCAACTTTGGGAAAAGACTTCCAAAATTAAAAAGAAACAAAAAAGAAAAAAACATGTTGGTAGTTCCTCAATGAATCTTTTGATCTCTTTTCTGTTTTGAAATGAGTGTTCAGTTTGGATGCTTTTTCTTTTTTCTTTTAGAGGGTAAAAATTCAATGGGTATATTCTCTAAAATCCAGAAAATTTTCAATTTATGGGAATTGCTGTTGAAATTAAAAAAGAATTCTGAGTTTCCTAGTCTTCTCTAGTATATTCACCTTCTTAGACTTCTACAGATTCTCTATATTTTACTACTTTTTTTTTTTCTTCCCAATCATTTTAATTTCAGCATTAAAATAATCCTTCACTTTCTGCTTCAACCCAAATCTGTCAAATTCAGGAAGAAAAAAAATACAGCCCTTCGCTTTCCTTTCCTGTTGGCAGTCAAAAAGTAGATTTACAACCTCCTGGTTCGGAATAGATAGTCTGTTTAAAGCAATGATCTGCAAATTTCTGAGGTAATTACCATGAGACGTTTGTGGTAAAAGTGAAAGAAACACTCTGGAATTCGGTTATAAACACACATTTTGGAAATTAAACATTAAATAAGACTGTCAGCAGTGTGGAGGACAGTTTTGTTAGACAAAGCATTCCAGGTTCTGCATTTTGCCAGTAGAATTCAAACTGGTACTGTGAAATATTTAAGTTCTGAAACAACACTTAAATCAATTTGTTTGATGGTTCACCAGATGTTAATTGAAACTCTTACTGATGTGAAAGAAAGCAAATCAAACGTCAATATTATTTCATCATATTTACTGTCTTTCCAGTCTCTGGAGTTTTGAACGCTATTTGAAGAAATAGAAAGGTAACGATGAAATGCTTTTGAAAGGTGCAGAGTTAGATCAGGGCCCCAATACCTGCTCAATTTCTATAATAGTAACCGCAACAGCCAAGTTTGTTTAAAATGAGTACTGGAAAATGAGAAACTCGCAAAACTTCTTTCATATCATGTGCTGGTTATGAAGCTGCATAAAAACATCCCTGTGGTATCTTTAACCTCTTCAGAGGTTGGCAGAAGTCCAACAAAAGCCAACCGCAAACCCCGCAACTTCTTTCCACTTGAAAGTGTCTCTTAATCACTCCATTGGAGTGGTAATTTTACCTCCGGAACGGCAGATCTTTTTGGCATCTTGCACAATTTGCATATACACTTTTATTAACAACCAGCTTAGGTATTTTTGTGCTATGACTGAATGTTTTACAAATGCTGACTTTTAAAGTACTTATTGTAACTGAGAACTCGTGAATTATACCCATGTCTGTCTTTGTTACCCGAGAAATCATACAATCTTTAAATGCTTTAAGGTTGGTGAGTCCAGGCATGCAAAGTTCTGCAGTCGCAAATCTAATCGCTTTGCATGTTGCAGATGGTCGCTATTCTTTGAAACTATTTCATAATTTTTGTCACTGAGAATTTGGCTTTTATTACATAAGCACAGTTGAAAACAAAACACTTGGGAGGAATGCAACAGAGGTAGCCGAAAGCAAAGTTTGTTTTAATTTTTTAATTTTTTTTTTTTTTTAAGCCGAAAGCAAAATTTTAACTATAGAACGCGTATAGCAGAACTCAGCTGCAGGCAAGTATGAGAAAGATAGACAAGAACAGGAGAAAGTAGGCTGTGAACTTCACAGCATTCTTTTAATTTGAAAAAGGACTTTTTTTTTTTTTTTTTTTTTTTCCCATCCTCTATCTTGTTCTATTTTTATATACAAAGTAACCTTTTCTGCTTGAGGAGGATTCCCTGGGATGAGAGGACCTTTCACTGGTACAAAATCAGCATAGTGACCTCCCTGTCTGCTTTCATTTATGCTCTAGAAAACAGGCATGAAAAAAGGCATCTAGTTCTGAAGCCTTTATAAAAAGCATCTAGTTCTTAAGCATTCATCAAAGCGTGTTTGTAAGGAGTAGTATCTCAACAGATCTGGAGAAGGGATGTAGCATCTGAGAATGACTCTGCCTTTTCACCTGTCCTTACAAATCCTGCGTCTCTTTTGTCTCCAGACCTCAAAGGTAACGCCAGCAGTACACAAGGCTGTCTTCAGAAAGACGAATTTCCAGGAACTGAAACCGTTTCTGTCACCGAAATGACAATGGGCATTCTAGTGCATCAGATGTGCACAGAACAGTTTGACTTTTATGCTTTTGTGGTCAAAGGATATTGTCATGAAATAAAATCCTCGCTTGGGAAAAAGGAAGATTAGTTTGCTCCACGTCCCTCATCTTTGAAAATAACTCCAGTTCCTCCTAAGACTCCTCCCGCACACCACAACAGAAGTGTTCTCTCACCCTACAGCTCCTAGCACCAGGGAAATGACCCCAAAAATCTTCTTGCTCTGCCCGTTTTCTGTTCCCTTCTTTCTGGTATGCATTTATTCTAGTCGGCAGGAGGGAATATATTCTCATTTTACATATTTCCCTGTAATAGTTTCCAGCACTGGTGCCGTATTCAACCAGAATGAGATTCAAATTGGAAATTCAGTTTAAACACTGGTTAGCTGCTAGAGGATAGGTGAAGGATAGAGAGTCCTCTTCCCCTCTTATAATGTCTAATTCCATTCCAATGTCAAAGGAAAATGCATTTTCTGGTTATTAACTCATCAATGAATGCTACCTGCTGGTTGGCGTAGCACTGCTAAGAGAAAGAGGAACTGCTTAGAACAAGAGGAAAGGGCTTCAGGTTGCGCCAAGGGAAGTTTAGATTGGATATTAGGATGAATTTCTTTACTGAAAGGGTCATCAGGCATTGGAACGCGTTACCCAGGGCAATGGTGGAGTCCCCACCCCTGGAGGTATTTAAGGGTGGTGTAGATATAGCGCTGAGGGACATGGTTTAGTGGTGGGCTTGTCAGGGTTAGGTTAATGATTCAACTAGATGATCTTACAGGGCTTTTCCAATCTAGGAGATTCTGTGATTCTGTGAAAACTAAAAATATATGTTTATATATAAAGTTGTGTAGGAAGCGGTATTTGATATAATTGCTTTTATTATCTTGTCCAGGAAGCAAACACCAGGTAAAAACCTGCTGCTACACTCATGATTTCCCCAATGCTACCAGAGTGATGGATAGCTTCCAGTCCATGTAGCCCAGTCACCCAGTGTTCAGTTAGTTCCTTTGTGATGGAAAACTTCAGCAGAGATGATTCTAATACTGCACCATAGTATTAGCCTAACATAATAACAACTTACCTTCACAGCAATGCAGACGTGTGGAACAGAATTATGGGGAGACTGAAGAGAGTAACATATTTGAAAAAAAAAATGAAAGAAACAATAATTAAATGTTAGAGTTGTAGGGTAGAAGTACGAGAGGCAATTTAGCCTTTGGACAACTTTTTGATATAAGTATGCATAAACACATACCCGCTTCTGCATTAATTGTCATATACGTGTGTGTGTAAGCAGTTTTCAAACTCTGGATGTCACAATAAGGAATAGAACTTGTTTCTTTCCACTTGCATCTAATATGATTCAGAATAATGCTTTAAAAGGAAAAAAAAAAAATTACCTTTTGCCTGGAATCCAAGTGGTATGACAGAACAGACTGTATCTCAAGTTGTTTCCTAATGCTCCTCCAGGGGAAAAAAAAAATAAATAAAAAGCTGCCTACAGATTGAATAATAACAAGATTGTGGGTTTTTTGGGGGGGGACAAAGAACTACACTGACCTCTTATCGGAACATTTCAGCAGCTTTTCTTAGTGTTAGGTTGCTGAGTATCGCACCCAAGGACTGACGTTATGCTCTGTGGCTGGGGAGTGATGAATAATTTGTTCACTCCATGTACTCCCCCTTCGCCATCTGGAAATTGTCTGAAATACAATAACCTTAAATTTATTCAGTAATAAAAATTCATTGGTTTCTCCAGCAAGTAATTCTTGCACCGTAGATCAGTTGTGTAAACTTAATAGGATTGCCGTATGCAAGTCTGACTTTCCTGGCTAATTAAGCAAATCACTTGATGTTTCTGTTCTTGTTTAAAACAGGAATCTGTACAGAGAGGGTCAAACTCTGCACCTTTCCTGCCTGGTGGCTGTGAGACAGTAGATTTAGACCTTCCAAAACTGTTGCTAAATTTGTAGAACTGGGCTCATTCAAGACTTTAACACTGCCATTTTTAGACTTAGAGGAACGCTTCAAAGGATCTTGCTCTCATGGCCTATTTCCTCTCTCGTGCTGGTCCTGGAGTAAGGAGGGAGAGAAAGAAGCTGAAAGAGTCCAGATTTACTATTTTTCATGAAAAGCTAATGCTGCTGCCAGTGACCTACCTCTTAACCCTCGCTCTTCTGCCATCATTAGATGTGAATGTTCCTTGAATGTTCTCGTGAGGATTTTTGCTTGTGCCGAAGTGAGGTAGTTATTCATGTTTCATACGGAGTTACAGCCAGACTGCAGGGCTCCCTGGGAAATAACCGTACTACTGGAGAAAATGGTAAAACATACAGTTAACAGTTAACATACAGTTAACAGTTAACTCCCTTCCATTTTTGTCTATGCAGATGATGTTGTTGGGGACAAATGAACAAGTTTGTTTTATTTCGTTAAATTTCATGGGAATGACCTTCCTTTCTTCCCATTTAAATTGATTTCTCTTTCATCAGTGCTGATGCAATTAATGTTCCTCTTGTGTATAATGTAACTGTGTATAAATCCTACCTTTTAAAATGAAATTACTTTGTTTCTCCTTTTCATTTATCCTGTTTTCCCCATGTTGTTTGTAGTAAAATGACAGAAATAGAGAGGTGCTCATTAATGCAAAATTAGTCTCTAGTGCGGAGAAGATTTCACAGAATATTGGAATGTTGAGTTCTTGATATTCGCGGTGGCCAAGGCCTTCACTTCGCAGTATGTAGCTTTTTAGCTGTCTTGTAGGATTTTGACAGAAAGCAACCTGTAAAACAGTTTCCTTCTAAAACTACAGTATATTGATTTATCCACCAATAAAATAAAGTGTAACATATAGGGAAATATACTGCTCCACTAACAAGAACCAATAAACCATCATTTTTTCATAAAATAGAAAAGGTAAACAAACTCTCAAGGTGATTAATGTTATTGTAGCTGATATAAATTATCGCTGGGCTGAGGCACGCTCAATGAAAACAGTGTAAATCACATTTATTGTCCTTGAGTTAAATCTAAACATCCAATTGCTGTTTGGGACCTTCATCTTATTCATCTTCTTTAAGGTCTCTATGCATCTATTGAAAATTTCATGTGGATTTGTTTCAGTTCCCTGCTTTATTACAATAATGGCAATGAAGCTGAATCTATCTTGCAAACCATTTATGTGAGGAAAAAAAAAATCAGTTTAACAACACAAATTGTTTGCCTTGGGTTTATGATAGGAGCGAATTCTCAAATCTTTTTAAAAGTTTCTTTGGAGATCGCCGTTTCAATGGTAAACCTTTAGAAATGATAGTTTGCCTGCAATAATAGTCAGTTCCAAATCACTCAACAATGGCTCATGGAAATAGTTGTGTAGGTTAGACCAGACTAATCTGAGTTTTTTAAATAATCATTGCTACTCATGCAACGGTTGCAGTACAAGTATTTTAAGTAAAAATATTTAAACTAGGTTTATGCTTAGGCACAAATATGAGTAATTTAATTGGAGTCCCCAACATAAGAAGGACATGGCCCTGTTGGAGCGTGTCCAGAGGAGAGCCACGAGGATGATCCGAGGGCTGGAGCACCTCTCCTGTGAGGACAGGCTGAGAGAGTTGGGGCTGTTCAGCCTGGAGAAGAGAAGGCTCCGGGGAGATCTTATTGCCGCCTTCCAGTCCCTAAAGGGGCTCCAGGAGAGCTGGGGAGGGACTTTTTACTGGGGCATGGAGTGACAGGACGAGGGGGAATGGCTTCAAACTGGAAGAGGGCAGGTTTAGATTAAACATTAGGAAGAAGTTTTTCCCTGTGAGGGTGGTGAGGCACTGGCACAGGTTGCCCAGAGAGGTTGTTGAGGCCCCATCCTTGGAGGTGTTCAAGGCCAGGCTGGAGGTGGCCTTGGGCAACCTGGGCTGGTGGGAGGTGGCCCTGCCCAGGGCAGGGGGGTTGGAAGTGGATGATCTTCAAGGTCCTTTCCAACCTAAACCATTCTGTGATTCTATGAATAAATTGAGTTGTTAATCTTTTTGGAGTTAAGGTGTTTATTCATCGGTGGACATTCAGCTAATTTTTAACAGACCATTTTTTGTTTTGTTTTGTTTTGTTTTTTCTTTTTCTGGTGAGCTAGATATGGAATTAACATTTCTTTCTGCCCTGTAGAATTTTGTAAATGCAGATTTTTGTAATATTGTCTAATTCCATATATTTTACTCCTAAAGTATTTTTATATCAGTAAACTCATAGATAGGTATGATATAGGTATGTCCAATAAGTGATCCTGCCACCAGTAAATCCCTGATGGCTCTGTGCAGGCCAAGTTGTTGTACAGGTTCAGCACAGTAACAAACCATAACAAACCTTCACACTCAGGATAATAAATAAAAGTGGATTCCATCTGGTTTGGGAAGAAAATGTACCAATGTTAGTTTCCTTTATATTCTTTGTGCGTCTTGAATGGAAAGCAATATGAACAGAGCTTTATTCACAGAGAAAGTCAAATGAAGGGAGAAGAGCATCACACTTTTTTGGAACTAGAAGATGCAACTATACTGCTTATAAAAAGTGTCTTGCATTAACTAATCTAAGTCATGGCAAACAAAAGACTGGGCAAAGATTATTATGTTCTGAGGCTTAAGAAAAGCTTAGGGGACCCAGGGAGAACACTGTTATTTAAGCCAGTAACAAAAATCACTCATTTTAGCAGGACTGATTTTTTGGCAGCAGCATTTTCCTGAAAAGAAAGAGAAGTGAGCTGGACTAATACCAGTACTAAATATCTGTGTACCTTCCGAACGCTGCAATTCTTTATCAAGCGTTTTTATTGCCCACACAACACCTGCAGAACTAAACACCTGTAGGAACTTCTGAACAGGCAGCGGCTTTACGGGCCACTCCTTTTGTAGATCGGAGTGTCCCACCACATTTCTCAGCCCTGAATCATGGAGAGATGACCTACAGAGACCAGGAAGAAAGGCTGCCCATATAAATCTGATTTGATTACTCAACAGTTAGTGTGGCAGAGTGCAAGAGATTCAGGTTTGTTTCTTCGCTTCGTCTGGGGATTATTTAAATGCAGTTTACCTTTCCTCTAGTCTCAAAACTGTGCTGTCTTGTTGGCTTCACGGGGGTTTAAGCCTCTCGGCCGCTGCTGCTGAACATGTTCTCCTTCATGTAACAAAACAAAGACAAACCCTCCTGGTCCCAGTGAATGCTTTTCTCACATCAAACTAAATCTGAGCATTGCAATGGTTGGGCAGACCGGCTGGTACAGCATCTATATAGTTGCATTAATGTAATACTCATTAATGCCCAGAAGCAAGGTTAACTAGCCGGACTGAAATGCTATGTAATTGCTACAACAGGGCTGCTAATTAGCCCGTGGAGAATGTGGTTCTAAAATGCTTGCTGCTTATGAGACCAGAACTAGCTTGGGTATCTCTGCAAGGCACTGTTTTATTCCCCAAAACACAACCTGAGCTTCAATCTTCAAAATAAAATGAGGAAAGGGAAAACTTATTAAGCAGCTCGAGTTGAACAACCCTTTTTTGTTTTGTGTGGAATCCAAATATCCAGTAGAAACTAGATTTTAGCTAAAACTTGCTATGCTTCTTAATCATACAGAAATTTAACTATTATGAGTTCATTTTTTATTGTAAGATTATTATTTATTCTTATTTTACTCCTTTTTGAAAGATGTAGCTTCCTTTCAAGACTAAAGGAAGCAATCCTTTTTTTATCAAAATATTTATTTTGCCATCTATAGAATTTTGAAGACTGCTGTAAGTCTTCATGTTTGGCAAGGCTGCTTTGAATATTTTGTTGTGACTGTTATTGTAGTCCCTGTTTGAAGTGTCAAGTATCACGTAGTAAGGAAGACTTTGGCTGAACAATTCCTTGCTAATTTTTAACTGAAATAATTATTATTAGCTTAATGTATTGAAAGCAAAAAAAGCTTTATTTCATAGTTCTAATCTCTAACTCACTTAAACTTAACAAATAAATTCTCAGTTTACTGGCTTAAATTTCAATGTCTTTCACTTCCCATACAGTGAAATATTTTTCACATCTTTATTTTAGTGTATGTAACACAGATTTTCCTACTTGCCTTTTGGTCAGCCTTGCTCCTCGGACTGGCACACTTGATAAAGATTTAGAAGTTCAGAAAAAAAAATATTCTGGTTAAAAGAAAGTGTTCAGAACACTGCAGTAGGTGTAATAGAAAATAATATGAAATCGTGAACCCTTATCCATTTTTCTTTGGAATCAGTGGTAGCTATTTTATTCTTTTTTTTTTTTTTTTTGAGCAGGCAAATGCATCCGTTTCTGACTGAATGCATGTAAACTCTTTCTTCAGTGTGCGGGCCCCATGGCCATGTCTCATTACATGTACTTCACTTTTGGATTAAAATGAGTCTTCTCCCTTGCATAGTGCAGTAATCTGCATGATAAAGTATGTAGCTGAATTGACCTTTGAATACTTCCAAAGGGCTACGGGTCTGCCTCTAGCTCAAGGATATTTTGAAAATTTTACAGGAGATGGTAAAGACGAAAGATTCTAATTCATCAGTTGGACAACTTATTACTTTGATGCTAGATTTGGTTCTTTAAACAATCATTTACCCTGACATGCGAGTAAAAAAATGAGCTTATCAGAAGCTTAGAGAACCATTGTTTCTACTTCCTATAATGTCAGCAGTAGCTCATCATTTTCTTTTCTTTTTAATACAGTAAATTCCTTTTTTCCAAGGTCAAATAATGTCATTCTAATTTACTTCTATAATTTCTTTTCCTCTTCTTCCTTAAAAGAATTTATGAAGAAATCAGTGTTTGGGTTTTTTTTTTATTATTATTTTTTTTTTTAATATATATTTCTACTGGAAGCTTAATTGAGGTAATACTGCAGCACCATTTTAAGCCAGACTTTTTCAGTAACTGATGATGAAATTTTTATACATAAATTACAAATTGATTTAGAAGGTTTTAGACAGCAGTAAACGAAATTTTGGAAACTGTAAGGTGAGACAGAAGCTTTTAGCTTGGGAAACTATGTAAATGAGGTTATATAATACTAGTATGGAAATAACTAAGATTTGCAAATTAGCAAAAGACGGAGGAATAGATTTTCAAACAAAAAGCTGACATTGACTATTTTTGGAGGCAAGAAGAGTAACTTGGGAATCTGGTCATTTGTTTGGATATAGCATGTTGTTAATAACTATTACTCTAAATGTTCAAACTTGATCCATGTGAGCCTGGCTTTTGGTATTCGTTGCACTTCAACTTTTGGGACTCACGATATAAGTGAGAACAAGGATAAAAGAGGAAAAAACTGGGTAAAATCAGCTCTGTGGCCAAAGGACGGGAAATGCAGAATTACAGGGAGTCGACCAGGACTAAACAGTGGTGAGGGAAGGAAGGACATGAGATGGGAGATTAGAGGAGGGGGGAATATTCATTGTGTCTTTCCGATTGCTGTGAATTTTTGGGCCCAGTGAGGCATAGGTCCTCAGTAGGTAAACTCGTATTTCCATTCCTCTCTTAGCTCCTGGAGTCGTTATACCTGCGTGCCTGACTTCCCTGTGCTGTGCAGAACAGTGAGAGAGGACAGAAAGGGCTGATGGACTAATGCATGGACCTATTATTACTATTTAAAAAAACCCACCCTCATTCCATTGTTTTTCCCCACAATGTACAAGCAAGCAAATTCAGATTGAACTGCTTTCTTACGTGGTTTTTGCAGAGCACAGCGATGTGATCAGTGTTACAAATTCCAAAACCTCTTATAGATTGGCATACGTGTTGTCCAGGGAGCCCTTGTATCTTCTAAATAACTTAAGTGTTATCTCTAATAAGGTTTAAAAGTTTTTATGAATAATGAGCCTGGAGGCTGCATGAAGAAAAACAAATTTTCCAGAATAATATAGTAGCTCTGTGCAGATGTTTACTGGGGGAAGGTGGGGTGAGAGGGGATTGTGTGGGAGGCATCTGTCAGGGAAAACAAAGGCTTCCCATGAGAGCAAGATCAACTTAACTGAAACACAATGGCTTTGTGTAGAGAAAACGACTAGATTAATATCACACCAATTAATTCAAAATCTGTAATTTATACAATTTAAATTAGTATTTGCCTGTTGAGCCTAGATATAGCTCAAGCAGCATACATCTCTGTGAATCAGTAATCTTATACTGTCTACTATAGTTTTAAATCTAGAAGGGTTTTGTTTGTTTCCTTTTTGTTGTTTTTTTTTTTTTTTTAATTTATTTTATTTTTGTTTTGGCTTAAAGTCTAACTGAATACATGAAATGTCCCTACAGCAATGAGGCAAAATAGTTGCTTTTGATTCCAAGAACATCAACTTTGCATAAAATTCCATTTTTTAAACAGAAGGAAATCAGATATCAATGATACCTATGAGGAGAGCACTGAGATTTCACCATTTACGTAGAAACTATGGGGCTGTTCCTTCTTGGCTGTGGCACGTTGCAGAGCATCTCTGGGCGTGTGACCCAGCTCATAGTCCTTCTGGACTCACATGTTGGGATTCCAGTTCCTCACTGTATCTTTTTTCTTCCTCGCTGTTCTGCCTTCCACCCTTCCACCTCATGGTGGAAAAAACCTGACTGCCACTGTCATCTACTGTACCAGGAAAATGAAGCAGAGCTGGATCTCAGGGTTAGTGTCCTTCCCCATCAGTCTCCGAGGTGCTGTCTACATTAGCCAGAACACTCATCTGTACAGCAAATGCTTGTCCACATAGACACAGCACTTCTGAATGCCTTTACAGAGCATATCTCTAGGGTATTTGGACTGTTCCAAATGTCGAAGACACCTCATAAAAGTAATAGTACTTTTCCTCATAAGTAGGAGGCTTTTTAAAGATTTATATCAGCAATGCATGATTAGGGGTCATCTTTCCTCTTCCAGCCTGGTAGCAAAACAGTTGGCTGTAAAGTAAATGTGGACATAGGTCAGAGAGAACATAAGGTATAGGCAAAGAGGGAGCTTGCAAGTAAATTATTATTAATAGCCATCCTGAGAGACATCACCCTAATTTTTTTAGTAGAGCAGAAGCAAGGATGGGAATGGTGAACATAGGCTCTAGGGCGGAAAATAAATCTAGTTATTGGATGTGGAGTCCTCTCTTTATTTCTAGTCTCTTCAGCCACTGAGAGGGTATTTTGATCTATTGGTTTTCTAAGAAAAAATAATACTTGTCTTGCCACATGTGTAGTGGGTTATTCAACATGTGTGTGGTGAACGTTCTGGATGAGAGCGTTTTCTAGCCATGGGTTCTCATCCAGTAAGAAGTGTATTTTCTAGGCTGCCCCCATCTGCCATACCTCTTACTGTGTGTTATCAGGATTAGGATGGAAAAACTGGTATGTGAATACTTTGCCTGTCAACTGTGCTTGAAAACCCTGGACAGGAATATTCGCAATGCCATCCCAACGGGTGCCAAGAAAACGGGCGCTAGTGCTTGGCTTGCTTGACTCCTGGCATACAGAGGTGATAACAAAAAGGACATGGACATGTGCTTGTCCTGAGGCTGATGTTGGAGCAGAGTCCGGGAGAAGGGACATGTTGTCTTTGAGTGTCAGTGAGCCGAGAGAAAGGAACACAGCTGCACTAGGTATTCAAGTTTATTGACTACTTCTATTTGTTGTTGAAAAGGTGACACAGGTTGTGGTTGTGGCTGTGGAGATAGACTGGACTTTCACTGAGTAACAGTACAATCTAGAGCTCCTACGAGAGGATGAAAAAGGTATGTGATGGAGGGCTGGCCCTGTGCTTGCCCTGGCATTTCTAAGGATGGTGGTGCTTGCCCTCAAGGTATTTTAGCGTTGGCTTTTCTTATGTTGGTCATGGACACGTGTTGGTGGAGGGAGGCAGCACCAGATGGGAGTGAAAGGCTTTGAAACCCTCAGAAAGATTCCAGGTTTTCTCTTCACAAGGTTGTCTACCTGGGCCACAGCCAGGAATCCTCTGAGCGTGCTCTGGGATTAAAAGAGATTCAGTATGCAAATGCTGTGTCCCAGACACCTCTGGAGGTCTTCTTGCAGTGCAGTATAGCAATGGTTTTTCTGTGCTTTGTGAGCAGCACAGCAAATGCATGTAGCAAACTAGAACTTTTGCCTTCTGTAGCATCACAATAGCTGTGAGTTAATGCTCCTCATCAGTTTCCCAAGTGCCAATTGTGCTGTCATTCTGTTTATTTAATATCCTGGTTAATTACAATAACATTAAGGTGTTAAGCTACCAGAAAAATGAAAAAAAAAACCTATGGGTTAGAATAAACTTTAAAGCTCTTGAGGCAAGTATATTTTCTGAAATTAGAGCAGTAAGCTTTATATTTAGTGGCACTTGCTTGCTTAAAGCAAAATTCTGTGCTCCAATTTTTAATATTGTTGAGAATTTAGCTTAAGGACTGGAAGCACATCCAGAGGTTTGAAGTGGTATGAGTAGCAAAGGAGTCAACTTTTTGTAGGTAAAGGAACTTTACATTATGTTGCTAACGTGTTTAAGTAATCTTTTTTCCCAATAGATATCACTGTTTATCATGGGAAATTCTGTGCAAATCAGGGGGAAAAAAAAAAAAAAAAAGGGATTTTAAACCATTACATTGGAAAGGTTCTCCAGTGTGAGAGAGATCTAAGAACGCAGGCTAAACAGGCAACATTCAGGGGCTGCATTTATATAAAACAAAATTAAAAAAAAAAAAACCAAAGAAGAGGAGGACTATGTTGAGAAGTAATGTATGAGGAATAGCTGTCTTGAACTTTCACTGCAGAATTGCATCTGTAATTCTATATCAGAATCAGAATTCACTGCATCTATATTTTGGTCCTCGTTTGTCTGTTCTTTTGTCATCAGCACTTAACTCTCCCTACATTTCTCCCTCCGTCATTGATGTTAGATCAGATTAATTGCTGGTCAGCCAAAATTATATATTTTTTTTTAGATTTTAGAGTGTTTTTAAATCTGAATGTTTGCAGGTAGAACTAGCACATGTCAAAGCAGTAGAATGAAGCCAAGCATTAAATTAGTGTTGGAAAGAGAAATGGCTGACATCCAAGGAAGGTTAATTACCATGTGGGAAATACTTCGGTGAAGCTTATATCAAAATTACAGGAAAACAAATAATGGGAACATGCAAATTATTTTTAATATTTGCTGCAGCCTATTCAAAACCTTCTTTGTTTTAAAAGACTTCTTTCTTTCCTTTTCCTCTGTTATGAAACTGCTGTATCATCTGATTTAGGCATTTGTATTCACATATGCATAATTTGATGTGTAATACTGGAGAAGTAACCTCAGACTCTAGAATTTCCTTTTATTTTCATACAGTAATTCTGCTGTGAATGTCAAAGGTGAATATACTTTGTTTCTGTATTTTTTCTTTAAATATCAATAAATAAATATATTGGGAATTTTAACATGATTTTTTTTGTGTGTGTATTGTTTTCACATACAAGCTGCAATACCTTATCAAAGTGCTGAATGTTTACTATTAAATTTTGATAAGCACCCTTAAACTAAAAAAAAAAGTCAGGCACTTGAAAAAACTGGGTGAAAAACAGGAAGTTTACTAATTTTTTATTTAATCTGATTGGGAAAAGTATCAACCAGTTTACCAGTTGCAAGGGTTTGAAAATTACACGGCCTTTACATCCTGTTCTAAAATTCTTCCTTTATACAAAAATAGGAGAATGCATTTCTAGGCAATTTATTCTGAAGATAATTGTAAGTAAACAATAAAAATACTGATTAATGGGCATATTATTTTTAAACTCAGATAAAAGCTTCAGGATAAAATCAATATCACAGTTGATACACTTACCTTCATTAGAAAATTACATATATGCTTTTTTGCTCTGTTGTGACAATTGTTCTTCTACTTCAGCTTCTTAGTGAAAAGAATGGCACTCCTACTATTTTGTAGAGGAATTTATGCAGTAGAAAATTGCTGTTTAAATTCAGTCTTTCACTCACATAAAATTATTTGACAAAGATGTAGTACATAATGGGTCATTATGTACTTTAAAAGACAATCTGTAATTTGCAATAAAGATTATCTCGTGAGCAGCAAAAGAGAATATAAGACTGATGTGCAGATATTCAAATGCCTTTTGTGTTCTATTTTAGTTTTGGAATAGAAAAAAAGAGGTTAGTGTGTGGTAGTTTCCTGAAGAATCTATTTCCAGCCTATGAGTTTCCAGTGATATGCATGATATTTAATGTTGTAAGCGTCCACAAAATCTTTTAAGAGAAACTATTTTAAAATTACAAAAAAAGTATTTCTCCGTGGAGGAATCTGGAGGCATTCAAGTTGCACTGTTGATGGGGAAAATTAGAGAGGTAGATGCCCGTGATAACTATTAGTTGGACTTGGAGTTTTTGATTGAACTTGTCATACTGTCTTCGAAAAACTCTTGGTATTTGCGTGTTTTGTTAGACATACAACTTCCCAGATGTTCCTTTACTATTATAGCACAAACGTACTGTATCTGGTACAGCATGGGTGCTGGACAGTGGTTTAGTGTGTGGCCTCTTCTTGAAGCATTAGACCTAATGCTCATCCACCTAAGGCAACAATTTTTTTCAACTTTTTTAAATATCTTTATGTGTACTCCTTGTATTTACCTTGTTTTAGCTGAGCCTTGTGCATGCTTGACAGCATGGTCAGAACATAATTTAAATGCACAACAACTGGGCAGCTCAGGAATAGTAAACATGATATTTGTTAAAAAAAAAAAAAATGAACTTTTTCTGTGCTTGCCTGTACTACATTCGGCGTTCAGACCGTTACATATCCAGAAGTTTAAAAATTTACTGTAGCACATGACTAGTTGCCAATAAACCCAGAGAAGTGTACAAGGTTCCGACAATCTGTCTGCCCAATATCACCTGGCACAAAAAGAGGACACTCCAGTGCTTCTTTTCTCTTTATTTTTCTTAACTCTCTGTGCTGTTAGAAGGTTAGTCAAAGACATTCAGAATTTGATAAATGAATTTGTATGCAAATTAAAAACAGAAAAAGAAAACAAAAGAAAACGATGCATAGAGGACTTTTTCTAACTTATTCACAACACTGCCTGGTCCCTGTCTAGGGGTAAAATAGCAAAAACAAAGAGCAATTGGTGTTTCTCATACCCCCTTCTTCAACCTTTCTCACTGTCAGTTTAAGGAACCTGTTCTTTTGCTTCACGATGCCTCAATTTGCATTCGTGTAAACACAGCTAGAAACAGGGTTAGGGCAAGGCAATTCAGTGCAGCCATCGCATCATGGCAAGGATTTTGCGCAGAATTTAGGAGGAGTATCTCTGGTTCCCGTTACATTCTCAGGAGTGCGGTAGGAGTCTGCCTTGGGAAAGAGAGCGCAAGCAGCAGCTTGCTAGTACAGTATGTGTTATCATGGAAGCATAAAATGGCTTGAGTTGGAAGGGAACTTAAAGATCATATAGTTCTCCCCCCTCCCCTGGGTAGGGCCACCTCCCACCAGCCCAGGTTGCTCCAAGCCCCATCCAGCCTGGCCTTGAACACCTCCAGGGATGGGGCAGCCACAGCTTCTCGGGGCAACCTGCCCCCAGGGGCTCACCACCCTCACATGAAATAATTTCTTCCTAGTATCTAATGTGAATCTCCGCTCTTTCAGTTTAAAACCATTCCATCTCACCCTACCGGTCCCCTCTCTGGTCAAGAATCCCTAGTCAGCTCTCCTGGAGCCCCTTCAGGGACTGGAAGGGGCTCTAAGGTCTCCTCGGAGCCTTCTCTTCTCCAGGCTGAACCCCCTCAACTCTCTCAGCCTGTCCTCCCAGCAGAGGGGCTCCAGCCCTCTGAATATCTTCGTGGCCTCCTCTGGACTTGCTCCAACAGGTCCATGTCCTTCTTCTGGACGCAGTGCTCCAGGTGGCATCTCAAGAGGGCAGAGTAGAGGGGCAGAATCCCGTCCCTCACCCTGCTGGCCACGCTGCTGGTGATGCAGCCCGGGACGGGGTTGGTTTCCTGGGCTGAGAGCGCACATTGCCGGCTCATGGTGAGCTTCTCATCAACCAACCACCCCAGGTCCTTCTTCTCAGGGCTGCTCTCAATCCATTCTCTGCCCAGCCTGGTTTGGTGCTTGGGATCGCCCCAACCCACATGCAGGACCTTGCACTTGGCTTTGTTGAACTTCATGAGGTTTGCATGAGCCCACCTCTCCAGCCTGTCCAGGTCCCTCTGGATGGCATCCCTCCCCTCAAGCAAGTCTACCTCGCCACACAGCTTGGTGTCATCGGCAAACTTGCTGAGGGTGTGCTTGATCCCACTGTCCATGTCAGTGACAAAGATGTTAAACAACATGGGTCCCAGTACTGAGCCTGGAGGCGCGTCACTGGTCACTGATCACCACTTGGATATCGGGCTGTTGACCGTGACAATTTGAGTGCGACCATCCAGCCAATTCCTTATCCACTGAGTGGTCCATCAGTGATATCCATGTCTCTAATAGAGTCAAGGATGTCTTGCAGGATATGTTGCATCTGTCCCAGGTAAGCTAAATTACATGCGGTGATCTGGTTCTGCCATGTCAATACCAGAGAATCTTGAAATTTATTCCACATGAAAATTCACAGACTTTTCTCAGAGCTACAGTTTGAGTGTGACTGCAGACTAAGGAAGGTATGTCTTAGATTACAAATGGATCACTTTCTTCATTCTCACATTTCTTAGCTTTTTTCACAACTAGAAGCACACAATATATCCTTTTGTTATAGCTAGTCTATAAGAAAAATATATATAAAATAAAATAGTCTAGCCTTAATCTCTCTAAGAAATTGATTTATCAGGATGTGCCTAGTTTTCTGTACCTTAGTCCTACATCAACATAGCTTGTGAGAATATTAAATATTATAATTAAATTTAAGAAAATAAAAATTGCATCTCTGATTTCACCTTAAAAGTATCAACTAGGAAGTATCCAATACATAGTGGGCATTTGAAATATGAAAAAAAAAATAATGCGAGTGCCATTTTACAGAAGAGTTGAGAGCAGCGTATGACTCTTGCATTAATTTCAACTTCTGACTTTTTGAAAATGAAAAGAATGCCTGATAATTGTGATTGTTCCCAGTTACGTCTGTGAGTAGGTTCTGCGGCACTGGCAGCTAATGTGTAAAATAAATTGCCGTAGAATTCAGAGTTGATAAGAGTTTCTAGCAGCCTGTAGCTTTCACATAATTTGTTCTTCATCTGTAGATCCCTGTGTATAACACTGCAGACTTCTGCTGCCATATCTGCACTGGCAGGGGCCCTGTGTGAAACCACGGTATTTGCTGAAGGAATTCTTTCTGCTTCCGTAACATTTTGCCTCTGAAATTGCATAAAATAAGCCAGTAAAAACCAACTCTACTTACAGGATTTATAAAAACCACATCACTGATGATTGTTACACCAGCAAAAGCCTGTGCTAAGTTATTTACCCTGTGAGCAGAGCTTTGTAGATAGACCAATGTCTTTGTTCTACCCAGAAAATGCTTTATTTTTGTTTGTAAATAGGTTCGTAGAAACATAATTGATCACTTACCTTATTTTTTTTTATTCTCTCTCAATATGGCTTAAAGGTGTGATACCACAGTTATTTTTTTTTTTTTTCTACAAATATTCTTTTCTAGAAATATATTTACTGAATTTAGAACACACAGAACTGCACTAGGGTGCTGAAATATTGTTAAGCTAGGTTCATTTAGTGGGAAATAAAAAGCAGCGTGAATATTCTCAAGGTTGTAGACTTAAGAAATCCAAAAGCCTGAGGCAGTGCCTTAGGGTGAATGTCTCTGTGGGCCAGAAACAAATGAAGTCTACTGATACTTTGCTGAAAGCTGTCATTTCCCTGACTCCATGACTTGTTCAGAGTTCTCTTCAAAGTTTTACAGTTATTCAACACAACCAGGGGTTCATGCAAGTTCTCTGTCATCCAAAGGACACAGTTAATGGCTGTAAATGTCTATTTTGAACTACCTCCAGTACAACAGCTCTTGAAAACACCACTGGTAGTACAGTGAGTAAAATAGAAGAAGCCAGTCTTCAAGAGGGACTTTAGTATGTTAAAAATATAAACCTGGCTGGCTCATACCTGAAAAACACAATTTTCTCAGCATGTTTTTTAGTTTTATGTGCATTCTGATGCACTTCATTACAAGCAAAGTGTCTTCATGTTTCATCGCTATGTAGTAGCACACTCGTTCATGTAATTTCCAAAGTTGAGTCATTCTTCTTTGATGGATATTAAATTTGATGCAGCCAAGCATGCATTTATATTTAGATGAAGCTGTAAAAAATTAACACCCCCTTTCCTCTGAATGTAACAGACCATATATTTTCCAGGAAGATATGCAGGTCCGTGCTATTCACTAAGGACTGTCAACCCAAACAATGTAGAGTTGTCATATAACTTAGCGGTATTTTTATTGGCCGTACTGAACTGCGTAGGCCATATCTGGAGTTTCCAGTTTAATCTTTCTAATGGCTTCAATTCTGGTTTCAGTGCTGTTGTTCGGACCCATCTTTCAAAAATATAGGCTCTGCCTAATAAGGAGATTTGATGACTCTGCCTATCAACACAGCGTGAAGGTACTCACCTGTTTTTTTCTGTACTCTACCCAGGTATTCTTTAGCACAAAAGCCACTGAAAAAGCGTATTTCTTGGTTCAGAATTTCAGAGTCAGTCTTCTCAAGACAATCCTATCTTCTGTGATGCATGGATCAATTTTCTTCTTTGTAGATTTTTCTGTTCACATGAATAAGTATCTCTTATTTGAATATTGTTTCAGCCTCAGCAGAAAAACTGCTGACTAGCGCTATCAAGAATGTAAGGCCAGGGTTAACTGATGCTATAGAAAGTAGAAGAGACATGTTTTAACTTGCTTGGGCTGAGGGCGTCTAGAAATTAAGACCGGCACTTCCTGATGCAGCACCCTGACAAGCTGAATACTCCAACTGGGCAAAAAAAATAATTTTCAGTTTCAAAATATATAAAGAATTCAAATATGCATTTTATATGCTCCCAAACTGTACTTAGAAATATTAGTCTGTATTCATCTCTACCTTACGTGTCTGAAATCTGCCTAACCTCAGTATACAGAATTCAAGAATATTTATTAAGATATTAAACTTCTGTCCAGAAAACAGGAGGTGTCCAAAATTGTGACTGTCATCTATTAATAGCACTGTAGAAGAGACAGAAACCTGCATGCGTGAGGGCTCAAAGAAGGTGCCTTTGGGAATTAATATCTGATGACAGATTAATCCACTTCTGGATTTTTTGTGTGTGCTTCTGAAACACCTGGTAGCAGACACAGATTGACACAGGTTACAGATGCGTTACACTGAGTTTCTGATTTGACCTTTGTTTTGTGTTCTTGTTGGGGCTTGATATTAATGCTTGGGCTTGGGATTCAAGAGGATGTGAATGTGCCTTGAATACCATTCATGAATTCTGAAGTAACTATAAAATGGTACATGATGTAGAAAGAGATTTATACCTCTACGTAACCTCAAGTGCCCCCGTTGACTTACAGCTGCCCAAAGTCACCCGCAGTGATTTATGCACAGCTTCCTTGCTTGCAAGGCATGTGTAAGGCACCAGCAGTGGGTCTGTGTGTCTGAGGCAGTGACCTGCAGCAGCCTTAAGCTTCAGCTTCCCTTCAGGGGTGAGAGGTGGGGGGAGAAGAAGAACTCCCTCCTCCCACGGTCTGTGTTCAGCCCAACAGGAGCAGAACTGACAGATATGACTGACTGGTATTTGTGATCAAAATATGTTCGTGTGTGTATGTGTTTATGTGCATGTTGAAGGTTGGCTTCTGATTTCCTGAAATTCTCCTTCTCCATAGAGAAACAGATAAATATGTAGAAAGAAATAAGATCCTCACCCCTCAAAAAAACACCACTAAATCCACCATGCTTTCCACCCAGTAGTATAATTAATTCTAAAATAACAGCAGCAGCATTATGTGTGGGAAAGACACATCATTGTGGAGAAACACAATCACATACCTTGTTCTGTATAAACGAACTTTAGAATAAAGCTTGAGTCGTAAAGTCCTCCTTGTAAAGGGACTATAGTTTCAGAATACTTGATATGACTATGTATAAGTAAAGATAATTTTGAAAAAAAAATCCTTACATTTTTGCAGATTTTATAGAGCTCAGTCTTATTATAAATTAGTTACGATCGTGTGACTTAATTTCTGTGAATAATGTTAAGATCAAAACCACTCAGGAAGAAGAAACATGTAGAGTTTGACAAGATACCAGGTAACGTCAAGATATGCTCCTGTTCATTGAGAACTTAGAGTCTGGAAAAAAGTTAATGGAAAAAAAAATGTGTAACGTGCTACACTACACTACGTAGCACATATTGTTCTTGCTGTGCTTCATAAAGTATTTAAGTTTCAAGAGAGCCCCATTTATCATGGGCATTCTCCTCAGATGAACAGGAAAAAAATTGGAATTACATTGGACAGATACGATCTCTTTGGAAACTTGAATATGTATACTTGCCTACTGGTTTTACTTGGGTTAATACAGCCTGCTTTTCATCGCGGTTTGTGATGTATTGTTTGTAGCTCTGCAGCTTTTTGTCTGGAGCTGGCTTGTGTCTGGCTGACACGGACTATGGTAATTAAATTGTGGCTGCTTCTAAATATACTAAAACTTGGATTTTAATATAAAACTTAATTTAGGAAAAGGATATTGCTTTGACTTAATTTCTTTCTTTTTACTTTTTTTTTTTTTCTGTACAAATATCATGGAAGAATAAATGTAGTGTCATCACGTTGAAGATGCATCTAAATTTTGTAATACTTTTCAGGACATGTCTCGGTTGCCCTCAACAACCATACTGCAGAAAAATACCAGTGGAAGTTGAAGTTGAAATATTATTGATCCATTCCTTTTACTTCCCTTCAAAATCTCTGGTACGGCACAGTACACAGACTACTAACCCCAAAACCTTACAAGTTAAAGGTATTACCACATACACTTTCTCTGCTATTTGCCATTATAGTCTTTAAATAATTAACCTTAGCCTGTTTTTTCATGTTTGTCAGAAGGATCAACACTGACTAAGCATTCACTAAGCATTCACAGCATCGCTGAATATTCTGAATGAATGCTCATCACTTATTTCTGAGGTGCAGAAGAGTCTTGTCTTCTATTGCAGTGGGAATATCCAAACAGGGTGGTTTATTTCTCATATATCATTATTTACAGGGAATTGTTACTACTGGTATCAATTTATCTTGGCACTGCTCTGGTTCATTGGAGTATTTTAAAAGCCACTGCCACAGCCCACGCGCTATGAAGAATGGGCAGCGCTGAAGAAAACTGTTCATATGGGCATCTAAAAAAAACCTTTGCCAAAACTTTTCAAAAAAAGAAACCAAAAAACTCCACAACCTGAGCAATCTATGTGCTTTTATGGGCTGTCATAGGGTGATAGGGGCTGTGTTGAAGAGGAAGCTCAATTCTTAACTGATATTTTTTCACAAGTTGCCACTAATCCCTTGCATCTTTTTGCCTGTTGCATATTTATTAAGAGAATGGCAGAGAAAGTAAGCTATCACGTGCATGTGGGCTCGTAATCAAGCTCCCTGTGTCTGGCTGCACTTTAGAAAACGTGACCGCGCTGTTCACAGTGGAAATCTCACATTTGGGCAGCTGCTTATATCATCCCCTGGCACAGGTCTGGGCGATGGGGAGCTGAGAAATACAGATTGTGCAGAAAATGGCTCTGTTCTGCCACTTTACTTTTGGAACAACATCATTTGTTAACTTCGACTTTGCATGGGAGTTCCAACAGGGTGTAGGAATGAGTATTGTGTTTTCTGGTGAAACCTGGAAGTTTCATTCAAGGTTCTAGACTGTAAATCCTTTGGCTGAGTCAGCATTAAATCCAAGTGCGATTAGATCCCCCAAAATAAATCTTTCATCCTCTCTTGCGCTGAATGTGGAAGTGCTCTCTGTAATTAAGCAATGACTGTTGAAATGCTCTGTGGTTGAGGCATCACGTGTAATTGGGCTATTTGTGCTCTCTAAAACACACCGGAATTAATCAAATGTGCTCTGCTACCTTTGGGGACAGGGGTGTCTGTTCGGTAATAGCCTATTTCCATAAAGTCTTTACTCTGTGTTAACAACTAATGGGACTAAAAAACTGACCAATTCGCTGATTCCGTTTCACAATAAACCACGGTCGGAATTAAAGATTTAAAGAAAAATGCTGTGGTAATATAATACATAAAGAGCCTCCAACTATCCAACTTGTGTAAACTCGTTTCTGTCAATGAAGGCGGTTCAGGGACAAGGGTACAGGTCAGCTGAGGTGCCAAGTCAGCTGAAAAATTGCTCCTGTGCGGGTGATTCAGGTGGATTATGTAGCACTGCCTGATCCAAACGGGTAAGTGCAACATCGAGAACTCTCTGGCTCTTTTGATTAGATGGTGGCTAAGGAATGTAGACCAAGGTAAGACCAAGATCATTAAGTTAATATTTAGATTCAAAATAAGCAGTCCAATTTCAGCAGTGGAATAAGGAATAAAAGATGGAAAACAAAGGGCTCATTTTAAGGATACTCAGAAAAACCCAGAGAAAACCAGGAAAGCAAAGACAGGGAGAGGAGAACCACCTGTCAGAGGAGGTAAAAAATAAACCGAACCAAACCTTATCCCATACAATTATCACATAATTGACTTGGTATGAAAAATGCTAAGGTGTAATATCTGTCAGAGTAATAAATTGCTATAGAGAAAATTTCTGCTTAAGAGAATACTAACATCATGCCAATCTCATTTTGATGCGTCTTATTACAACAAATACCATGACAAATTCACTCATTAACTTCCCTGCTCTTTATCAAATTCTCCACTGGCAAAGTATTTACTGGTAATGCAACAGGTTGTCCAAGGGCTGTCTTCAAATGAGTCATTTGGCTTCACAGTGTGTTATGTAGAATTAGTGAATTAGCAGAAAATCAATCTTAATCTAGATTGGATATGAAATACTCTGTTTGATCGTGACTGTAAGCAACGAGCACTAGGATTACATCCAAGAACTGAAGAAGAATTATGGAACAGCCATGGCTGAGTATTTTCAATAGTGAGGCAGGGAAGGACCAAGAATAGTAGCGGTGTAAATGACTGTTTTCCTTATTTTTGTGTGTGGGCGTGTGGTTATCTTGGGGTAAAATGCACTTAAGCAACCTTAATTACAAAACTGGCATGTCCTCTGTATAGAATATAATGAGTTGAACAGAATATGTAAAAGTTTTAGTTTGCTTATGAACAAATATCAATAACAAACGAAGCTAATCTAATAAAAAATGTTCATTAGATTATTTAACCTCTTGGTTACCGTGACACTTGTTATCTTAGCACTCAACCTTATGATTTGCAGTTTTGGAAAGTCTTTTCTTTCTCAGGCTTGGGGTTTTTTTTTTGTTGCAGTAAATGAAATATTTTAAAGGAGTCCGCTAATATCATTGATCTTTGCTGCCTTTTTCTCTTACACCTGCATTTATATTCACAGTTACTTACAGGTAATTTACAAATGAAGTGGTAACACTCAGCTAAATTAATCCTCAGTATCATATAAAGTCTTTAACCGAGGTGTATTAAGTATGGATTTGTCATGCAGTGTATTTTTAAACAAGATTACAGAAGCTTATGTGTTATCTGGAATAAGAAAAGATACGTTTTGGGTACATATTTGTCCCCAGATTTATGTTTTAATCTTTGTTTTAATTTCTAGGAAATAAACCAACAAAGTATGAAGAAGCGTTTCCTATACTGCCTGTTCAAATACTATTTTTTTTTACTGTATTCAGACATTGGCTTGGTTGCAAAGGATTTGGGCAATCAGTGCCAGGCCGGAAGTGAACTCTGCACACAAGTGGTATCTTAGCCGAATATCACCTGTGAGGATATGTCCTGTTATCAATGTTACCGTTATTTTACCAAACATAGATATAGCCATAATATAACAAACCGATTATTTAAAATTATATGCCTATCTGGATTCCATGTATTATCCTGGCGTTTCTTTGCAGCCAATAATTATGGTAGCTGGTGAAAAAACATTAATATTCAGAAAAACTTTGAAATAATTAACTTTGTAAAAAACCCCACTTTTTATCTTAGTAATCTGTTTACAGCAGTGCCATAACTGAGAAGCAGAAACAAGTACTTTGGAGATGAGAGGTTGTTAATGTCTTAGATTATCTTTGCTGCTGAAAAAAAAAGTGATGCCAAATTGCATTCTTACGAGTCAATTCTTGTAGATAATTGCTGCAAAATTCTTTGGAATGGTTCATGATTTGTAATACATAGATACCTAAATATACCTAATAATCTAATTTGCAGTTTAAGGTGTCTTATACAACATAAATTTTTGAGAAATGGGATTGGAGAAAATGAAAATGGTACATCAATAAGTGGGCCAACTGGGAACGTGATGGTGATAAAAATGATTAAATTTTTAGGACTAGTACAAATTACTGAGAGTCTGTAAAGTGAACATGACACTCATGAGGATGTTAAAGTACAGGTTTAACTTAAAATGATGCATTTTCAAACTCAGGCTAAAAGTCAATGTAATGCATGCAACTACTCTCTTTTGAAGCTTCCTTTTGGATTCAGCTCTACTGTTTTGTGCCCTCTTCCTTGACACCCCAGATAGGCAGAAGGCAAACGGAGACACTTCTCCAAGAGGCTGAGAAAGCAGTTCTGTGGGTTTCCCATACTGAAGAGCAGGATTCTGATGGGCAGCAAAGAGGATAAGTGGTATGGGGCTCTTTTTCAGATGTGTATAGAAGCGGTGTGGCTGAAAGGGGAGGGGAAAATAGGTGCCCCCATCCAGGGGCTTTACAAGCTGCTTAACCCTGTAGCACTCTGAAGAGACTTTATTTTTAAAACTCATTGTGAACCAGTGGAGGATTAGTGATCTTCTCTGCAAACAGGGAATTTTCCTGTAAAACTTTTTCATCACCCTCAACTCTATCTATTGCATTTCAAAGGAGCTCACTCACTGGTTTTGACCTTTCAAAATATCTTATTATGGTGAAGTGTTGGGGTTTTTTTTTTTGGCTTTTCAATGCCTTTGTTAATATTTCTTAACCAGTGACAAAATTTTGCTCTGAAAGACCTACATCTGATTGTTTTATTAAAACAATCCTAAGAGGTAACTTGATAATGCATATTTTTTATTGGGGACAAATGCTGTATACTACAGAGGCAGTCTGCTAAATGTGAGGTACAAATTAGGCATAAATTTTAACAGTGAGGGAGATTAGTCACTGGAGAAAAAAAAAAAAAAGGAAATTAAGATTTTTTGGGTCTTTTGTTAACCAGGGTAGATGCTTCTCTGGCTTTTCAAAGCTGCATTTCAGCCAAACAAAAGTTTTTCGGATCAATAATGAGATAACTGGAGGAAAGTCGCTACCCTGAGTCATACAAAAAGCGAGGCTCGATTGAATGCTCCTATCAGAGCTATGAATAATGTATACCAGTATCAGGAAGTTTTTGCTTATGGCTTGCATACATTTCCTCTTTCACAATCATCTTTCATTGTGCTACAGCAGAACTACTCTTGTTATATTGAGTAGTATTTCTCTTACTATCAGAAGTACTAGAACTTATTCCTTACTTTTCAATCAAATTTTTTTTCATTGGAAAAAAAGCTGTTTCAGTATTTGGGGAGATTTTCAAGTTAGAAAAAAATTCAAAAACTTCAGTAAGTAAAGACTTCGGGTCTTGGTACTTTTTAGGAAATAAACCTCATTGGTTTTTTATAGTTTTTTTTTTTTCTTTTTTTTTAATGTTGGAAAGAGATTTTAATTCTGTTTCTGTTTTACATAGTGCTCAAAGCTGAATCCTGCTCATTATCGTATCGGCTGCATTCTTGGAATCTACCTGATTGTTATGATTTAAATATAAAGCAATATTGTAATTTGATCATATGTGGTGGTGAAATCCTAACTCCCAAAACTAAGAAAATGTCTAGAATTGCAGCTTTCACTTCTTAAGGGACGTTTCCTACCCGGCTGGCTCCAAAGAAAAACTTTAAATTACAAATTGAGCTGGTGGACTTTGAACATTTCCATCCTGTGAGACCTTTTGAAATGTTAGATTTTTTTTTTCTGACTCCTTTCACAGGGAGTTAGAGATATCTGAGTGTTCCTCCTGACTTAAGCTGTGGTTTTCAGGCTTTCCAACTCCTTCTGCTGCAGAGAGAAGAATTTAATGCTCTTAGTTCATAGCATGAATAAATCCTTGGTGTACACAGGCCACTAGAGATCCAGCTAAGTCCGAGAGAATTAAGATTTTTCAGTCTTGCTGCTGCAGAGATGAGGCCCAAGCCCTGACTAGAGGCTGAGCTTCCAGGACTGCCTGGCAATCTGTGCATAGGCTTCACTTAGAAGGATAAATATGAGAACTGTAATTAGCCCATCAGGTACCCTGACTGGAAACAAGGGAATAGCTTAATGAAAATTCACCAAAAGTAATATTTGTGAAAACATCTCAGCATTTATGTGCTTTCCCATGTCTCTGTATTTAATCAGAAAATTCTGGCCCCCTAATGCTTTCAGATATGCATTCAGATGTTCATATGGGTGACTCATGCCCTATTTCTTATTCTTATCAATCCTAAACTACTCTCAACATTTGAAATAGGTAGGATATGTTTGAGAGCAAAAGCATTAGCAGATACGTGCACAAAAAAGCACACATACACATGCACAAATACACACACATATATACACATATATGTGGACTTACACGTATATGTAAAATATTTACAAATATAGGGAAAATAAAACTGCAGAACTAGACCTACGAGGATGTGGGAGTGTAAATTTAAGATTCAGATAGAGATGGGTTCACAAGTTTGACCTGAATTTCATGTAGAAAGAGAATTGAGGCCAGTGAATGTACTTGAGACATATGTACCTTTTGCATATCTAGGCTTATATCTTGTTTCTGGCATACAGGCTGAGATTAAGAAATTCTTATGGGTGAAAAGTTATCTTCTGGATCATCAGCTGGGATTTTGATTTTGCACCGTTTTTAAGGCTTCATTCTTGCTCAGAATGAGTTTGTTTTGGTGTGCGTGTGTGTCTGGGGAGAGTTGTTGTGGGTTGTTTTTTTTTTAAAAATGTTGAGGAAATGTATCAAAGTTAAAGGTGGAGGCAAGGTGGATAATTTCAAAGTGATTAAGTCATTCATGGTAGAGAGTTAAATTCTCAGCAAAAGTGTAGTACTCAAATCCAGAGAACACATGAGATTCCAGTGAAGTGGATACAAATCACCTACAGTTAGTCATGTCATTACATTAATATTTGTCAGCTGCATGTAAAAATAGTGGCAATAACAAGACTGAATTACTTCCTATCTCATGTGATATAAAATCTAAGCACTTATCTTCATGACTGTGTGCCATGGTTTGAAAGAATGAGATTATCATAACTGTAAATGTTATATATTTTCCATTCTCTTTGTAGGTAAAAGACCTACTTACAGGTCAGAGTGAAGAATGGCATATAATTTCTTTAAGTGTTCACAGCATAATTGAATTGGTTCTACTTTTTTCCTCATGCGGATAACACAATAATTTAATAACGGATATGTGTTATCCACTTCTCTTGTTAAAAGAAATGCGGGAAATCATTTTATTGACTCAAGACTGGGCTTCAGCAAGTGTCCACAACCTTTCGTCTATATCCCTCTTCAAACATGTTGTTCCTGTCCCTCAGAAATCTCCAGTTTGCTGCGTCATGTTAGTGCATCACTCGCACACAGGTCTGGCATGGCTGAATTATCCTATGTGAGTAAAGTAAATGGCTCTGCTGGGATTATTGACTGAGTAACTACATCAAAGAGCGCTGGATAAGGAGAAACTCGCCTTTGCCCTGATACATGAGCTGCACGTAGTAATTCCTTACCGAATATTTTGAAAAAGAAAATGCCAAAAAAACCTTGTACTTCTTGATAGTTCATGCTGATGTATTTCTGGTTTTGTGATTTTGGTATTGGTTTTGGTTTTGTTTTGTTTTTAACTGTTCAGATTTAGCCACTATTTCAGCTTCATTTATTTTTCAGCTATTTTCCATGAATAATCCAATTATAATCCCCAATAATCAGTCACAGGCTTTTTTCACACGGAGTACTGAGCGTATCGCCCATTCTGATAATAATCTATGGCTTAGGTAATAACAAGGATTGGTCAATATTCAAAGTGCTCAGTGTGCAATACACTGTAAAAGAACCTCAGAGCTGGTTTTGAGGACACAAACAATGCCAACTCCGACTGGCCTCTGAAATCCATATAACTTAACTTACTTAGTATGAATTTACTAAGACACTATATGTCACTGCAGGAGGATTGGACAGCAAGGTTAACTAAACAGGCATGAACTTACCTTGGAATTGCCCAGAACTAAACAGTAAATAGGAAAAATAATTTTCATTTTCACTATTCATTGAAATGGTTTACCAGCTCTCCTTTGAGAGCTTACAGCTCCTAGTTTTGTAGTCATGGAAGCACATCCTTGCTTCTTGTACTTACGTCTGATTTTACAGACTTCAAAATCTGCATCTGATTGGCTTTTTGAGGTAATGATGACATGATAATTCAGAAGACTGAGGATTTAGGAGGTGACATAGAAGAGTTGATATAGTATTATATGGCAAGTCAGCAGAACTGTCATTTTTGGGTGAATTTGATAAATTGTTGATCAAAGTTCAGCGAAAACATAATATTACGAGCTACTGCTGTCTGCTAATGGTATTTAGTTTAAATGGTTAATACAGCCGTTAAAAAATGCTAGCGGTAATCTGTAGAACTGCAGATCAGGTCACCTTAATAAAGTCTATCTCACCTGTAGAAATAGAGGGCATCTGGTAAATGATTTTTTTCTGTAGCCAGCTATGATTTCTGTAAATCAAGCCGTGTGTTTCAACTCTGAGAAATTTCTGTCACTGGTGTACTGGAGAAAAAAAGGGTAACTTGGGAACAAAGAAAATTCAGGTAAAGGAACAGAGCAGCTGAGCAAGTAATAAATTAAAGCTTGTCAATAATATAAGTTGGTTTAACTTGAGACTGAAAAGCAGTATTTCCATCCATTTGGAGAAATCCTCTGCAGGTGGGCGTTAAGAAGTAATCTTGGCTGAACTGATCACACAGGGTTCTTTTCTGTCGACATCCAGTCTTTCAAAAATCAACGTACTGGTTAGAACATTGATACACCAAACTGGAGGCACATCTTTGATGCCTTTCTCAATCTGACAGAGGTCAAACCGTACCTCTTCTCATAAAACTATCCTAGCCAGCAAGTTACATCTAGAGGAGTAGCAAAGCAGGGTGGGTAGCTCTGATGTTCTGCTTTCTGTTCATCTTATAATAGTCATGTCGTTGTGAGACTATCAAGAAAATAAAGGCAAGAAATTAAGGTTCTGGCAGCTTAAATGAGAGAATGCTGGAGGAAATATTCCTGCGAAACCTAATGGTGATGTCTGAGGAAGAATGAATCTGGGTTTTCTGAACAGGAGATTTTAGTCTGAACTTCTCTTACTCTATTGTTTTTAGGTTAGATGTGGGGGAAAAAAAGATGAAGAATATTTTTCATAACAGACTGTTTTTTTCAAATATGATTTAGTGAAACCAGTTGAGAAGGTTTCAAATGACTGTATTTGATCTTCCAACATATAGTTCAGATTAAGCCAAATTTACACTGAAGAAACTCCTACCCTGAGGACATACATGAAGCCTTTTTTTTGTGTGTTGCAAATTCTTCCTTTTGGGATAATTTTATACATGATCATTTAATCACCCATTTCTATCCAGTCATGTTAACAGATGGGAGAAAAGAAGTTTTTGAGCTTGAGGGTGTGCAGCTGAGCCAGTGGTTGAATGTCTGTTAGTGAATTAATTTTATCTATAGCTTAGAGGTGCTTTTTTAGAAATGTATGTCTAATAGAATGAATGAGTGGTCATTAGAACAGAAGGGCCAAAATTTACATTTTCTTTGCTATCCTATATCAACTGAGAGCTGCTGAAACTCTGGTTCTCTTTCCTCTCCACTAAAGAGTACAAAACTAACATTTTCTGAAGGTAAGCGGAAGGCATCTCCAAAATTGCACAGGTATTTTACACTGAGAAGAGAGAGGTTTCATTTCAATGATTGACAGAAATCCATCTTCAAAGGTCGAGCAATTTGTCAATTTTATTATCTACAGAATGAGGATTAAAAATTGAAATGCTTAGTTGACTCAGATGTGTTAGTGCAGAATATCTGTTTTAACTAAATCCCTCAGAATTACCAATTTTCGACAGGTATAAGGGGATTCTTGTCAAATGATCTTGTCAGAAATTGTTATCCGATGCAAAGAAATTTCTCCAGAATGAGTGTTGATGAGAATGTTCCACAAGAAAAGCATTCTTTTAAAAATGCATTTAAAGGCATTCATTATGTGTGTTTTTTGTTTGTTTTTTTTAATTTAAACCACCGTAGCAGAAAATTTTTTTCCAATGGAGAAAATTTTGCTTTTTTTTTTTTTTTAAATTTACCTACTCCGTCTGTCATTGTCCCTTTGTTTTGAGAAGCACTTTACAAAATATTAAACTAATTGATACTGAAAGGTCACGTAAATTCTTTCAAAAGCTGAGGTTCTGAATGAAGACATCTTTCTGAATATAATGTTAGATGTTTTAGCTTTATTTAAATTTTTAGAATTCAGAAACGTAATTAATTAGAATGATATCACACATGAAAAGTACTTTTGAACTTGTTTTAAGCTACATGAGAACTGATTATTTTCTGCTTTTATCTACTCCACTCTCCTGTGGTCATGAGTTCTTGATTCAATCACAAGCACAGCATTTAGATGGGGGTTGGACTAGATGATCTCCAGAGGTGCCTTCCAACCCCAACCATTCTGTGATTCTGTGGTGCACTGTTATCACTCCTCTTGTGATTGGAAAGGCCAGAGAACTTCTCTCGGCTGCAAAACAAAAAATAAATAAATAAAACACAGTCCGTGCTTCCCCCAGAAGGCAGAGTTAGTCTGTCTTGATATTCCAAAGAACCTCAAGCGATGTGTGAACCTTGCCATTTCCTGGTGCTAGCAGCTCCTAATACAGCTCAAAACCGACAAACAAATATAGAAGACACCGTTTTTTGTTTTTCTCTGGTCCTGGTGGTTGCGGAGCCGTAGTGCTGCTCTTATTCCGTTTGTCTCATAGCAGTTCTTCCAACATTCAGTGTTTATTATCACTGAATATCTTTTCTCTAAATTGTTTAGTTTTCCTCCTTTTACTGAAGAACTTTTTCACCTGTTCTACTTTCTTATATATCCTATACGTCATCTATATTTTTCTGTCTTCCTGTTATATGCTGTGATAAGAAAGAGAAAGGAATCTCACTGAATCCATTTTAGAGCCTTCTCTTCATCACAAACGTGAGGCGTTCAGACCCAGAGCAGCTGTAATCTACCTAACTTAATTTAATTAAGAAAACAAAGTTCTGCTACTGATTGAGGTCTGTGGGTGAGCTGTACTTTTGAAATTCTTGCTGCAATCCTTCCCAAAATAAGCGAAATAAAAGCGATATCCTACTTACCTAGGCAACCGGATCATAGCTCTGACTGCCACATTTTCAGGCACGTAAATTTTACTGTGTGGATTATGTATCAGTTTTAAAGGTAATTTCTTCGTGTGACCAAGCATATGGTGCAGCATCTGCAGACTGATCTCTGCTATAAACATCTTACAAGTGAAGACTTTCACACCTGCTCTGAAATCTTATTTTCTTTAATACGTTAAAGGTTGATTTTACTGCCAGTCCCTTCCACTTAATACCATGTCTTATTGTGGTTTGTTAAAACCACAATAAGACATGGTATTTATTTTGGTGCCCTCTCTGGAAATACTGATGCTAACGCAAGGTACTGTGGAGCTGAAGCAAGAGATGTAGTATAAAGCTCATGTCTATGAAAAAACAAGCTATCCGATTTAATATTGTTATAAAACATATTGCTTGTCTCTTTTATTTTCAGTTGCAATTTTAATGGGATGAAAAGATTTACTCATTTTTAATACATTATGTATCACAGGCTTTAATCCATGCAGTAATCCTTGTAAATACTAAAAATGCGAAGAGAATTGGAGATAAGCAATTGAGATCTAGAGCTATTGCTCCTCTGACACGAGTCATTGGGAGAAGGCAGAAGAAACTATTTCAGCATGTGGTTTGCCTTTTTACTCAGAAGTCCTCTGCTGGAACTCTAGTGAAATGGGAAAGAGCTTTACATGTTAACAAGTGTTATTATCAACATTATAGTAGAAAATCAGAATAGATTTTAGAGAAAGAAAATGCTGGTAATGGAGTTTCATTAAACTCCTAGTAATGGGAACACGGAGCAGATTGCTTCAAATCTATAAAGCTTCATAATTTACATTTAAACAAATGAAATCATCCAAACTAAAAATATAATACAACTTTTGAAAGGTACATAGTAGAGCTAGATGGTTTTTTTAATTAAAATGCTGTATTATTTTAAGAAAAAAATGATCAATTATGTATTTTTTCTATTTAATTAAAAGAAAAATAATTCTAAAATATATATTTTTTAAATTAGAAACGGATTTCCTCCCACTACAAGAACATTCTAGGTTACACGAAAATAGGAGGATAATCACTTGGTTGTGGGTTTCCTTTACCTATCTGCAATACCGTGTTCCACCCAATTCTTCTCCTTCCTCCTTTCCTCTTACACTCCTCAATATAAGCTCCACACTCTGTCTGCAGCTTATACACACAAAGATGTGTTCAGCTTTCTGACTTAACGTTACTCACTAGAAAAGATTGACACTACTGAATATTTTTGGAGTTTCTCTGTTGATCGCTGCGCAGGGGAGATTCCCTGCTTTGCTATTTTTGCCAATGCCATGCTGGCAGACTGACCTGAACTAATGATGCTTTACAGTCATCTAAATCATTTTCAGCCACCCTTAGAAGGACATAATAGTATGGAAGTACATTTTTTTCTAAAAAACCTTGTTCAGTGATAAACACTAATATGTAAAAGGGACTAGGGTGAAATGACTACAGGAATAGCTGGTTATGTCTTTATTCAAAAAGAATAAAAAATATCTCTATTACATACTGCATTTTTGAGGTTACATATTTCTATTACATACTGCATAATTATAGGTTACCACCTATAAAAAGGAGTAAGCTGAGAATTATAACAAGAAAAATCTCTTTACAGCATAAAATGCTGCTAACGTTTTCTGAAGTTATAATGTTTTAAATACTTACAGCTTTATTTCTTCATTTGTTACAGTGTGAAATTTTGTGCCAGAAAAGACAATATGATTAGGAAGTTTGATATCTCTGTTTTTTACAGTAAGATTGTGAAAGTGTTACATTTTAGGTAAGCAGAGAGCTGCTTCTGACATATGCAACTTCCTGGCTCTTCACCAGAGGAAAATTGTTTCTAGTTGAAGTGATCAGCCGTACTGAACCTAATGTACCTTGAGAGTTAGTTATGAAAGTCAGTGATTTAAAGGCCATTCAGCTGTAAGCTAATGGTTTCTACAGTGGGATGGTAGAAGCATTGATACAGAAATCACCGAGAGGGAGCAGAGGAAATATGTGCATATAGAAAAACATTTCAAAACCTTCTGGTCAGCCATGATTTTTTTTTCCTGTTTTTCAGCTGTTGTGCATTTGTTTTCAGCTCAACCGTTATGCTTAAGGACATACAAGCAGATTCTCTACTTAAGCTAAAAGATGTTCTGAAGAACTTTTCAAGGTTATAGGATTAAAAATATTTAATTTTTTTTTTTTTTTTAGGAAAAAGTAAGGAAGCGCTTCTCTAAAGAGAGAAGAGTATGTCTTCTGGGTAGCAGTAATCAGTTGGCCTACCTTTTTTTAGAGGGACTCAGTTTTACGTGTAATCTCCCATTTTCTTCTTGTTCATTTATAATGTGATCAAAAGCATCCTATGGAGATGATAGGTACCACCTGTATAGTTCCAAATAAAAGAAAATGGGGAGAAAACAGTATTTACTTATTGTTTACAGAGAATGTTAAAAAAGAGTGTCTTTTCTTAGGAACTCTGCTTACCCAATTTCACTAACATTAGCCTTTGGATTTAATTGTTACTTAGAGATGCTTGATGGTAATTCAGAATATTTTCACATTCTTGGACATTCAGGATGGGAATTTTCAGTATAAAATTTGACTCTACTGATTGGAATGCTCTTCATAAGGATTTACTGGTTATGATTTCTTCCTGGAAATCTACTAAAGCCTAACTAGACTTAAACAGTAATTGACATTGAAAAGTAGTTATTATTTGCTTTATTTCACTTGTGACAGGTAAGTTAATGGTACTTTTGTTCCTTTTGGGTGTGTCAGGCTCAGAAAGCTCAATTATTCCTTAGCTCTGATGAATGTAGATATCTGATTTACTGCTTCAGCGCCATCTCTTCCTATATCCTCTTTCCTTTCTCTGTTTTAAAGGTTTAAGGACAAGTAAAGAAATAATTGAAAACATTATGGTCTGGTTTGTGTGATCCTATTGATCATCAACATTATTTTCTTAGCTTTCCTATTTGAAATACATCTTTTTGCATTATCTTTCAATTTCATTTCTATCCTAATGAGAACACCTAATTTAATCAAATGAGAAACATTACCATTAAGATCTAAGCATTGTTCGCCTAATTATTGTCAGTGGGTCTTCATGCTGTTAGGTATAGTAGAAGTCCTAATGTCATACTGAAATGAGTCTCACAAGCGTAGGAGGGCAGGATTATCACATGAAAAGTAGAGGTTAGATGTCTAAGATAAATGCTAAATCAAGAAAAAAAAGAAAAAAAGGGGGAAATCCCCACCAAAATTGTCTTTTGTGAATATGGCTAAATTGGAAGAACAGGGATGGGATCTGCATCTTGGCCGTTGTCCCCTGCTTTCCCTCCTGCCTAGTTGTGCGAGTAGAGAGGAGTGGGACAGTGGTGTGGTTCCGTAAATTCCTCAGTTTGATGATCTGGGAATAAGAATTGAAGATTGCACTCTTCTCTGAGTGTAGATACAACTAAATACAAAATTATCTGAGTTTAAATACAATGCTTGTCCTAGCAAAATAAAAGGATAATTTCTGAAAGAAGTCTTGGAGAGCAATATATATTTTCCACGGTCCCCCAAAGAAATCAAAATGCATTCCCGTGTTTAAGCGGGAGCACACAGGTGTAACACAGTGCCTCGGAGTAGCACTGAGTGAGAACAGACAGCTTAAGTGTAGCTGGTAGGAACAAGTGTGATGGTTCACAATGATGCAAGGCCTTTTTTTAGTTCACAGTACAGTATCCAATACCAGCACGATGCTCTGTTTCCTTTTATTGACCCTGTTCCCGACAGTGTGAAAATTACTCCTAATTTGGGCAAAACAAAATTTAATATAAGAAGAGAAAGCAAGCTACAAACTGTTTTTATAAGGGAAAAAAATCATACCTAATCATTCATACATCTATGTAATGCATTAGATAACATAATAGCGTCTACGACAGAGTGAGTACAAAGCTACAGGTAAAATGACCGGCAAATTCTAAAAGACTAATGGTACCTCTATTTTCCTAACTTTTTAGTATCTCTATAGGCGAAGTCAACATAATCAAAATAATCTGTTTCATCAGATGGAGAAATATAATCCTTAAAAACAATGAAATTACGTTGGTAATATTTCAAAAAGGCTACCACTCTTTGGTTATCAGAGCTTGATTTGCTACAGCCTTGGGTTTCTCTGAAAGCTTTTTTTGCTGAACCCCCGAGCTAATCGTATCACACAGGATGCAGAGACGGAAATATTTCTTTTGGAGTATAGGACAACCAAGTGTGGTGTCCTGGAGCCCCTGGCGGCGAGGGAAGAAAAGAGAAGTTGTGGAAGCTTATTTGAAAAGATCCTTTAAGGACCATCAGGGACCCATAGACTATCCTTTGGGCCTAAAAAGACTTGAGGGAGCTTTGGGGAATCGTTTTGGAGAACTGCCAGGGAGAAAACACCGCAGGAAGGCAACCTTAGTCTCTAGCAAACAAGCTGATGGGCAGAGAGCAGCACGGCTTTTTATGCTAGGTAAAAGACCTGGAGGAGCGGGGCAGCTTAAAGCCTTCTAGATATAGGCTGGGGAGAAAGTCCATGGGTCACACAGTCAAGTAGAGCCATTGGTTCCAGGAGGTCTGGGCGCAGGGCACTGGATTTCTGTAGTTAATAGACAAGAAAAGGGAACAGATTTCATGTACTGCATTTTCGGTTATAAAGCTACACAAGGATTTTATTAACTTTTAAAGAAAGCCAGAAAAATGTATCTATACATTTTGTGGAGTGCTTACTTCATTTGAAGGGAGTAATGTGAACACATTCATGGTTAGCTATTTTTTAAAAATTATGCAATCCTATTCATATCAACTAGTAATCCGGCTGTACAAATTACACCTAACTAATCTGTAACCACTTTTGTTTAGTAAGTTAATCACGTGCTTAACAGCAGTACTGAGCATTAAATCAAAGGTTTAGCGATCAGAGCCAAAGAGCACTTATCCATATGTAAACTGCACTTTTCTCTTGATGTAAATACATAAAAATAATGAAAACTGATACAACAAGAAGCTCTGCTGAAGACTTACTTGCTAAAAAATCAGGTTTTTTATGTCAAAGGGTGGAAAAAAAAAGAAAGTTCCAAGACCATGTGACACGGTGACTATTCAAAAACAAAGAGAAACTTGAGCTTTGTAAATTCACTGGAGTCTTAAATATGGGAAAAATTACACGAATACCTAGGAGCTAGAATTATGGGCACCTTTTTAAAGACTTCAGAAGTATTCTGAAGAAATGTATGGACTCCTTCATCTTCAAATAATGGATTTGTCTTTGTTTTCTGTGTTGCACATAGTATTCTGTCCTGGTTTTGGCTGGGGTAGAGTTAACTTTCTTACAAGCAGCTGGTATAGTGCTATGGTTTTGGATATGGGATGAGAATAATGTTGATCTCGCATTGAGGTTTTTAGTTGTTGGTAAGCAGTAAAAGACTTTTTCAGCTTCCCGTAGAAGGTGAGGGGGACCGTAGACAGGACAAGTGACCCAAGCTTGCCAGAGAAATATTCCGTGCCATAGATGTCATGCTCAGTATATAAATGGGGTTGCCTGGGGGGCAGGAATCTGGGAACGCTGCTTGGTGAGATGCCGCTGGGTACTGTGGGTGATAAGCAATTGAATTGTGCATCACTCATTTTGTATATTCTTTTTTTATTACTATTATAATTATTGTTGTTATTATTATTAATTTTCTCTTCCTTTGCTCTCCTATTAAACTCCCTTTTTCTCAACCCGAGTTTTACTTTTTTTTTTTTTTTATTCTCCTCCCCATCTGACTGGGGGGGGTGGTGGTGGAAAGGGGTGAAGGAGCGGCTGTGTGGTGGCTAATTGCTGGCTGGGGTTAAACCATGACAAATCCAGAAGTCCAAAGAATTTAAATTACACCTTCATTGTGATTTACTTGTTGCTTACTTTCTGTTCCTGTTACAGGCTAGTTTGGAAATAAATATATTCTATTTTTCTTGAAGAAAATGTTGCTAAAGAGATCTTGCTTTGAAGCTAGGCTGTTGGTATTCTCTGCAAATTTTTTCATTGTGAGGCATGTGTGTTATCAGCAAACAAGCTGACTGGGGATCCTATAAAATATTCTTTCACATGTTCTGAAGTAGGACTGATTTTAACTTTTGATGGTGGAGTTTCTAACGGGATTTCATATCTATGTCCTGGATCATTGCTTAGCATATGAGAGTGGTATTAGGAGAATGAGATATATTCTCCCCAAATCACTAGTGTGTTGAATATTGCGGGAATAGACCCCTCTTTCTTCTTGAAGAAATTTTACGTGTAATTTCACCAAGACACAGCTCAAAGCAAAACAAAGCTATAAAAAAAAAAAAAAAAAATCTCCACTGTTTTTAACTGGTTTAAATTAAAGACCAAGGGGTCTTCCTTTGGAATTTTCAAGGGACTGGAACGTCCCAAGTGGATTTGTGGCACAGGGGCTCCTGCTCTGGCAGCAGCTCTCTGCGTCTGAGCTGCTGTGCCCACACCTGAGCCGAGTGTGACCTGCTGGGGTGCAGCAACCTTGCGGCAGTGCTGGTAGGCAAACTGCTCAGTACACCTCGAAAACGTAGAGGAAAGACTAAATACACAACATTCTATACCAGAAAAAAATCAGTGTAGCATTAACCTAGAGGGAAGCAAACGTTTGAAATGCGACGTGTTTATTCTGTTACAGCTCCTTGAATGCACAAACATCAATCTCTCCTTGCAGAAACAAGGATCCTGTTATTAGGATATCAAATTTTGACTCTGCTTCTGTAGTTTATCTGTAATTTTCGGGAAATTAATTACATCCCTTTACAGAACAATGATGTGTATTTCAAAAGCTCATTCGCTGTATTTATTCTATTGGATCGTACAATAAACGGAAACGGAATAAGTTTATGGTAAAATAAAACCAATAATTACTTCAACATTTAGAAAGTGGATGTAATTTATTTTCATTAAAAGATAAGCTTTTTAAAAGTTTCTTTTCCTTATTTAACTGTTCTTAGGTTCTTAACAATGAATATTAATATTGTTGTCCGTCTGATAAATACTGAGCTAAATAATTAGCTTACAGGATGCAGAAATTATTAAATTAACATTAAATTAAAAACTCTGATTAGTCCAAAGGGGAAGGGTAGCTTTTTCCCCCTTCCATCCTATTGTATGACTTTGATATTGATATTTCACTGAACAGGTTTTTATTTTCTTCTACAAGCAAGCATCTGGTATTTAGCCTCATTACTGAATAGAGCCTACGTGCAATAATCTCGGTACTAAATAGAATTAGCTTTTTCCTTCCAGATTCCCATCTATTGATGCAAAACTTCATATGAATTCAAAACTCACACTGTTTATTTCTATATGGTTTAATAGATGGTCTTCAGTTTTAAGTTGCCTCAATGAGTTCATAAATGTGCGGTATTAAATTCCCGCTAGCAGCTCACCTCTGTTAATAAGGACAGGAAAAAATCATCAGAAATGTTATGCTTGTTTTTTCCCTGGCACAGTTCAAACAATGGATAACACTGTGTCAGACACACACACAAAAAAAAGACTTTTATGGAAAAAGAAGTATGCTCTGCCAAACAAATCACGGTGGGCACTTTAAGCAAATTTAACAAGTAGGTAGAATAAATATGGTGCTATATGATACATATTTGATGAAACCGCAGGCCCTTACATGGTTTTTCATAAATTTTTAAACATCTGCAATTTTCCACTCCAATAATTTAAAATGAAAAATGTTTTACCTTGAGAGAAAATTAGTTAAAGCACGGAAAACCATTATATGAAACTTTGTTTAAGAGAAAGAAAATAGATTTTGTAAATGAAAAACCAATTTACGTCATTTTGCTAAATGCTTGAAGTAGAAAAGTGCATAAGCAATTAAGGAGTGCAAATTGTCCTGGGTCGGTTAGGACTTCTTGTGAATTACTGCCATGTTTTAGAAAATGCTCCCCATTGGTTACAAAACATATTTAGGCAGGAGTGCTGAAATTACTGTTGTAGATAAGGCAAGGCACGTCACGACTGAACAATAAGAGAAACCAGCTTTTTGGGGAAAAGCGGGCTGAACTGGCTGGCTGGTGTCCTCCAGTAATGTGAAGGAGTTTTATTTATTTCTAACTTCCAGTGCCCATCCTGGAAACAGCTTGTGATGGGACTATGTACGTAGAAGTGTATCCTATTTGCTCAGAATAAATGCTGTACTAACGTAGGAAGAAGTGGACCAACGGCAATCATTTACTAACATAAGAAGGTTTTTATAATAAATCTATTCCTGATGACCTTCAGATACTATGTTTCAGATTGGTTATGGTGATGAAAATCTCAGGGCCCTATTACCTGTGAAATGGGGAATGAAGAGTAAATTCCTTCTAACTTTAGCATGAAGGATATTGAAGTCTTGGAATGACCAGGTTTTTTTCAAAGTTTTCACTCCTGGTAGAAAACCAAAGCTAGGCGTTCATCGTCTTCTCTTGCAAGACTAACTTTATAAGTGTTGGCAACTGTAACATGTCCCTTCTGGAACAGAATGGCAAATATTACTAGTTGTTTTGAAACATATGTTAAAAGAGAACTGTGATCTTAATTCTGAGGGAAACTGTGATTAAATATTTTTACATTTATATAGACAACTCATTCCTGGGAGAATAAAAGCGTCTTGGCAGGACATTCAGTCTTAAAACATACTGTAGAATAGTGGCTTGGAAAGTTGTCTGAGATTTTTTCTTTAATGGTCCTATTAATGGGCACAGCTTTAACAGGTTGTGGACTTCTCTAAGGACTAATACAATGCTACAGACTGCACCATCATGAAACGTGATTTTTCAGAGATGCCCTGTGTGGGGTGACAGGTCTCACATCACTTCCCACTTCTGCATTGTAGTTTATAATAAGAAAACCTTGGAAACTGCTGCTTGAACACAAGCAATAAAGGATAAAACTAGTTTATGTATATGCTGAGATAGTAAGAAACTCTATGTGTAAAGGATTAGGAGCTATGAAAATTCATCCGTGGTGGATTAGTAAGGTAACACATGACCCGATACAGTGGTGAACGCACAGTGGGTTGTTGACATGGAGTTGTTTGCTTATATTTTAAAACTAAACATTAATAGCAAAAGATAATATTAGTAGAATAGAGAAAATATTCAAGAGAAAGAAAGGGCTGTTTCAAGACAGTGAGCATCTTAAATCTGGGAGTTGACTTTTGTTTGTCTGTCATTTATGCTGTCAGGAGTGTTTTAATTCTTTTTATATTTTAAATAATAGTCTTTTGAAAAGTAATTTAAAATAATTTCTGAATATTTCCTATATGCTCTAATCATAGAACTCTACACCAATCTTTTAACTTCTCAACAAAATCTGTTTTTTTTTCTGTAGCAGTCAAGTGGACAAACTTGTCCTGAGGTCAGCTTGTCTTGAGTCAAACTGAATTCCTTCCAGCTATCATATTAGCTCAAATAATGATTAGCAGCACTTCTTGATATATTATACTTGCCTAGAGATACATTTAGTTGATTTGGTCATATCAGTAAAATTTTCTTTCATTCTTGTAGTTAAATCCTTGCACTTCAGCTGTAACCTGTCTCTTTGATATCTCTTTGTGTATATTAATTTATTCAGCTTAATGTGAATGTGACCAAAACATTCCTTAATCTTTCTCCTCAGCCCTTTTTTCATTGAAATTCCTCCCCAGTTAGTATGAGTAGCACCGTGATCCTGTCTGTGATTCAGACCTGCAGCTTGGAAGCCATCTACAAGTCACACCTCTTAACGCAATTGTAGGGGAGAAAAAAAAAAAACAAACCCAAACTAAAAAATAAATCTGTATGGGAAAGGAGGGCATGAAGAAAGTCTGGAATTTGTGCCTCATGACTTCCGTTGCTCGCTCCTCCTTCCTAGTGCTGTCCATTTTGCTCTCTCTTCCACCTTCTTTTGCCAACCTCACATTAGCTCCCTGCCCAAGTATGATGGTTTTGTGTTTTTTTTTTTTTTAAACTGTCCTAATTTCTTTGTTCCGTATCTCTTGGTAGAGCTGTAAGCTGCCTGGTGGCTTAGGAGTTTTTAACAGGCAGAACTATCAGCATTAGAGATGCGCCACTAGAAAGCCCTTTCTTCTCACCTTTGCCTCTGAAGAGACAAGTCTGTAAATTTTAGTCTTCATTGCTTCTCACTGCCAACTCTCAAGTTAGGACCTCAAAAAAGGATAACAAAGCAATTTTTCTTTCCTTATTTGTCAGCTTATACTATCCAGTCTTACTCGACAAGAAAGCATTTTTCTGACAGAAGATTAGAATCTTGCCAGTTATTTGCTCTTCTACTTACATTCATAGTGTGCAATGGAATGTTCTGACATCAATAATTAAAATTTTTGTACATAAATTTGAAAAAAAAATAAAATTTTATGCTGAACACCTCTGTTTCCCTTCCACCCTTCTTCAGGAATACTCCATGTTGCTTTCAAACTTGCTGGAAAGTCCAAAGTTTGTCTTTGGTCCTAATCTATAAATGCTGACCTTAACACACTTGTGGGTAAAGACTTGGAATCAGCCTCCAAATTGAAAATCTGCTGCAGTACTTAATGTATGATCGAAAGGCATTTGGGGATCTTTCCACCCTTGGCTGATTTTTTTGGTGCTTTGAAAAGTACTAAAACATTTGAGAGTCTTATTTTAGGTAATCATATGGGATTCACAATATCTACAAAGATAAGAACTTTTTAGTAAGCGGGTAATATTTTTAGATGACCCTAGAACGCAGTTGTGATGATAAAAGGAGTTGAGAGAGTACATTGCAACATTTCAGATGGAAATACATATTTTTATGAAAAATATTATCAGCTGTGTTGTGCCAGTGGGCTTTAAAATATGTCATTGAGTGTTAGTATGTAAAACACGCACGGCAATTGGAATCTGGGCTTTTCCAGGAGGTATTTTAGTAGGCTCTGATTGTCACTGTTTAGAATTGCTTGTCTCAGGGTCCTTTACATAAGAATAAAAGCTTTTTCTTAGTATTAGCATGAGAAAATTGTCTAGCTTGTTATTTTTTACATTTACAAAGAGTACTGCCCTGTAGAGCACCTTAAATGTATTTGTTTAAAGCAAACAGAACAGGGCAGCCTGAATCATTAATTACTAAAATGAGTAATTTAGCTAATTAGCTAATAGAGCGATCCGATAGTGCAGTCCTTCACTTCAGAGAAGGAAATGACATTGACAAAAGCAGAAATTCAGTTGCTTATTGAATAACGGTATAATTTAATGAAAGATGAAACTTAAATGTGAAAATATGCCAAAATAAGGCGGTTTTCTGAATATTTGGCTCTCTTGTTTGTTCACTCACAAATTTAGTTTCTCTCCTGTGATTGTGATTTGCTTGGATTTTTGTTTCTTTAATTTTATAGTCTTTTTCTGTTTAAGAAATTTCTCTGAACTGCGAATTCGGGGTGAACAGTGATTTCACAAATAAAACGACTTCTCTGTGTAAAACATTTGCATTGTTGCCCACAGCTAGTGATCTAAATATATACATCAACGCCTGTAACACTGTGTTCTATGCAGCTGCCTACTAGGGTCTGAAATTCAGGCACTCGAATTGTACTGAATGCCCTGTCCTGAATATGGTAAACCCAGTATATTTTAAAAGTTTGAGACAGATATGAAAGATTTATTCAGCTCTATTAAAGCAGTGGGACACAGGAGAAAACAACATTAATATCTCTTGTGACCCACCAGAGCTTTCATTTTCTGACCATTATATAAAAAAAAAATTCTTATAAATCCTCTGTCTATTTTCAGTTCACGTTTTAAACTTTTGAATTTCATATGCTCTGACTGTTTGCCCAGTGTGACATATGACCCGGTGATGATGCTGGTTAGTAGTTTACTTGATAAAATTCGCCACTGTGTGGTTATACCAAGAGGGATCTATAGATTTCCCCATTCCACTACTTTCTTTTGGCAGGAACAGGAGGAATTTGGATTTTTCTTTCACACTTTCCATGAGGGTATCAAAACATTGTTCAAGCTGTTATTATATTTCTGAATTACTACAAAAAGGAATTAAGCATGATTTTAAAGTAAAATATGTAAATTAAATATATTGAGCTGTACTCCTATCTATTTACCTGTTCCCTATTATTTTGTCAGCTAGCAGCTTGAACTTGGAGATATATTTGCGGGTGAGCGATGGGTCAGGAGGGTTTTTGCAAGGGAGGGAGTTAGCGTATTTTGCTCAAGTTTACTTAATTTGGTTGTAAATGTGTAAAAGATGAAAACCAGAACAAAACATAAAAAAAGCACTTCTCTAAAAGCACCTCAGGCTTTTAGAGAAGAGAGGGTAGGAAACACTGAGTCTTCTAATCTTTTCTTTTTATACATTTGAAGGGATCTACCCTCAATTCTGTGGTGCCAGTTTGGTTCTGTGATAAGTGGACAAATGCACGAGAGTCATTAAAACTAAATTGGTTAGTCAGAAATGAAATTAAATCCACAACTTAAGTTGCTTTCAAGCATTACAGCTTTACTGCAGCAGAGAAAATAAGTATTTTTGAGTATTTTGTCTATCCTCATTTTAAATACTCTCACGTTTTCTGACACCTGTATTTCTTAACCTATTTAAAGCAGTATTGTGTTTTCTGTGATGCCAAAGTTGGTGTTATTAGATCCCTCTAATTTCTGTTTTTACAACGAAATATTTTAAAAGTTGTAGAGATCAATACAACATCTGGCAACTGTTGTGCGTTTGCAAACACAAGCAGAGTGTATTTGGTGACCTGCCTGGGAAAGTAGCAAAATGCCATCTGTAGCGTGCAAAAGTATTTGATTTTTCATCCATAGCAACAAGTTGCATCAGACACATGGGTTCTTTACAGCCCTCAAGGCGAGGAAAGGGGAAGTATTTGAAGAAGGTTAGGACTTTGCTGAACTGAGATATGGAATAATATGTGTTTGTAAATTTACATGTTGCTTTGGTTTGCTATTATCTCGGATTACATAGCAAACCAGAGGTAAGCGCGGTGACATCTTTTTTAACAACTTTTTATTCGGTTGTTATTTTACTACTGTATTTTATTAGCTGGGAAGAATACAATTACTGATAAGTAGGTGTAATGAACGGTCACGCTTGGACTGTGATCCTGTTTATACAGCCCACAGTATCACAATCATAGCAGGAAAGATGCATTATAACTCAGGTACCTTGCTGAAAATTGCCAATAGTTACACATTTTCCACTGATGAAGTATAATTTCTACAGTCTGTAATGGGGAATAACTAACCCACACAACAGAAATCATGACAGTTGAGTTTCAGAATGCACCAATGGCCAATTTTTTGTTAAAGGACTATTCATTAAGGTTAGAAGGTCTCCATGAAACTCTGATTCCTCTCCACATTTCAAAAAGCCTGAGCTAAAAGCAGTGCAGGAGGGTACCATCAGAATCTGCTGGATACCATTCAAATAGTTTTGGATCCCATTCAGTTACAGCAAAGCACAAATAAGCCCGACAAAATCTGTGCACATATTTTGGAAAAACACCATTATTTCAGTTTTCAGTCAGAAATTACTTACTGGTAGATATACCCAGACGTCGAACACATGGGTCTATCTGTAAAACAAAGCACGAAGCAGGAAAGAAAAAAAAAAAAAAAAAAAAAAAGGTGGTTACCCAGAAGACCAGATGATGAAAACTGAATTTCTGGAATTTCTGGATTTTTTTTTTTCTATTGTCTGCATTTAAGTGATATACTCCTAACACTGACCGTAATACTTACGAAATTAGAAAGTGTGCAGCACTAAGAGTTCAAAAGACCGGATAAATTAGTTGTGAGATTGGGAAAATTGATGCACAGAATGATAGTTTGTCAACATAATGTTGGGATGGATTTTATGTAAGTGGCAAGACAAAGAGAGATACAGAGCAGACTGAGGCAGAATGCACGAAAAAAAGAGAAAAGAAGAGCTTGAAAGGCAAGTATAAGATATTACATATTTTCTTACTCTTGATACTGTGCTATAAATGGTATGATATTTGTTGCTACAACGTGAAATGAAGGCTGATGCATTTCTCCCCTCCATTGTATTTCTATATTAGGACCACAAATTTGTGCTTTGATACCAGTCTCATTCTATCAACTGTGTACATTTCTCCGCAGTATCTAATCTAACAGGAAATTCGCTTTAGCACCCTCTCAACATCTCCAAAGGCATCTTGTTTACAATGACTGCAATATTTCTTTGAAAAGTGTGCATAGCTGGGGCAAACAATATTTGTGCCTGGTTAGAGTCTCCAAGTGAATTTTCACGCAGCGTGACTGCTATGTAGGTGTTTGTAAAAAACCATGAAACCATGTCGTGCCCAGTCTATTGTCTGACATATTTATTTTTTTTTTTATCTCCAAATAGGCTGCATCGCATACGGACACTTTCATTTCTGTTATCTGGTATCACACATTTCATTGCTTCCAGTTTTAGACTTTTAAATGAACCTTAGCATCAGATGCATCCTTTACCGAGCAAGAAAAAGGACTCCTTTTTGACACTTGAAACTCCATTCTCCTATCTTCAGTGCAGACCTCAAGCATTATTCCCATCTTAAATAACCTCGGTCATTATTACCAAAGCACAGATGGCTGAAATATTACACTGGATATATGGTGTTAGGTATATACACACTGTATTTTGTGGGTTTGATTATACATCCCAGGATATTTTCCTGGTAAAATTAAGCAAAACCAATGAGATAAGAATTCCTTTGCTAATATATATACACAAATTATAGATACACACATAAGTTAATTATTGCTTCTCTTTGCAAATCAGTAGCATGGAATTAACATGCAGATTTTCCGTCTAGCCACAGAATCACTGCATTTTTATTAAATTACTGAGTTTGCTATCTCTAGTCAATGGTGTCTGCAAAGCAGTATTGCTCTTCAGTAAGCATTTCTCTTCAGACTCAGTGAAAGAGGCTCTTTCGTGGTTATTTGGAAGCAGAGGGAATTAGATCTATCAGCGGAAATGCTCACATCTGGATATTAAAAATACAAGTGCTCTCCTTTTGTTGTGCAAGCACCAATGACAGCTTTCCTTTCTGGTCTTATATTTTCAGATAATGCCCTGTTCCTGTGAACTGCCTTTATTGCTTTGAAACTGCTAAACTGACAAATGTTTAGAAATATTTTTTTTTAAATTATACTTTAGGTTTCTCTTTCTCATTTTCCTACGAGTAATTAATTTTTTCATGGTTGAAATTAAACAACTGCCTGTGATACATTACGTTTCTTCTAATGCATTAAGGTTTCATACTTTGTCCGCTAGAAGTCCAGCGGGTGGGTTCTCTGTCTCCCAGCGGGCAATAGTCCTCCTCAAGAAGCAGATCAAAAAGGGATTGCAAGTGTTTTCACTGAGGATCCCATGTCGGTGTTACGAGTTGGTGAGGGTCTTCACAGAGTTGTGTCTTACTGGGGTGCCACATGTTAACGATGGCACTGGCGAAACTGTGTTGTGAAATGTCATGCTATTTCACTAAGATGCCCTTTTTCACTCTTTTTCACGAATCTCTGTATAATATTTGCCTTGCTACCTGCATTTCAACATGGATGTCCGCAGTGCTTTGCAAAGCCCTCTCTCCAATCAAAAGGCACGCAGCCCATCTGGGAAAGACTCTACTTGTATCAGCCAGAAGGGAATCTCTTACACGGTGTAATTCTCTTATTTTCTGATGATCTGCCTCTTGGTGTTGACCGTATGTTTACTTGGGATATTTTGACTTTCACATTGCAGTTTTATATAAGAGAATCTGAACTTGTTGAGAAATTTATGTTATAGCAATTTCATGTGATAATCTTAATAGGATAGGGGGCTGGGAACTTTCTTCTGTGTGTCAGTCTCTCCTCGACCTCACCAAAGCTTCTATATCACATTCAGATATTTGCTGAAACACCTGTTAAAATCTTTTGAGTTTGAATTTACCTAAAGTTTATGTCCATGATTGAAAAATAAAAAAAAAAAAAGCCACCAAAACCCCACCTAATAAAAAGGTATCATCTCCAGTGTACCGTCTTTGGCGGGGGTAGAGTTAATTTTCTTCATTGTAGTTGGTACGGTGCTATGTTTTGGCTTTGTAACCGAAGCAGCGTTGATAACACCCCCGTGGTTTAGCTGCTGGCGAGCAGGAATCGCACAGCGATGGGCTGGGGGGCACGAGGAGCTGGCAGGGGACACAGCTGGGACTGCTGACCCCAACTGACCACAGGGATGTCCCATACCGTGGGATGTTTGTGCTTAGCAATAGAAGCTGCCATCCTTTGTTGTCCTCCACCATCCCGTTTTGTCTGTTGGCAAGGAGAGTTGTCTGCTGTTTGCTACGTGGTACCAACAAGTGTCCCAGCCCTGCAAGGTGAGGTCTCCTTCATGCTGCCGCTCAACCGCTGACAGTGAGCTGTTGGATTAGCGCTTGCTTCCTTACTCTGGGAAAGAGGGAAACGTAAGCAGTAAAGTAAGTGTCAGCTCGTCTTTTTTTTTTTTATGTTCTCCACATACTTAATTTTATCTCTCGTATCTCTGCTTCAGTCCCAATGTTGCCTTAGCTGCGGTTCCCAGGATTGCACCCCAAACCGTTTAACCTATCTGTGCGATTGCATATGCGTATGTAATTCCAGCCTTAAAATATTTCGGTAACAGTGGTGTAATTAAAATAATAATCACTGGTTTTACCTGTAAGAGAAATGATAGTCTAACTATGGATTTGTTTGAAAAGTAAACTGTGGAAAAACTCATATACTTTGCTGTGAATTGTCAATTATGTTTAGTGCTGCTTTCACTACAATTAAGAGTTTCTTTTATTACCTGGGGGAGTATATATTTCTTGGCTGTTCTCAGAGGAAGCTGCCTTTGGAAAACTAGAAAATTCTATTCAATTAATATATTTCCAATCCTTATCTTTATTTTAATTTGATTTTTTTTTTTTTCAGGGTCAGCCTATGTGCCCTGAAATTGCTTTTTTGAACTCAGATTCTCACAGTTAGCTCAGCCTAAAAGCTAGAGACAAAATAATTGGGATTTCTGGGACTCAGGGCAGAAACAAAGATGCAGTGTTTCCAGAGCTGGGAAATTGAACAAACTCTGACTATTCTCAATCTTTCATGGGATACTCCTAAACTAAGACCACGAGCTGTCTAGGACAACCTGACACACAAACAGAACAGATCCTTGTCTTGTTCCCAAGCTCTTTTCTCTTTGTCTCCAGGAAGATGCTGCATCTGTCCATCTTCCACCTGCAAGTTTTTCTGGTGGTGGATGTTCTCTCTCTTTCATGTAAAGAGATAAGCGGAACTCACCGTACACAGTTCTTGCAGCATATTTAAAAAGAAGCTTCTATACACTACTTTATCATAAATTATTTCATAGAAAGACCCTTATTTGCAAGGGAGGCTGAGTCATGACTGCATCTCTCGCCCGGTTCTAGAAGAGGCTTTTGCATAGCCTGAGGACAGGATTTGAGCCTGGCTGCCACAAGAGCCCAGCTCTGATGGAGCGGTGCCGAAACAACTGTGATATAGCCAGACCTTCCTCTTTTTTCAATTGCTTGCCTTGCTAGGTGTGGTGGATATGGCACTGGATCTCTCGTGCATGTGTGCGATTACAGCCGTGCCCCTGGGATTTCCAGACACTGGCAATTCATCAGATCATGGAGCTTGTATGGAATTACCATTTGTCGCCTGCACAGTCTTTAGATGTGTCTCTAGATGAGAGGAGATGGATGAAGATGGAAGAGGGCCTGTAGAAAAGTTTGAACTGTTTACCGGCCGAGTGAAGGTTAGTCTGCTTAAATCTTGAAGCCATGCAAAAAGTTATATTTGGGGCTTTTTGCAGACTGTTCCATTCCTCCTAATGGCTGTGACTTTCTGCTGTCATAAATGTGTTTATATATAATGTAGGCAGGATAAGCAAAATATCCAAACCAAAGGGTGGACGTGAGAACTCGAACACTTTGCGGTTTGGTTACAACAACAGTTTGCTGCACCAAACCCACAGCATTTTGCAGTGTAGGTAAGGGGGTGATCCTTTTATTTCACGTTAGCTCAAAGAACTATAGAAGGTAAAGACCACAGACAGGTATTTGTAATTTTAAGAAAGCTAACATACTTGTAAGAGTTCCTCAGGCTATCAGAAAGATTCCTACTTGTGAGCCTTTAGCAATGATTCATACCATATTTTCTGGTTTTTGCTTTTCACTTTTCTGTGTTTTGCCTCTTGTAAACGGCAAGAATATATGGTAATAAATGAACAATTTGTATTTTCTTCTCACAGATGCAATATTTGAGTGCAAACCAGCTGGCTGTGGTTGGGGTGGATTAACTGAATGGACAGAGACATTCAAATAATGGTGTTAGTAGTAGTTGCTTTAGAATTTACATATTCTAGTTTCCCTGGCTTGGCTATAGCTTTCAGCCCTCTGTAGCGATTTGTCCACAAAGCCTTTGGCTCTGAAATGCAGGTGAAAGCAGAATATTATTTTTTTTTTTTCCTAAATGGAATCTGTGAGTTAGGGAATCCTAGATATTTCTTGTCGTACCAACCAAATTAAAGGCAACTCTATATTTGAGTTATCTACTCCAGGGAAAATGCTGTCTTAAAATACATGAGCTACTCAGCTTTGGGTTGGTTTTGTTATTTTTGTGAGTGCCTCTCTCCAGCTGTGCATGTAAGGGCTGGGAAAATAACTGCCGAAGGGAGAGGATACTAATGAGAAATAAAATGGAAATGAATGTAGAAATGTATTCCTGTTTACTAAATATCAGCATGCAGAAACAAATGCTAAGCTTCCTTGTTTGAAAATTAGAATTAGCTTTCTGTGAGACATCCAGGCTAAGTTACTGTAACCTTGCAGCTGGCAGCCCGAAGGCTCCGCCAACAAGAACTTTATTCAGTTTTTCTTCATCTTGGATTACTTTGTCCACTTAGAGTCACTCCGGTGGTGTCCTTTTGTTTTTTTTACTGAAGTGTTTCAAACTCCTTCTAAAGGTCTAATCTAACTTTCAACAATAACAACATGAGGAGAAAATGCCTGGTCTATAAATACGTTTAAAAAAGTATGTCAACTAAATCTTTGCTGACATAGGCATATGTCTACTACATTTATTCTGGCGTCCACAAGTTAATTGTTAATTTTTTATAAGCACATTCATTTACTTATACAGCAGTACATCTTGTTGCTGTGTTTTCCAGAAAACAAACAGAAACTTACTGTGCATAAAACAATCTTATAGCCTGACAGCGTTTCTCCTCACTAAACTTACTGAAATATGTACAGGCCTTATGTCCCAGCCAAGAGGTTAGAACTGCTTGCTTGCCCTAGTCCCTTAGTTTAAAATCAAAACAGAAAAGCAATGTGTTCTGGTTCTTTTCTTCAATTAAAAAATGTGGGTTAAGTCATCTGTGCAGGTGGTGTCATATCGCCTTTAACCGCCGCCACTGGTTACATCCAGAGGAGGAGAGTCTTCCCACTGCGTTCAGCCCTGGGTTGGCAACACTCCCAGCGATTCCTCTTGACGCTGGAACAGGCATGTTTATACACGCATATTAAATGAGAACCTTACTCAAAAATGCGTTCTGCAATATAGCGATGCGATCAGAGAACAGCACGTTGTATGGGTGAAACACCTTCATGGGCTGAGCTCTCGCTGTTCCTGGGGTTGCCATTTTAATACACACCACTCGTTATAGCTGAAAGGAGAGTTCAAAAGCAAAGGCAATGAGAAATAAGGATTCAACAAACGCAAATGTAGTCTATGCTTTTCATACTATGTTTTTTTCCATTTCTCTCATACATTATATTTGATCTCTCTCTAAATTGATTTTTTTATACAGTATTGTCTCCCATATGTGTTTTTCTGTCATGTTTGAAAGTTACCACTTTAAGAGTGGTAAGGGTGGTAAGGCACAGGTTGCCCAGAGAGGCTGTTGAGGTCCCATCCCTGGAGGTGTTCAAGGCCAGGTTGGACGGGGCTTGGAGCAACCTGGGCTGGTGGGAGGTGTCCCTGCCCAGGGCAGGGGGGTTGGAACTCAATGATCTTCAAGGTCCCTTCCAACCTAAACCATTCTATGATTCTGTGATTAATTTTTTTATAGCAGATAGAAGTGTGCAAGAAACAAAAAAAAACCCCACCACCCACAACTACCTGTGGATATACAAGCCACTTGTACAGATCCTGAGTTTTTTCTGGTGTTTGAATGGAATTTCCCAGAATTACAATTCATGTCCATTGCCTCTTGTCCTGTCATGGGACACCACTGAGAAGAGTCTGGCTTCAGCTTCTTTACTCCCCTCTACCAGGTGTTTATACACATTGATAGGATTGCCCCACTCCTCTTCTGGAGGATAATCTCCCACCCAGTTGCTACACTCAAATTTCTCTTTTGAGAACATCTTATAAGTAAGTCAAGAATTTATCATTAGTCTAGCTGAAACCTTGACGGTCTAACAAAAAACATTATTAGTAGTCCAGTTGCAACACTGCTAGGACTTAGAGTTTTAAGGAAATGGAGTTAAAATGAATATACACAAATTTCTGAATATCTACCTCTTTCTGTTGTGCTTGCCTTCCTTCCTCTGCCTCCCCAAGTCCTGAGGTTGACGGCTTTGGACTGGTGGTGTGCAGTGCTGTGGCAAGTCAGCAGCGTCTCAAGTTCTTTCCCAGAAGTATGAGGTTGATGGTTTCTTCATCCACATATGAGAACCCACTCGAAGTTGCTTCCACATGCTGCTAACACACTCTACGCCTTATTTGCTCTTCCTTGGTTCACAGCTCCATGGTGCATCCACGTTTGCTATTTATGGTATGTGTTACATACCGGTCTTTGTCCTCTTTATTATCCCCACTGCTGTTTTTCCTCACCTCCCAGGGCTGCATCTCTTCGACAACCAGTAACTGTGGGCTGGTGAGTAGCACTGGTGAGTCTATAGCCCTGGTTGCCTCCGGTGGCCTCCTGTGACCGTATATTCAAGGCTCCTGCTGCAATCACATATCTGCACTTATATATGCTGTGCTTTGTGCTACAGTCAGGGGTGGTTTATTTTATGCTTTTCACAACATTTACAAGTTGCCATTACCAACCATCTCCTACAAACCCCATATAGAACAGCAGGTGTTACGCCACACACCGCTGTAAAGCTAAGAAGAAGCTAAAACAAATTTAGCCATAGTCACCAGCACATCAGCTGCTGCCACAAGCCAAATCCCGGCTCCGGGCAGGCCGAGACAAGCCCAAAGTCTGACATATCCCGAGGCCTCTGTTGGCAGTTCAACAAGCCTGTGGCCAGAACAAGCAATATTTACTGGGTTACAAGGACACAGAAACTTTCATAAAAGCCTTTCTGAAGCATATATAGCTGTAAAAGAGGAAAATATGCAGTGTTTTGCTATTTTTCTTGCTTTCTGTGATCTTGCCTTAGAGTTGCATTAATAAACCCACTTCTCACTTAATAACAAGGTTTGTGGTAAAGTGGGAAAAAGTCTTTCACATCAGAAAGTGACACCACTTATTTCTTGACTCTTGACCTTAGCAGAAATCTGATTGAAGTGTTGTGGATATCTCAGTGATGACTTCATTTGCGTTGCCATCTTCTTTTTATTAAGCGTGCTCTGTTTATTAAACCAGACCTGTATTTAAACTTGCAAAATGCAAAGGTGACCATGTATTTGTGCAGCTATGCTGCATCATCCTTCATTTTTCTTTGTACTCTTAACTCTTTGTATACTCTTTGTAATACTCTTTGTATACTCTTTGAAATACTCTTTGTATTTCTTAACTGTTAATTCCTTATCTATCTGTGCTATACCCCTACCTTTTTAGTTGTCCACCTGCGGTTTCGCAGATTATCTGCTTCTACAGCTGCATTAAGCACCAAAAATGCCAAGATAAATAAATATACTATTTTTCTAGTTCTAAAATCTATTAAGCCTAGGAGTACTCTGTTGCAATTTATAGTGTTATGAGTTATTTTCCCTTTGGACTGAGTCTTACATGTTCTAAACAAATAGGAAACATGGAAATTAAGCAAAACCATTTGGTTTCGGTAATCAAGCAAGAAAACCCTCCGATAGCAAGGATTTATTTGGTTCCTTGTGTGGTTTTTTTTGTTTGGTTTTTTTTTCGTAATCAAGCAAGAAAACCCTCCTATAGCAAGGATTTATTTGGTTCCTTGTTTGTTTTTTTGGTTTTTTTTTTCAGGACCAGTGAAGTTTCTTTGGGACCTGAAGATGGAGATCATGCTGGAGGAGCGAAGCAAATGAGTACTGACCCACGCTATCAGAATGTGTCATGGTGTGCAGCTTAATTGGTACAATGAAACGAACATAAACAGATTTACTCCCATTGAAGTAGACTAAGTCATAAGGAAAATCAATACATAATTCTACCTATAAAATTGTGCCATAGAATCAACATTTTGAAAGCGTTTAAAATACAAGGGAGCATTAACTTCCAAGTGGGTCCATGGACATTTCAACTTATCATTGATTTTTATTACATCAATAGTTTATATAACAAAAGCAACGGTAAGCAGTATCTCTCCCCAGGCCTTTAGAAAGCTCAGTGTAAGATACAGAATTAGCTAATGTTCGAGGTACAAGTTAAAAACTTGGATTCTGGCTTTGTCCAAATGACTCAGAAATTAGTTAGGGTTTTTCTTAGCCTCTGTTTTTTGGGCAGAGTAACCAAATGACTATCATATCTGTCACTAATCACCTCTCCTTTATTTTCTTTAAAGCATTCTGTCTCGTGAAAGCATACCGTTAAAATGCTACTTATACATTTAAGTGTACGGTACTACCATGAAAGCTTTGGCTATAGCAATCATTCTGGGTGATTTGGGCTTTTTTCCCCCCATTATATTAGCTATTTAATGTACCCTTTGGACTTATTTGGCTTTTGTACCCTTTTTTTAGTATAATTTAAATTTAAATCACAGGATACCCATGGCAAGCAGCATTTTAAACGCTCGGGGGGCTCTGCCTTTGTGCTTCCTGCCATGGAACCCAGTTGTTAAAGTAGGTTTTGTTTCAAGTTATGATTTTTTGTTCATTGCTTGTTTTAAAGAGACAAATTAATCATTGAGCATAACTATGAATAGAGGCAATATTTTGTATGTATTTTTTAATCTCTCTGCTATACCTCAAACCCTGTTACTTGTCTTTACTAACCTAGATCATATTTGTTTTCCTCTAATTCCTTCATAGCTTATATCCCTCTTTCAATTGTATCTGCTGAGACAGTCTCGTTTTTCATTTCCTCTTTATGAAAAGGCATTTTTTTCTAACTTTTTGATATAGGAGAAAGATTTTCTCTTTTTATCTACGTCTTCATCTTGCTGAAAAAGCAGGACTCTTTTTCTCTTGCTGTATGAGGATGAAACTTAATTTCTCTTGCTTTCTGCTATTTCTGGTGATAAATTTGTGTTTGATTCTGCAGAATTGGAGGCAATATTTTGAGTAGAAGTATTTTAAGCAAATGAAAGAGTTCTCTGGAAGAGTCAATATGGTTCTCCAAGAGAACCGTGTCTCTCCGTACCTCTGCAAACCATTTTTAATATTATTTTTTTTAAACAACATAGACTCTTTTTCACTCCATCTATATACCAAAACCATAATTTGTACAATTTCCACATCTGATATCAGAGGAACTTTCTGTGAATGTTTTCTCCTCTGGGTCTCACACACTGTGTGACCCTCTGACTGCAACTAATCTGCAGTGAAAGGGTTGCAAAGATGTAGAGAATAAATCGAGGAACAACAGCTGTGTGGGAATTGATTGCTAGGAGTAGAAAAGAGAACACAGTTCCTAATGGGAAATTTAAGGCATATCTTACTATTTAATGTTCTATCAAACACTGAAAAACTCAGTAACTTTAAAGTGCTTATGTTATAATGGCATTTATCCAATGTTTACAGGTAGCAAATGGTTATTTTACATATAGGAAGGCATGTGTTTTCCATCTTTATTCTTAAGGCAGGAAGATTACAGGGAAGAGAAAACAGAGAGGAACCTCTCTTGTCTTCCTTTTTGCACCCAAATACAGAACCAAACCAAGGACAAAAATTTGCTGAGGCAGTAGATTTCAAGCCCAAATACATGCGATGTCTGCACCATTTGTTGTGGTGTATGGAAACGATCCTCTGTGAAGACATTGGGATTAAACACTGATTAGTATATTTAGTACAGCTTCAGGTCAAGATCAGGATCTAGGAAAAGCATTCTCATTTTACCTTCATCACTAAACATTTTATGACTATTTTTAGACTGCTGCTCTATTAACCCCATATTACTATGAAAGCACTTAAGCTTGCAACAGTTTCCTCTATAATATCCACCTTGATGCATGATCATTGCTTTTTAACATGGCAAGGAGGCATTTCTCAAGTTGTCTCATTATTTAAATATTCAAATACTAAAAAATGTACACAATTTTTATTGGGGATCTTGCCAACATATTGCATTAGGAGAAAAATAAGCAGGGACTCAAAAAAAAAAAAAAAAAAAAAAAGAGGGTTGCGAACCTTCATGTCCCATCTATATAAAAATGTTCTCCTAACAGCAATTTAGTGCTAGAAAGACATGCTGGGGTCTGTAGCTCTTTTAATACATTTGTGTTACTTGGGAGTGTTATTTTAATGCTAGTTATTGAGCTCATTTTTTCAGGGAAAAAAAAAAGTCGACACTGAATGTGGGAGATAACAGAGCTGTGTCTCTACCTCCGTACTAGACTGTGACTTTGAGGAGTAGAGAATGAAAAAGGAAAGAAAAGGCATCCTAACCTAAGAACAATCATAATTTAGTATTCTATAACCATATGTAAATATTCATACAGACTCTTTCTACCAAGCAAAACAATTTTTCTTTCTGTCTTGACCTCTTAAGAAGAAGAAAGGAAACGCCCTGCAGTGTGATGGGGCAGAGTAGGGGTCACCTGGAATGGACACGGCCCCATCAAGGTGACCTTCACCTCAGAGCGTGAAGTTTCTACATTAGAAACTTATTTTAGGAAGAAACAGCGTACGAGAGAGAATGGGGTGGTGAGGCTCTGGAAGAAAAACGATACACATGAGAGTGGCAGACGCATGTGGTGGTGTAGCTGTTAGATGGCTCAGGTCTCGGTCAAAAATGTAGTTTGATAGTTGGTGAAACTACTGAGGCAGGAGCCACTTCTGGGAAGAGTTAGTCCCTGTACCCAGGCAGTGTGCTGGGGCAGCCGACCAAAATACTTCAGTTTACTGGAACCAACAGACATTTATAAGCAATTTGACTGACGCTGGCAGGCTCAAAGACAGCACTCAGTCCTGTGTCTAGCTATGGAGGCTTTATTAGGTCAGAAACTGTGACTTTTAAAGGCAGCAAGAGTGCATGCAATGATTAAATCAAAAGTCTTTCAGAGGAGTTTTATATAGTAGCTTGTGCACCATTTGGCATTTAATACCCTTGAAGTCTGACTGTAATGTAAAACACGTTTGTAGATGTTTAATATATTTTTTCTTGGAAGCAACATCATTCCGGTAAGTAGCACAGAGAAAAGTAGGGGAAAGATGTCCTGTTTCACGAGGCGGTAACCCCGACTGCTGGGAGAGCCTTTGTTCAGAAGAGGGAACTCCCACCTTCGTAGGAACACTGATGCTGTATTTTGCAGCATTTGGAAAAGCACAAGGTCCTTAGAAAGAAGGGTCCTTTTAAGGAAGCCCTTATGTTTAGTCTTGGAATTAAAATAGGAATTTCAAAAAGTAGATTTTGTGTGAATGCAGTGAACTTTCGGAAAGTTTTTAAGAATGTCAGATATTTGAGGAAGGTTGTAGGGAGTGGATTTTGTTTTGGTTTGGGTTTTTTGTTTGTTTGTTTTTGTATCATATTTCAAATATTATGAATGTGGCTTTTGAATTTCAACAGAACTAAAAACGAAAGTCTTTGTGGGTTTGATACTGATGAAGAACCTGAAACTTAAGGGCACTTCAAATTTATTGCAAGATGTTAATTCTGTAATCACCTCTTAGGTACCATTAGATCCTTACAATTAAAATGCATTTCCACACTGCTACACACTGAAAAGGAAACGAACCATTGCCAAAAGTGTGTCTACTTTTGCTGGTTTCTACTATTTGTCTGTAAGATGTGCAACTTCTTCATGAAGCCTTACAGCTTTATTTTCTATTCTTGAATAAAGAAAGCTGAATATTGCACAGAGGCTGGTGATGCCTTTTTCAGTTCTGATACCTGAATTATAGTGCACTTCCAGCTCAACTGTCATTAAGGCGATTTTCTCTTTCAAACACTTCAAGTTTCCCAGAATGTTATTCAGATTACCTTGACATTTGCTGCATTTTGATATAGGGTTTGTGGCTGAAGATTATTATTAGCTGACTAAGGAGTTACTAAGGTATGCAATGGTTGGCTTCTCTGCCCTCCTCCGGAGCAGGGTACAAGCACACCTTTCTTTATGTGAGATTTGCACGCTGTATTTCCATTCTCGCACCCGTGGTTGGAATTGTAACACTATTCCAACTCTGAATGGCCCTCACCAGGGCGCACTACCTGAGTTAGTACATACTATTGCTGCTGCTTAGAGGAAGCAATTGCACAGACGCACACACGCCACCCTGGCTGACTGGGACTTATCTGAAAAATTAATATGTGCATATACATAAAAACTGTCAAAGAGATTTCTATGAAGTAATGCTAGTGTGACCTGAATGAATCAAAGTAATACGCTGTGAATCTCACCAGTTGCCAAGGTGATGCAAGGCTAAAAACTGACTTGCCAGGGTGAGTGCTGTGCCCTTTTTATTATTGTTTTGGACAGACTTAATTTTCTTTTTCAAAAGCAACTTCAGAAGGTAGATAACTATTATTTTCCAAAAGAGACTTCATGAACAAAGTAATATGGGTATAGAATGATGCACTGGCGAGAGACAAATGGTGGAGAGAGAAGACCTTGAGGAGAGAAATAAATGATGATGAGCGTTGTTGTGTGGGAGAGGTCCCTCAGGTCAGGAAAACTGGAGGCATCTCTGGAGAGTGAAGGGGAGGACAGCTGGAGAGGTACTTGAAATGAGGTCTGAGCAGGAGCATCCGGAGCATCCAGAAAAGTTTAAGCACTGATCATCAAGCTGAATTGTCTTCATTTAACAATACGCGGTGAAAGACCCTCAGCCTGTGACTTTGTAATGCACATTCTATATCCTGCGTGAATTTTCCCTCAGAATCACACTGACCCCAGGATGGCTGAGAGAGAGACAGTGAATGTGCAGCACGAAACAGCAAGAAGTCACAGTGTAGTCAAGGCTCAGCCATTCATGATCCAAGAGGAAATTTAGAAGGCGACTCACTAAACACGATCGATCTAACGGAAGCCTGTACCCAGCCCAGAACAGGATGCCTCTGGGTTTGCCTAGTCACAACAACAGAGTTTTTGCTTTCCTTATAAACTCTGCCATTCCAATGCCTTTGGTGATCTTCATTGGAGCTGACAAGCATCAGTGTTACTTCAGGTCACTGTAGTTTAGATTTTGTGGATCTTTGAAAATCTGAGCCTCAGCGCAGGCAACTATGTTTGACGTATGTTCATCCCTAATGAAATCAAAACTGAGTTGACCTGATGTGGACTGACTCTAAATGAGTCAGAAGCATAAACGTTTGGAGCAAGACATAATTATTGTCAAAAAAAGAGATAGGAAATCCCACTTGTAATGTTATTTGTATGCGTTTTTATAGAGCTGAAACTTAATGAAACAACAATTATACTGATGTGGAATTTTGAGCTAATTAATGAGTCAGTGATTGTTCTCCTGTTATATAGGTAGTTCACCAAATTACTAAGATCAGTATTTCACAACTGTAAATTGTTGAAATTACTCCTCGGTCAAAGACACAGTTTACATGTTGACATGAATTCTAAAGAGTCTGTTTATGAACATTAACAAGAGTCTCATGTAATTTAAAAGTGAGACTATAATTAAACAGGTAAGGGAAGTCTTATCTATAACACAGGAGGTGAACGAGAGTAAATCCATGCCTTCTGAATGAAAGAAAAAAGCCTTTTAGTTGGTAGATATTAAAAAACTTATTGTATTTTTGTACTTCTGTGCTTAGCTTTTACATTTTTTGTCTTGCTAATGAATTTACTCTCATTTTACACAAATGGGAGATTAATAAAATCAGTATATACAAAAACATATAGGAAATTATATTACAATAAACTGTGATTTCTTAAAGACACAGCGAAACCATCCCAGATATTATATTTTGCCTATCTTTAATGATAAGGAAAATTTCAGTGCAAAATTTTTAAAAGTTCAATTACAATTATTCATATTGGGCAAACAAATAAAATTGGCCAATTTTCTTTCTCACAAGATAGTAACCCATAAAAATCGGACTAATTTTCTCAAGTACCCAATCTAAACAAAGAGAGGTGGAAAAGTTTAGATAACCAGCTCCAAAGGAACCGACTTTTCTGGTTTGAAAATTAACAGATTTTGACAGATGAAAGCTTTGTCGTACAGGGTGGGTTCATACCCATGTAAGCTCTTCTGCATTGAACTCCTTCAAATTGCAGATGAATTCATAATGTTAGTGGTAACTATACACTGAGCTATCGTGTAAATATAACCAGGCTATGCTAAACCAGACAATTTACTGTGTTTCTAGTGAGAAGTGGTAGGAAAATTATCTTCACGGCTATTGTATTTGTCCAGCTTTCAGTTGGTTAATACTTTCAAGTGGCTGTGGCTTTGAATATTTTACAAAGTTTACCTGGCAGGTTTCCTTCTCACCCTTTCCTTGTTCTGCTTGTTCAGTTATATTTTAATATTACATCCTTGGAGATGGCAGATTATTGGAGACCTGTTGACTTCATCTCCTTTCTAGTGACCTGCATACACGGGTACTTCACTGGGACCCTCGACCCCAAGGTTGAGATGAAGTATGCCTTCATTGCAACGGCTCTCTGTAATCTTCACGACAACGTGCAAAGGAGGTGTGTGCATTTCTTTATGTATAGTTTTGTTACAGAGCAGATACCGGAATGAGTATTACAATGGGGATAAAAAAAAAAAATCATATCCACATCTCAGCCCCTCAGTAGAGAGAGAGGTGCACAACATAATATTTGAAGCGGAAAGATGACTCAGAGGAGGCAGTTTCAGGAACATCTGAGCCCTTAAAGGCCCTTGCCGAGGTTGGAGGAAGGAGCAGAAACCTTTCTCGAAGAGATGTGCTATGGAGAAAGAGTCAGTGGCTCTAGGGAGGTTATTGGCAGCTTCATTGAAAAGCATACTTGATTTTGTGGCTTTATAAGTTGTTTTATTTTTTTCCTCCAGCCTGCTTAATGCTTACGTAAACAGAGATGATGTGAAAGTTAAATCATCACCTATGTTGAGCTGAGGTGTTTCCATTAACTAATCAAGACTGTTTTTTTTTTTTAATGATTTATGTTTGGGGTAGTGTTTGATTTCCTGAAGTCATCTCTTGGCAGGGGGTGGGCAGGCTAGATTATGTCCAGATGCCTCTTCCAGACTTAACTATGCTGTGATACAGAAATATTTATATTTGCCCTAGGGAATCTGAAAATTTGAGGGTTTTCAGATTTTTTTTCTCTTCCTGAATACTGCCATTTATTTACTTTAATCTTCATGTTTGTATAAAAATTGTTCAGGAAAAAGGCAAGGTGTTATGATCGTGTCCTGGATGCTTTTCAAGGGTTCTTATAAATAGAAAAAAATGGATTTGAAGAGTTTCATGATACCAAAAATAATTTGTCTGTTTCAAAACTGAACTTCACAAAAAAAGTAAATGGTGTTAAAAATCCTTTACTTACCATTCAGGAGTATATTTCATTGTTTTGTTTGGGGTTTTTTTGGTGGTTTTTTGTGTTTGTTTTTTTTTGGACAAAATTAAAGACAATGCAGACCATTAAATACTTTCTTTTTAAGTACAAGTATTTCTTTTATCATTCAACTTGAGAGACTTTTCATGATTCAGATTTCTCACATAGAAGTCAGAAGTTACTTTAAAAAAAATATCGGAGTGGTATCTAAGGTTCTGTTTCTCTCTAGTGAAAGGGATCCGGTTCCTGTACCGAGGAGCGGGGTAGTTACAACAGGTTTGAGAGAACTGTAGCTGGTTTGTTTGTTTTGGGGAGTTTTGTTTGTTTATAATTGGGTAAAGAGAAATTATAATAGCACAAGTAAAAACACTCAGTATTATGAATGGCGTAGAGCGCTGAAGCATGCTAGCTTTCCGGGGAGCAACCTAAGGAAGATTGCAGTGCAGTTTTTCACTTGGAAATGTGGCCAGTTGTGGGACAACTTGTTCGACTATATTGCCCTGTTTCCAGTAGATTCTACTTGAACTTACAATATTTTAAAGGATGCCATTGCTGTAGGTGGAACTACTTTTTATAGTTGAAGTGTAGAAGTTCAAAGACAGGATATGAAGACTTCAGTTTTCAAATTGATGTGTCAATCCACTTTACATATACATAGTGTACAGATGTTTCGTTTCCAGAGTATTATTTCCACTTTCTTTTGCCAATCAGTGCTCCGATCTAGAAAATCATCTGCTTTCTGTTTCACAAGTGAGTCATATATTTGTTTCTCAAAGATACTATTTGCAGTTTTTGGCTCCCAACAGTGAGTCACTTCTTTCTGTTTTTCAAAGGTTCGGTTATCAACTTTCAGTTCGTTCAACAAAATTCTACCATTAAACAGAGCTCATACTTTCATAAGATACTGTATAACTCCTGCGGTCACAGTATATCAATAATTTTGTGTTACCAGATGTATTGAGAGGAGTTTTTTCTACTAACTAATTGCAATGCGTAACTGTTTCCAACAAACAAAATCTTTATAAAAAAGAGAAATAGAATAGTTTTACTAAAGACCGACAATTAAATTCTCCTAAGTAGTGTCTTTAAGCTTTTAAATCAAACCACTAAAAGCCTACATATGAAAGGCTGAGAGCGCTGGGACTCTTTAGCCTGGAGAAGAGAAGGCTGAGGGGAGACCTTATTACTGCTTACAAATATCTAAAGGGTGGGTTGCAGGAGGATGGAGCCAGACTCTTCTCGGTGGTTCCCAGTGCCAGGACGAGGGGCAATGGGCACAAGTTGGAACAGAGGAAGTTCCGTTCCAACACACGGAAACACTTCTTTACAGTTGGGGTGACAGAGCAGTGGCACAGGCTGCCCAGGGAGGGGGTGGAGTCCCTTCTCTGGAGGTTTTCAAGACCCGCCTGGATGCAGTCCTGAGCGATGTGCTCTGGGCAGTCCTGCTTTGGCAGGGCAGTGGGACTGGGTGATCTCTAGAGGTCCTTTCCAACTCTGAAAATTCTGTGATTCTGTGATATTATTTTTGTATGGCTAAATTTACTACTTGCTTAATTTAAGACATTAATTTCTCAGAGATCGAAGTATGTGTTCTGAATTGCAACCAGGTCTCTTTCAGGCTTTACAAATCCCCAGACTTGACCACAGAATTCTGTATGCTAAGGACTCTTATGTTTTAAATATACACAAGGAAGAACACATCTAATTAGTCCTTTGAATCTGAAACATGGTCAGCTAGTGTTTACTCTCGCTTCAGTATTGAAAAGAGTGAGTAGTTTTACCTTGAAGAGAGACAAAACAGTTCTAGACTCTAATTGCAGCCTGTATTCATTTCCTTCTGGTGAATCTACCATGGCAGATTTTTAAACTCAAAATGCTGAGGAAGTACAGCAGTACAAAAAGTGTTCATTTACAAAACAATTATTTTATCACAGCACAGTTACGTTTTGGTAACAGGAAAGCGTCAGGGTGATCCGCATTTTTAGTGTAAAACAACATCAACATCTGTTGGTTTGCAGAGAAAAACTTTTCTCCTGCTGTTTCAGATGTATGAAGTTGGTACATCATAAGTCTGAATAGGGTAGAACAGATATCATGAGAGGCAGTATAGAAATAGAGAATCCTTATAAACAGGAGCTCTATAATAGGTTGCAGAAATGAAGCTATTTTCTACATAGTAGGTTGCGGAAATGGAGCTGCTTTCTGCAAGTAAATGTATACTGAAGAGCAATTTTCTCACTTCCTAGAACTGTTGTTGAAAAATGCATACAGAAGATTTCCTGACCGAGAATGCAAACATCTTACAAAATTATTGAAATGCACAGAAATGTCAAACATTGTGCTTTGGTGCCCCAGTATTGCTCTGTAATGATATTTTGTCCTAACTAGACGATGATAGACGTGCAATACTTGGGACACAGAAAATATCATGATGCTCTGTTTGCATTGTAGACAGAAATTCAACCAAGTAGTCTGTCGATTGGCTTATGAATTGAAATGGATGGGCGCCATATTACTCAATCCAGACTCATACAATATTGCTTTACTCAGACTGGACACCACCATGGCATAGGACTCCTTCATGGTTTGGTTCCGGTGAGATGAAGGCAGGGAGAAAATAGATCTAGTGGATAAATCACCATCATTTGGATGTTGCCCTGAAACATCTTAATCAACAAGGCAGTTGCAGTAATTTTATTTCTGGACTCTTTAATGTCATTCAGATTTCAGATTATACTGGTTTGAAGATGAGCTTTTAAGACACCATATTTAAAAAAAAAAAAAAAAACACAAAAAACAAAACAAAAAAAAAACCCCAAACCAACAGTGTTTAGGTGTTGTTGTAGAGACGGAAACGACACTCAATATCCAGTTACAGCAATCGTTCTCCTTTATTTTACAAGCAGTGTTCTTTTATACCCTCTTAGCTGGTTGCTTATCTGTGCATATATTCTAACATTCTACTTTTGCCCAATCCACTCTCACATCACACACCATTCAGCCAACTCAATTGTTGATCACGCACTGTTCATGCTCTGGGAAAAGCCAGGATGTTTGCCACCCCTTATCTTGTTTGCTCGGATCTTCTCAGGATTCTTCTGTCTCCTCAAGGGTACACGGGTATCTGTTCAGGGTCAGTGTTAGACTTGTATTTTGATCCCTCGGACCAGCCGAGGTCTCCCACATTTAGTTTTGGAGCAATATTCCTGAGGCAGTCTGGAAAGGCTTCTGGTTGCTGTGGTAATTGTACTTTCATTGTTGGAAGCTCACTGAATAGTTAATATTGCAGTCATTAAATAACATTTCCTGAACTGTGTGTTTGCAACGTTATATAAGTAAATAAAACACATAAAACCACAAAAAAGCATTTACAGGCAGATTCCTCCTACTTTTCTCATAATTAGGTGAGATGTAGTGTCTCAGAATGGTTTCTTCATAAAGCATTTTGAGAGCTGTGAGAGTTTTTAGTGTTTAATAGGTCTGCAGCAGTACAATTGTCCTTTAAGATTTTGCCTGTGGTTTGTTCGTTTCTTTTTTGTCGTTCACTTTTTTACCTAAGAACGTGTTGCTGATTATTTTTATTTAACGTAAGCCATAAAAATTGGAGATATACTGTATTTTCATGTTCATAGCCTGTGGGGTTTTGGGAGAAACAAGGAGCACGCTAGCTAATTCAGCAGACTGTGGTTAATAAAAGGTGAAGTTTACCCCTGAATCCATTTTTCCCCAAGAGCTTACCAGGTCTTTTATCTCTGTATTCTCTACCTCACTCCAGCAACCAGGGCTCCACTCCCAAACTCTGAAGTTTTCTTCATTGGCAGCTAGATTTGCACATAAAAGAAAATGTATTCTTAATATGATGTTATTGTATGAAAACACAGCACGTAAATGTTTATGAAAGACAGAAAGACCACCCTGATAATAATTATGATATAATTAAGATATGACACTAATTTAGTATAAAACCAATGAAGATTTGCAGTGTAAGATTTGCATAATCTTACAAACTATGCTGAAGTCTTTTCATCTTTCGTTAGCTTACCTGGTTAAGATCAGAAAAACACTTCCTAACATGGACCCTAACAGTTGAAATGGTCTTCTTGGAAAATATTTAAATTTTCAACCAAAAGAACGTTGCCTTATCTGGAGTAAAAAAAGTGCAGTGGGAGAGAATACAGACTAAGTGACAATATTTTCTAAAAAAATATATAAAATTTATTACACAGAGGTTTAGAAATAAACAATAAAAGCCAGAGGAGTAACTCCTGTATGTAGTCATTACGCATTTATGAGTAAGAATAGGTTATGGAGTCAGAAGATTTGTTGCCAGGTCTTCCAACATCCTAGCCAGCCCCGTGTTCAGAAGCGAGTGTGGAGAACAGTTACCCCTCTTACCTGGGTGTAGACAGAGATAAAAAGAAACGTGCTATTCCACCTCTCTGTGTGTTTCAGGTTACCTCTAATACCTCAGCTAGTGTCCCAAAGTGACTGGAAGCAAGTCACTATCAGTTGGAGTTATTACTAGGTGGGAAAAATACTAACCACTGCCTTAATACCAGATGTACAAAGCATACTAACAGACTTATGATAATTGCCTTCTCTTTGTTTTCAGTCCCAGCCCTGACAATAAATGTAGCCTTGAGCGAATCACCTTATTTTCTAAGTCTTCTGACCTCTTAACTGCCCTGTGACACGGAGTCTAACTACCTGTTAGAATGAAAATTGAACCGATGACCAGTCATTGCAACACATTCGTGGATTTAGTGTGTTCAATACCCATTTTTTCAAAAGTCTGTTCCATTAATAACATGGAAGTTATTTGACAACATAACGCTGGTGCTATTGCACTAGCTCTTTTTAGGATAGTGTTCATGCCATGCTGACAGTCTATTGTTAATCCTTTCCCCTAAAATATGTAAAACATTGCCAAACAAAGCCTCTGAGCACTGTGGAGCTTGCTTCATCTTCAGACATCTTGTAGGTTTTGGGGGGTTGGAGTGTGAGTTTTTTTTACTGTTTGCTTTTTTTACAGTAGGCAACCACTCCAGCACAGGGACCAGTATAATTTACTTAATTACAATAGTTACTAAAGAGCCTAAAAAGTAAAGTGATTTAACAATCTCGTTTGCTGACCTTCTGACAGAGTGCTAAGGGCGTCATCTACTTCATTGCTTTCGTATGGTTCAGATACTATTCACTCGTTATGCTAATTTTATCTCCAAATGATCTTGATGTTTATAATATAAGCAAGTTCTGTAACGATGAAAGGAACACAAAGAGACAAGTCCTTCCCAGACCTCCAAGATATGTGCCTTTCATGAGTAACTTCAGTTGGAAGCTGAAAGATGTGTTCTTGGCAGTACATATGACGTCTTTACAGTCCCTTAAAATGAAGCGCTGGGAGCAACAAAATGTGTATTTAAAGAAATAAAAGGAATAGCTAATTTATCTTGCAGTTATCTGTTAAACAAGATAGTCTATTCAAAAACTATTGAATGATAATAAGCAAACTACCTATGAATGTTATGCTGGTAAGATATTAAAATGTCAAGCAAGCAAGACATTTTGCAAGAAATCTGCCTTTTTTTTATTTTTAGTTTTAGCTAGAGCTATAGTACGTTAAAAAAAATTCTTGTAGCATAATCAAATACTATTGGTCATATATAAGCAACATCTGTATGAGCATCTACATATGAGCCACATTCAGATATCCACTGAATCAAAAGCTGGTTTCAGTTTCACTATGTATTGAACAGAAAATAGGAATTATTAAACTAGATTGTGTCTGATATGACTGTTACAATTATATTTTTAATAAGTTGAACTCACCCAGTGGATTTTCAGGCAGAGAAAGGTCAAATGAAATGGAGTATGGTGCATAAATATATACAGGACTAGCTGCTCTCACTGCTCCAAGGACACAGAGTAGAACAACCCTTTTATCAGTGCTGCTGCATGTTTAGTTCAGGTAACTGCTCACTCATTTCCTTGTGCTGCATGGAAAAAAATCCCTCTTATTGCATTTTCACAAGTGGGGAACTCTGAATACATTGCATTTGGAGTCTTGTAACTTCGCACAAGATTTAGAAGTCTTACAGGTGTGAATTAAGTTTGGCAGAGTTGCATTTAATTGCTTCTGAAATCCATTTTGAGCTTCTGACAGGATAAGGAAAATAAAGTTTTCGTTTGGTGTTTGCTACAGAGTTCAAATATCCACGAAGTGACTAATACATTCACATCCTCATAGTAATATTGGCTAATCTATTTGTTTATTGTGCTTACAAAGTGAGAAATTTGTATGTATTTTGAATTCTAGGTACAATCTCAAAAGTATTCTGTAGTCATAAATTTAAACAATCTTTATTTTAAAAGCTATTAGTCACATGAGTAAAGAGATAGACTTGGTATTTTCCTTAAACCTTTTCAAGTTTCATAAAAGTCACTAAGCCAAAACAGTACAGAGGACTGCTGTTTACCTAAAGATCTTACTTTTAAAAATTAAGCAAGTTCTTATATCTTATTAATCCAAGGCAATATGCATTTCTGACTCGTATAGAGCTGGGTAGCTTAGCCTATGTGGTGCCTCAGAGCATTTTAGGAACCTTTGAAAATGGAGAAAAAGACTTATCTTTGGAGATGAAAGAAAGCAGCAGTAGAGGAATGTGTATATATATATATGCTGGCTTTAAAAAAAGCAGAATGACATCAAAAGAGCATGCAAAGATAACAGCTTTTTCTCCACATACTTAAAACATTTGTTGTTGATGCGACATGAAAAAGCCAGAGGAAACAAAAAAAAGAAAAAAAAAGTGCTATTAGAAGCAGTTTCAGATCTTACTGTCTTTTTTTTCTAGTTGTTTCTCCCAGCCCTGCTTCCTTTTTTCATCTTTCTCTACGTCTCCAGTTTCAAGCTGTTTTAAAATTTGTCTTGGAATCCCTAGCTAATATTTAGAGTTAAGAACTCTTTTAGATATAATGCATTCTGTAAAACTGTGTAAACTGTACAAACTAGTCTCACATTTTCTTTTGTGAAATACTAAAGTTACCATTCAGTTCACAGCTTTAGATCGGAGCATTGGCCAATGATTAATGGGATGAAATTTAACAAGCCCAAAAGGCGGGTTCTGCGCCCAGGATGGAGCAACACCAGGCACAAGTACAAATTGGGAGAGGAGTGGCTGGAGAGCAGCGCTGCAGAGAGGGACCTGGGGGCACTGGTGGGCAGCAGCTCAGTAGCAGCCAGCAGCGTGCCCTGGCAGCCAAGAGGGCAACCCACATCCTGGGGGGTATCACATCAGCACAGCGTGACCAGCCGGCCAAGAGAGGGGATTCTCGCGCTGTACTCAGTTTTGGTGCCATCTCACTTTGAGTATTCTGCGGAGTTCTGGGCACCGCAGTTCAGGAAGGATGTGAAGGTCCTCAGAGGGCAACAAAGGTGGTGAAGGCTGGAAGGAACGTCCTGTGAGGAGCAGCTGAGGACTTTGGAGAAAAGGACGCTGAGAGGCGACCTTATGGTTCTTGACAGTTTCCTGAGGAGGGGACGTGGAGAGAGAGGTGCTGAGCTCTTCTCCCTAGATCCAGTGATCGGATGCATGGGGATGGTTCAAAGCTGCACCAGAGGAGGTTTAGACTGAACATTAGGAAGCATTTCATTACTGAGAGGGTGGTCAAACCCTGGAACGGGCTTCCTAGAGAGGTGGCCAACGCCCTGAGCCTGGTGGTATTTAAGAGGCGTTTGGACAACGCCATTAGTAACTTGCATTAACATTTGTCGACCCTGAAGTGGTCAGGCAGTTAGACTAGACGATTGTTGTAGGTCCCTTCCAACAGAAATATCCTACCCTACCCTACCCAATCCTATCCCATCCCGTCCCACCCTATCCTATCCTACCCTATCCCATTCTGTTGTCAAATTGCACTTTTGAAAACATGCATCCAAATTGATGTCAATACCAAAGGAAATGATAGATTGTAGGCTATGAACTCACAAATGGGTCTTCCAAAACATTTGAGAGTTGACAGATAAAATGCTCACAAAGGATGCAACGTGTATGAAACCAAATGTACCCACATGAAAAGTCAAAGAGAAATAATTCCAACCTAAAACCAAAGCATTTGCAATCCAGTTCCTGTCTGTCACTGAGTCCAGTCTGGGACATGCCCAGTGCCTGCGGGTGACACGATTGTCATTCTCTGAGCTTGATATGGTTTTGTATATATTTATATATACTGCACTATTTTCTTTTTATTAATATTTTTATTAAAGTAGTTTAGTTTTCTTCTAAACTCATAAGTATCTTTCTGTATCTCCCTCCTTTCCTTGTAGAAAGAAGTGGGGGAGAGCATCAGGCGTTCACCTCAGTGGCCAATCCAGCTCAAACTCTGACAATCTGTCAGATATCACCCAGTAGGTAATCTAACAGAAACTCATTCATTCATACGTCATGTTGATAACCTCTCTTCTACAACAGTTATAGAGGACATGCCGAGTAGAGCAAAGCTTGGTATTTGCCTATATTTGGTCTTTAGGCCATAGGTGTTACAGTTTTCTGACTTTCTGACTTTAATAACATACTTTATTTTGTATTCTTCTGACTTTAATAATATAAAAGCTGCTTTTTCATTCACTGACTCGCTAGATTCCTCCCAGCTCATGCCCAAAGCCTTTATATAAGCATCTTGAAAGTGTCCGACGTGGATTCCTGTGGATCTGTCTCATGAACCAGCTCTCAACAGGATAAGGACGGAAAAGGCTGGATAGATTGTGAGTATTCCTTTTGACATCCCATGACACATCTCTTTTATGAGCAGCTTTCACCATTCAAGGGCACTTTCTTCCGGAATAAAGTGAATGTTCACCACTGCTAAGCAACTCAAGCTGTGTTAAGCTATTCTAAATTTGGCTATTAAATTGTTTCTGAATTTGATTTAGTTTGTGTATATGTTACCGCTGTCGCCCAGAGGTTCAAAAGCTACTGACCTTTAAAAAAGCCACAATCAGATCCTATTAATCCAAAGCACTAGACTCACTTCTTTCATATGTATTCCTCCAGTTTCTGGAATACCGAGCAGAACAGAATTTTGCAGTATCAAGAAATGTTTGACCTCCAGCAAATAGTTTCTCACCTTTGTAAAGCTTGTATTTAAATTAAAAGCTAAAACTTTATGAACATTATTGTTTAATTAGCCCACGGATGCGTTTTTAGTCTAATACTGAGGTGTGAAATAGCTTGCTTTATTGTTTTCCTGTTGATTTAAATAAATTCCAATTTTCCTGTAACTTATTACGTATGCTAATGTTGAAACTTTCAGAAATATATGCATGGTTATAAAAAGCCTAGAAAATTCCATTTTCTAGAGCAGTTGCTTGGAATCTCTAAACTTTATTGATACGAGATAGATGATACCTCATTTCTTTCTAGATTCTTGCATAAGAACTAGGTCTTATTATCTCTTATGTTCTCACTTATTTGGCTTCCAGAAGCACAGGGTGTTAAACTAATTTGTCTCTCAATTCACTGAATCAAAAAAGAGTTTTATGTTAAATTACATTGTAATAGAATCTAGAGGTCCCAGATTAAAGTCCTAATTTCCAGCAGGTACGAGTTGTTTTATAAGAGGAGGAGGAGGAGGAGGAGGAAGAGGAGGAGGAGGAGGAGGAGAAAATAAAAAAAACCAACAAACAAAAAACCCCCCAAACAGAACTGGAAGGTAGAATGGAGAGTTTTCCAGCTGTGAAACAGGATAATGTTTCCATAGACCCTTTGTAACAGATTTAAGAACAAAGGTTTACCTTTTCTTTTTAAGCACTTACAATGAAAGGGTCTCTACAACCTCTGAGCTCATCTATTTCAGTATTTAATTCTCTGTACTGTTAGGTTTTTTCCAGTTTATCAAACTAATTTTTTTTTTTTTTTTTTTTTTTTTTAGGAATTAAGCCAACTATATGTTCTCATTTTCCCCAAGAGGGAATATCCGAGTCTTTCGATGAGCCATATTTTCTAGATGTCTTTTATCCCATCTAGCTCTTCTTTGGACTCTCCCTAGCTTTTCTAGGTATTTTAAGGAATGCGATGCCAGAAATAATCATGTTTCTGGACCAGCTGCCATTCAACTCATGCCAAGCAGGCTGATAGTTCTGCAGATGTTCTATTTAACCAATCACTTGTCAGTTCAGTCCATTTTTGACAGGTAATCTTGGTGGGATGTGGTAGTGGTGTTAATCTCAAATTTGTTTCCCCACCCTCCACCCCCATGCCACTGTATTCTAACCAGACTACTTTTTATCAGAGAATTTATTTTTCCTTCCTAAACATAGTTCAGTTCTTTCTTTTCCTTTTTCTTTTTTTATTTTCTTTTATTTTCTTGAGTTTCTATTTTGGTTTGGCAGAGAGTCAGGGGAGTTATCACTAGTATGAAAACCTACAATTTAATTTGTTCTGTTTGTTGACACCCCTTCTTCCTCAATACAGTAGAAATATTTGAAACATATATTCTGTCCTCATTTAGGATAGTTACCATTTGTCAGTAAACTACTAATAACTCGTCTGTGTATAATTTCTTCCCCAGTTCCCCTCAGTCTGGATATTTAGGTAGGTTTACTTATAACCCTTTTTTTTTACTTTCTAAAATTGGGGAAATTCAGTAACCTGTATAAATTTTGAAAAATAATTGCTAGTGAGGTAGAGGTTACTCTAGCTAATTTCTTGTGACCTCTGTTCTATGAGTTCTATGTCTTCTGTACTCTTCTCTATGAATTCTATTAAGTTTGGTGCCACTTATCCCTTGTATTTTTTCCTTTGTTGTTTTCCTAGACTCCTTTGATTTTGTATTGCTTTATAAATGCAATTACCTTATGGAGGAAGGCTTAAATACAAAATTAATTATGTCATCTTTTTTGTTGTTGTTGTCCTGTGTCGTTTGGGAATTGCTTTTTAGATTAGTGAAGACCTGTTCAGCTACATTTTATAAGCACATCTAATAAACAGTATGATCATTCAGCCTGTTAACAAGCAATGGTTTGTAAAATCATTCCCAGTAACAACTGTTTCTCCTCGTTTCTCATATCTGTGCTTTTTATGTCTTCAAGTAGCTTCCAAATAGCTTCTCGAAATAAGGTATAAGTGAAAATTTTGATTCTTGCAGAAACCACAGGAACAGGTGCACTACAAAAGCCAAAGCTCTAATCTAAAATTGAGGCTTTTTCTTATCTCTCAGCTTTGTACATTAAAATAGAAACTTTTAGGACTCTCACTCTATTTTCCGTTTCATAACACTGCTGTCTTTATCTGGGTAATGATGACACAAATGTATCTGGCTCTAACTTCATAATGTGAATAGCAATTGAGTTCGGATAACTTGTTTGGAATGCCCTCTCTTTTGTGTTGGTCCACTGAAGGAAATGGCCAGCTCTGGACAGCACAGATAAAGAAGTAAGAGGACAAACATTACACTCAAAAAATCTAATGGATAGATATTAATCTTTTTATTTTTTCTGGACTCAGCTAGCCTGCTGACAGTCCGGGTGAACTATTTCATTAGTCCCAAATGTTTCAAAATAACATTACTTCTCGTCTCTTCTTACTTCTTCATTCTTTATTATTACTTAGTTTATTTTATTGTGGTGTTTTGCTTTGACTTTTTTTTTCTTAATGTATTAAATGAATCTACCTTTATAGGTCAAATAATTTGATTTTTTCACAGAAAAAAAATGTATAAGCAGTTTGCGAAGACTGGTAGAAGTAGGAAATGTTTAGGGAAATATACCTTTTCTTCAGAAATACAGGAGTCAGACTTTTTATGAAACTTCCTCATTAAGAAAGTAACACTAATGTATTTCACATCACCTAGCTTTACTGTTAAGAGGACTGTAATTTCAGGTGGGGTTTAAGCGATCTTGACTTCACAAGGAAGCCAACCTTATTTTCACTACCTTTTAGCTAGATCGCCCTAGCTGTGAGGGCTACGGTCATATACAAGATAAAATGAGGTTGCATGCACTGGTAATGTGGTGTGGATTTTAGAGGGCAGATTTCATGCTTTTGTCTTGTCAGGCACTTTGGATTAGATCCCAACAGGGACTTTGGGGACACAAGACAAGGATTGCCAAATTGAACTTCAGAAGGCATCTGACTCCAGGGTAAAACCAGAACTCTAAGTGAAAAGCCTAGATTTTTTTAATGTGTATCTGTACAAAGGATTAGGCACTTCAGAATAAAAGCCAAACAGCATTTAAATAAAGTTTATAGGTAGGGTGAATTAAAATCTTCTTTCAAGGGGGTAGGGTGGAAATGCTTGGATTTATTCTTTATACCATAAAAAAAAAAGAAAGATATATCATGATGCTGTTTAGACAAAACAAGATTCTTTTATCCCAGTGGAGGCAGACTTCTTTTGACATCTTCTTCAAGTAGTCTTAATATCTTATGTGAAGCGTACCAGCAGCCATAGGAATAGCATGCGGAATCCAGGATTTCCTTCATTTTGTGGAAGGTGGAAAAAATTCACTGAGAAAGTTGTAAAATCCTTGACTGTAAGGAATGTTAAGGTCTGGATTCAGTCTCTCCCATAGACTAGGGTCACTCCTTGACTTCCTAGGAGATGTTACTGCCTCCTTTCATGAAGATGATAAAATGGGTCTTCCAGGTGGGCACTCTGAGCTAGTGGATGATTCTTCCCACTCTTCCCGCTGTGGGCGCAGGGGGATGAATGTCCTCCTGAATATGTACGATAGCAAGCGTGCTACTTTGAAGAGGAAATCGAGACCTGCAGTGTGCAGACTGTGGTAAATTGGATGATGAGAAAATTTATAGGTATTATTGCTGACATCAAGAATAAACCAGAGGAAACATTGTGATTTGTGAACAGAAAGAGATTAAATAGATAGACAGAGAAAAAACACTGTTCATACAAAAAATCTGAGTGACTTTGCTGGCAAACTTGTAGGTTGAAAGAACTGTCATGCTCTTGATTTGCGAACTAAATAGGTTACTGAATTTCAGAATTTTCTGAATATAAGATATATACCAAAAAACCTGATTTGAAACTCACAAAAGTACAATATGAACCACAAGGAACTTGGAGCAGAGCAATTCAAAGGAATCATTTCCATGATTGACATAATTGTAGCAAGTATTAAATTACTTTTCTGAATGCTGCTTTGTGTACAACATCGTTGTGTTGTGTGATACATTTTGGATCTGCACAAATACCTGCCTGCCTGCCACAGCCTGCCAAATTGCGGTAGCATCATTTGATGTCAAGAAAAACCCAACATAGAAATGTACCTCCTGCATAAAAAGCAAAATAATCTGCAGAACTAGGGCTGCTCTGGGGCAAATCTTCTCTCTGATATTAATGAGATAACAGCACGCCTCTGTAGTCTATCTTCAGTATGGAGTATTTGGAAACGAACACATTTTAGGTGAATACTTACATTCCATCCAGCTGTGAAACGTGAAAGAAACTCAGTAAACTGAGCATCTGTTTGAGGTTTAAGCTATAAATACTCCATAAAACTATACAATAACTTCAAAGTTCCCCAACAATTTTTGCTATCGTTTTATCTAATCAGGTTGGTCTCTTAGATTTATAGTTGGATTTGATGATCTTAAGGGTCTTCTCTAACCTAAATGATTCTAATGATCATTTGGACAATGCCTAAGAAGTAAGTGAACTACATTTAAACTTAACAGTACTGTTTAAGAGATTCGCTCTTAGGATTGAGTCATAATGAATCTATTGCCAGAAAATCGATTTGTCTGAAGGCATTGTATAGAGGTATCAGTTTCTAAGCTCAAAGCCGGTCAACAGATTGTTCCAATGATGCCATGAATTTTCTTCCTTTCCTATATAGTAGCCCTTCAGAGAAAGTAACTTTATTTACATTTTCTAATTGAATTATTCTAAAAGTCCCCAGAGGACTGAAGAAAATAAATTTCATCAGTATACGCACTAACCTGCATAAAAGAGAATACATTTGAGAAAATCAAAAGTTTTAAATAAAATAAAAGCGAGCTGCATTTCTAAAGTGCTCTTGAAGATAAGATGCCAGAAGTGAAAAGAATGCACTCATGTTTTATGCAACATCTCTTAGAAGGAGAAGGTTTTCCTACCAAAATAATGCCATCAAACAAATGCCATTCATACAAAAGTCTAAATTCTTTCTTTTCCCCTCTTTAAAAATGGGATCCAATTTGTAGTCAGAAAAGCTTTTTAGAATCAACAACATCAAAACGCTGTGGGGGTCGGAACAGACAGGCACTAGGATCTTGTGAGATTAAAAACAAGTAAAATTCGCAACTGTGCAATTTAGATAATAATGAATCACTTTTGCTGAGACAAATTACACCTTTATTTGATTTTGTATATTTTGAAAAAAGCTCTCACTGTAGCTCCACGAGTCCACCAGCCTCTGCAGATTACTGTTATTAAATAAGATTCCATTATTCATAATGGTAATTGTATGTTGCAATAGTACCTACAGTATTACAGTGTTTTCCAGTCCAGGAAAAAAGACATGCTTCTTGTCCAGAAAGCTTATACAATACCAGAAAATAAGCAGGCAGAACAGTGTGAGAGGAATGGGGCAGGGAAAG